>NC_071289.1:13090500-13407000 GCF_943734705.1 Anopheles coustani
AACATTTTATTTGCATGAGAAGAAGCAAAAAAGTAGATTGTAATGATGATAAAGATATCCCCTCCACTACATAACGAAGTGTGATTGCAAAACTAATCAAATAAATTATAAGCTACACTCTGGAAGGTACCTTAATTGTCTAATAGAAACTGTTCAATCCCATTAATCCATGAATTGGTATTAACTTAGGCAAATAAAAAAAATCAAAAAACCTCTACATCCTCTACATAACTTAGTTAGTTAGCAAAGAGTAACAAAAAAAAACAAACCACTATATCACTACACGCCAAACACTCTGCTAAAGTTTTAGTTAGCATTACTTTCTCTTCCGCAATTTTGTTCTATACTTTCGCATGCTTCTCGTGTGTCCTCTTTTACACGTTTTTCCACTACTTGTTGGCGTTTTTCGTTTCTTTTCATTTTTTTTTTTCGTTCGTTTCATTTCATTTTAATAATTTTAACTTTTCTCTACTCTACGTCGCTATCGATGCTGCTTTGAAATTGAGCTCGTGCGATAAAAATAGGGAAAAAACAACCAAATCTCATTTTTCCTAAATTGCACCACAGGATGGCAGGTGCATCATTCTACCACACCGTTTTTGATTGATAGTAATGTTGTGTGCAGGATGAACAAAAAAGATTGGAAAGAAAAATTTGGAAAAAATAGTAAAGCTATGAATAAGAAGAGAAAATACACAAAACACTCAAAACAAAACTCATTTACGATTACAAAAATGACATTAAACTTTCGACGACAGATTGTCTTCTCCTTTCCCTTTAATGTTTAAACATCCTTAACCCACGAAGGGCCTTCCCTTACCCCCACCACACCATACACATACAAACACACACATACACACACGGAAAAAGGCGTACGTTTTGCTTTTAGTCATCATTGCCAACGATATTACAGTTATTTTCTAGTTTTTGTTTTTTGTTTTGGCATGATCACTTACAAAAAAAAGGATACCTATTTTGTTTGTTCTCAACTTTCAAACACTACCTTATCCTTTAAACATACGCAACAAGTAGGAGATAGCGCAGACTACACGAATAAGAGGAGCTCGAGAGTAAGCGATTGGAACATCGGGTGGTCGTATGATTTTCTTTTCGATTTATCTTTACTTTATATTATTATCAGTTTGGTCACCCCCTTCAGGTGCCCACAGGGACAGGTGTGGAAAACGTGATGCTAAAATAGGACACACTTTTTCGATGAACAACGAAACGTCCGACAAATCCCAATTGCTTTAGCGGAGGTAGAGGGCATAATCACGGTGCGGAAGGATGATGTTTTGGGAATATTGCGAATATAACCTACAGAATCCTCCGGTGCGCGATGGGTAAGTTCCTAAAGGATTATCGTTGATCGTGTGCTTGCAACCTTTGCACTGGAACGCCGAAGGTCGTTAACATCGAGACCAATACACACAGACACACAGACACACACAATCACATACACTCACAGTAACGTACATGCTAGCGAATTGGTGGACAAATATTCAGCAACACATGTAATGTAGAGCTGAACCACCAACAATTTCCGGTACAACTCTAAACACCTCCCATTAAATATTTCTGCTACCACATATGTCTATTGTGTGTCTTTTTTGAAGTTTTATTCAGTATTCGTATTTAATGCTTCTTTTCCGCCCAGCCTAAAGAATTCGTTTAAGCGATGGCAATGCACGTTTATTTATTGTTCAAATGTGTTTCACTTTTCCTCCGTTTTCCGCGTTCTCTCCCTACGTTTTTTACTGGTTGTGTTTTCAACTCTTTTTAAATTATCACTCATAGTTTTTGTTTTACATATAGTCACCCTGCTCTTCACACTTTAAATTATTTGTTAATGTCTTTCCAACGGTCGCAAACTACTTTTGCACGCATTTTTGTTTTTCTTGCCCCCTCTACAACATTGTTGTTGGCGGTGGTAAAGCGTACACAATAATTTCGTCGAGCGATCATGTTGGCCGTGCCGATGTTGATGATTGTTAAATTACCCTCGCCCCCGCCTGCCTCGATTAGACACAAAAAACATTACGCAAAAGACACGTAGTAGTACGAGTACAAAGTAGTTGTAAAAATGATTTGATTTTAGAGTAACTATAATTAAACCTCCTTCCCCCCTCTGAGGAGATGAGGAGGGCTTAAGTAAAATAGTAGAAAATTGTCGATTTAGCTAGGTGTAAACGGGCGAACACGCTCTGCTGCAGCATTGTAAGGGGTTGTTTGTTTTGGTTATTTGGTTCTTTTTTTGCATCTTTGTTTTTACTTACACTGTTGACGCCTTCGATTCAGTATCACTACTTTTCAAAGTACGCATTTTCTCTCTCTATATATATATATTGATATAACTCTCTGGCTGATGCGTGCGTCAACGTTTGTGTTTTGGTTTTCTCTTTTATTTTTCTATCTTTTCTCATCTACATAGTTTCTGTTTTCTAAAATTTTCATACGAACGATCAGCTCCTGTAGCAATGGTCAGCACTTTTTGCTATGGCTAACATTAATCCAGTTAATTGTTTACAATATCGTTATCGTTTGGAAGGATGTGTTATCGCACTTCGATTTATCATTTATTAAATTTCCTTATTCTTTTCATTTCTTTATTGTTCAACTTAGTCTTGGTCATAAGCATGCCGATAGTTCTTTTTTTTGTCTTCTTCTATTTTCCTTCACTTTCGGTGGAGTGCGGATGAATGAAATGTCTTTTGTAGCGAATAGTGGACCTTTTTTTCTCTTTACTCAGCAAATGGCTAGGTTGGGTAATGCGACTTTTTATTTAGAGACTAATAACGGAATAACTTTTTACTACGCTTACGGTTTTAAGAATGCATTTTGTACGTTTGGAGAGTATTATAAAAATAATATTAAAGGAAGCAAACCAAAACAACGTAAACAACGATAAAAGGGGCACAAAAATATGTACTGGAAGAATAATTTAAAAACGATCTGTACCAAAGACTTAGAGCATCATAGTCATTTTACTAGTTCTTTATTTTTTCCGTTTCTTTTCACGTGTGTTGGGATTTTAAAAACAAAACAAAAACACAATTAAAATAATTCACCCCATCTCGGACCAGAAACGCCACTATGCAGTCTACTATAGCAAGCGTATTAAAATGTTCGATAATCACCCCTGTTTCCCTGATTATTATTGGTAAGTAAGTAGCAACGATTTACAAGTAATGAGAATCAAGAAAAATTTATTGAAAAAAAACAAATCTCAATAGTAGCTCGATGATAATCCAATAGTGATAAATATTAGGTACTTGTGTTTATCTTCGTAGTTTTTTTTTGTGTGTAACAGCAGTTTTCATTCAATGGTAATGGCTCATGATGTAACTGACATATACATTATTCCCAGTAAAGGAATCAGCGATGGATTTGGGCACAGCACGTACGTCGCCCTTCGGACACGCGGGCATGGATGTCTTTTTCTTTTAATTCAAGACGTGGTTCTTCTTCTTGTGGTACCTAGCACCGAATTTGCTTAAGTTTCACTTGAAATTTGGCCAGTTCACACTAATTACGATGAGGAATCTTTTTTTATCCTGTTGTTTGTTTAATATTTTGATTGAGCGTCTAATTTTCTGCGTTTTCTTTAAAACGTGCCCAATAAAACCTAATACAAGCTCTCTTATGTACGTATGATTTCTAGACAACTGGGCGAAGAATAGTATAAAATTCACTCTCATGATTGAAAACATGTTGACAAATTTCCTCGTAGGGACTAATATACTGATGCTACCTATCAGTTCTGCTGATCTCACTGCTTGGCTTTAGGTTTTAAGTTAGTGTTCGGCTAGCGATACGGTTTTAAATAGTATTTTACCACGAATGGCCCTGCCTGCTTGCATTATGAGATCTTAGTCTGTCGAAAGTCCGTGTTATAAACCCGCAAGTGTGTGTATTTGTGTGTACGTATGTGTTTGCCGTGTTAATGCTCTTGTATTTTTTTATGTGTACCCCGGAACACAACAAAATGCCGCCACCCTGCCCCACACCTTCCACCGCATCCTGCTCCCAGCAATACACCTCCAGCCGATATTCTACTCTAGTTGCGCTTTAATATTATTAGGCCCATTCGAATCTTGTACAAAATGGGCATTGTCAAAATGCATGTTTATAACTCCGCTCAAAGGAAAACTAACCGAATTCTTCCTACTGGCGCGACCTCCTCATCCTAAAGGTTAATAAGCGCTGATCACATCATCTTATTATCTGTTGATCCAAAAGCTATTCCCGTTAAAGCACACACATTGCAATGTTATTCCAGAACGAATATTGCCCCATACGCTAAACTACCCACCACAAATACATTGCTTTATTTGCATCGAAGATGGCTTTGCACAGCACTAACAGTCACTTTACCGATCAAAAGAAAACAACAACTACGAGAAACAAAAGAAAATAAGTAATAAACTAAATCTGTGGTGTTTCGAAAAATTAAATGGCCTTGAGTACTAATAGATAATTGATATATACTTATTCTTTTCACAGAAAGAGATGTATCTACCGTTTCCTTCCTACTCTGCATTGATTATCTGTGCAAGAAGAAAATTCAGCATAGCGATAATGGTTCAACCTTTAATTACTTTTATCTATAACCTATGTTCAAATTGTAGCCTTTATTTCACTTCTTCTTGTTTTTTCTACTAACTTTCTGTTTCCAGCAATGATCATGTTTTTCTCTGTTTTAAACTAATTTATTGATGACAAATTTTGTTAAAAAACTCCATCTTGCTGGGGGAGAATACTGATTTTTAAATGAGCGTTTACTATCCAATTTGGATTTCCGTAACGGATTGACTGAAAAATTGTTTGTTTAATGAAAAACAAAAAAGAAAAAAACATGCCAATATTACGTAAATAATTTATCAATTGTAAGGATACGATGGCCATAGCATATGAATACCAAAAACGTGAAGAGAGATATAGAAAAAGAGATCACGAAGCTCCATCATCATCCATTGGAGACCGAGAAGCCCGCTTTAAACTAAACTGAATCAAAACGTCAAAGCGTCCCCGATTGTGGGCGGAAGTAATCGAGTCTCGAATGATTCGTAATTGCATTTTGCTTTGGTGACTGTTTTTTCACTGCCTAACGCACAACATACTCTTCGTAATTCTACTTGTTTGTTTTGTTTATTCTACAACCCTAGCAATCCTTGGTTCGCTCACTACATACTAGATCAAGATGTTTCGACACCAAACCACGTTTTCCTTTGAGCGGGAGATGATAATATTCCTAACTGAGGCGCACACCAAACAGGATGGTGGCGCATTAGTTGTCTTCTTCGTCGCCGATAGCCATGATAGTAGTTCTTGGGTGGCAATAAAAATGAAACAATATTTAACGGAAGAAATCATGGACGACGGACTCAAATCGCATATTGTTACACAAACATGTGAAAAAAGCGTGATTCCTTCCCAACTAACAGCTGACCTACTATTACTACTACTATTATCACAAGTTTTGATTTCATTTCTTTTGCGTTATTTCAGTTCTTTTTCTTTTAAGTGGCACTCTCGTTTCCTTCTGTCATTTTACCCCGGTGTATTGGGTTTTAGATGCGCGACAGGTGCAAGGCAAGGTGGGCACAGCAAGCAAACGAGCTAAAATGTGTTGTCCGGATAAAGGACTTTTTATTTTTCTCGCGCTATCTCTCCGTACCATTTTGTTGACGATAAACTGTAAGCTGTAGTTGTGGGTGTGTGTGTGTTTGGATCGAACTTTTAATGCATTAGCTTTTCTTAACAAATATTGTAGGAAAAAATACCTCTAACGAATGGTGGAGAAATTTAAAGAATGTGTTACGCGGATAAAATATAAAAAAAAAACTGAAATCCAGCGATTCCACTCCATTATTGCAGGAAATTATCTAATGATGGAAACCCCTTTTTTCCTTGATAATCTTCACATCATCACAAAGCCCAAAAGAAAGCAAATATTGCAAGGAATTTCAGAGCTACACAAAACCAATACACTCACACATTAAAAGTGTGGTCTTTAATCGGATTTAATCCTTTGCCCGTTTTTTAAGCATTAACATCAGTCACATACATGTCGCTACCGGTTGTGGTTTGTTACTTGCGTGAAATATCGATATGGTAAAACTACAAAAAAAAAAGAAAAGGAAAAAAAACTATTCAAACTAACACAACAATGTAAGGTAACAAAATTTCAACAATATTCAGTTCTGGTTTTGCAGCAAACGAGCAAGAGGCGGGGAGGGTAGGAGTATACAAGTATGATAAGTAAAAAGTGCGTCAAGTTCTCTAAAAGATACGAAACAAGATAACGTTAAGATTAGGAAAATATTAATATAACACGATGATAAAATTCTCACTAAATTCGCATTCAACTTTGCTCTCCCTGCGATCATCGACGGATTTGGCCACTCTAAATTACATCCGTTCTTTGCTCTCTCGCTACATAAATCTTGTTTCTTTTTCACTTACTAGGAGATGTACGTGATTGTGTATGTGTGTGTTGTTCTTAGCGAAACCTTGCTTTCCGTTTTCTCCGTTACACCCGATCCTTATAACCACACCACAACAACGGGCTACTTAGATAATACAAATCTCCCTGTAGTGCGCATTTCGTTTCGTTTCGATTCGTTTGTACCTCTGTGTTTATCATTTCTTCGTCCCCCTCCTCCCTCCAACCATTTGCTACCGTGGTATGCTGTCTAACTTGACATATTCTCATGCCTCTCTGGTGCAAAAGGATACGCAAGCACATCCTTCTTACCACAACAACGCAAGGTGTGTTTACTTAGTTCACAATGACGATGATAAAGTTGCATATTCCGTTTGTTTGTATGTTATTTTTCTTCATTTCGAGTTCAATCAATTCAACAGACTGGATGAAAACTAGAGTTCAACATTTAAAAAAGAAAAGGAAACCACTACTGTAATTACTCATGACTACTTTCTACCGCTTTCGAGCTATAACGAATTAAATTCTACCACCTATACATAACTGCTACAGGGACTGTCCCTTCACATTTTAAAACTACCCTTTTCCGCTCCTCTTCCACCATCATTTCGGGAACTGTGTTTTTCGTTTCTTCTATCGCTACTACGTTTTGGGGTCAACATTATCACCAGCCTATTTAAGATGTGTATCTGCCTGGGTGTGTGGGTGTATGACTGAATGTGCACCTTGTCTTTGAGTGATTGAATGTAATTTTTTTCGCCCACACATTTCTTTAGCGTAATTTCAAACATTCGTTCCACACATACAGTTAGGCATTGATTATGAAACGATTTTTAATTAAGTCTCTTTTTGCTATGCATTACTTTGTTAGTTAGCCACCCCCGCGCGCGACTCCCGGTGGGTGGGGTGGGTGGTGGTACTGAATGATCGTAGGAGCTGGGAAAAAAAGATTCCAAACTCATCATTGACCGACGATTCTTTTCGTTTCTTCTCTAATGGTGCAGTTTTTACTGCTCACGGCCAATAAATCCTACTCTTACATGGATATCGTAGCAGTAATCGTAGTCGTACATACTAAAGGGTAAATATATATGTATATAATAGAGCCGTAGTAATAATCGTAATTATATCATAATAGTAGTCATTAGTCAACCTATTCATTTTTCTTTTCACTAGTAGTTCACTAAAAAAGATTTGTTTTCCGTATCTTCGCGCGTGTTTGTGTGTGTTTGTGTCTGTGGGTATGTTTGTGGTGTGGTGTTTAGTCAAAGACACATTTCCTTTAGAATCCCACATCGTCCCTTGGACTACCCACGCCACAGGAACACTGCCAAACACATCTTTTAAATAATCCTGCACTGTGTGTTGTTTCACCCGCTTAAATTACTTACAGTATTGTGTGTTTGTGTGTGTGTTTTTTTATAGATTGTACAGATAAGCTTTTCTAATTCTACTTTTTTAGCTAGCCGATACTTTCAAGGAGTCACACTCAGTGACTTCGCAGCATTTTGCTGTTGCTTTCGTATATCCTAATCTAACATTGATTTGTTCCGGCCGCGTTCTTTCGCACGCTTCCTTCCCTCCCGATTCCTCTTTGTCTCACAGGTTTTCGCTTTTGGTGTGGTATAGAGCACACACGTGTAACTTCTTTTCCATCGCAGATGTAAACGTTCGTATTAAACTTAACCTTTTAGCTTGTGTGTAGAGAATACTTTCGTTCGTGTACCTCAAAACGACTCACTTTGTTTCATGCCTACGCGTAGAGAGTGATGATTGCCGGTGCGGATGGATGCTGCAGCCAGCCGTGTGCTGGTAGTGATCGTTGCGGGGTCGTTGCATCGTTGGTTCGTTCGATAAGCCCAGGGGTGCACCAGGATGGCGGATTTTAGAGCACAAGAAAAAGAGCTCACTTCGTCGTCTTGTGTTGTGTATTTTGCTGCTTCAGGGGGTTTGCTTACATACGAAAATAACTGGAAGATTGCAACCTAGAGCGGGTCGAGAAAGAAAATAAGACACACGTTGTTAACGATGTTAGATTTCAAACTTTTTATGAGTGGCAGGTATTTTTGGTGCTTGTTATAAATGTAAGAAATGTGATGAACACAGTAGGCTTAAGACTAAGATGCTAACCTAAGCTAACTTTGATTTTTACAACACTCAGGTTTACTTACGGAATGATATCCGAAAGATGTCGTGAAGAAATCGAGTCGTAGATATTTTCATGAATATCACACACTCTTTCCCTCGTTGTCTTTCTCTCTGTCTTGCTCTCTGTGCTCTTTCTCTCGTCTCTCCTCCGCCCCCGCTGTTTGACGTTGGTACACAGCAGTATGTTTTCCGCATCATCCAGCCTTTGCATGCCTCGTTACATTGACATTCTCGCTGCCGAAGAAGGAGGAGGACAGCGCTGGTGGTAGAAGTTGTTACGTTTTAATCACGTCCCTCCTCTCGTGCGAGGAATGTACGATGATCAGCGATAGTAAAATACACGATTTTCACGACCTTTAATATGACTAGGCCGTAAGTGCAAGTGCAAGTGGTGGCTGGACTGGACCCGGCTGACGCTGCTGCAGTAACTTGCATCGATCGGTCGTTGGAAAGGCGTATTACACATTTATTTTACACATTTGTTTCCGGCTGATGATGCTGCGCGTATCGGGCTCGGTTGGTGATGGTGCGTTGCGTTTTGGGTGGCGCGATTGGCGAATTGCTCTGAATATCACTGTTCTCTTCGCTTTGCTACTCACAAGCGGGTGTATTTTTTCTTCTATACTTAGGGCTGGTGAGGCGCATTGCATTGCATTGCTGTATTCAAAACTTAATTACTCTTAGGAACAACGTAATAATATGCGGTCGAAACCTTTTGGGTATCCTTTTCTTGTCGTCTTCCTCCTCCCTCCCTCTCGGCAACACATAACAACCGCTGCACCAGCAGCGTAAGAAGTAGTTGTGGACATTGGAGGAGGGTTGCGCGCAGTCATGACAAATAGAATGTCATATTCTTCCTGTCCTAGCTGCAGAACGGACGTACAACAACCGTACATCATTCACATGGGGGTTTGTAGATGGATGGGTGGTGATTGCTGGACTAGGGATCTCTCTCCTTGCACGACGTTGGCTTTCTACGTTTTGCTATGCTTCCCTTGCTTTTCTTTTACTATACGGCCAACGTTCAGGAGTGTTGTTAGAGACCGCGCGAAAAACGGGAATTGTAGCCTCCCGTTGTTTAATTTTAGTAATTTTACTATACTGAGAGATAAAGAAGGAGAGCCGTGTGGACATGGATGTCGATTACGAGGATTAACAAATTATAAAAAAAAAAAGAAAACATTCACATTCTGCTCCGGCTTTGGCAACTTTGGTAACGATGGCGAGATGGGGCGCGCAACGGATGTTGTCGATGTGTTGCCCTCTATGCTTCTCTCTTTCTCTCTCCTTCTCCGTGTTTATCTCAACTTGTTCTTCACCTTTCGTGCATTCCATCCACCATCATTTCATCCGCGTCCTAGTTTTTTCCCCCGATGGAATAATCTCAACATGCTCTCCGGAGTTGGAGGATGGAAAGGTGGGAGGGGATGGAATTGGTTACACTTGTGCATCACAAGTGCATATATCGTCGCGATTTCCGTTCTCTTTCCCCCGTCAAATGCAGCTGGCCGCTCCCATCGCCACCTGATGCGCCTCTTTTTACAGGAAAGGTGAGTAGTAGGAGGGTTGCTGCTGTTGTTGCTGGATTTTGTTCAGCTCCATTAGCAACTTCGCGGTGGTGTCGTGGATGTTGTTGCTGTTGACCGTCGAGTTCTTCCAGTTGGAGGCACCGTTCGAGGCACCGGCCAACGATGATGAAACGGACGAGGACGCAGCACCCGACTGAGCCCCACCACCGTAGCGCATCGATTGGTTCTTCTTGTAGTACTGCGACGACTGTTGCTGCTGCTGCTGCTGCTGCTGAAGTCGTGCGGCAACGGAAAGAACGGCCGGAACGGCACCACCATTATTGTTTCCCGCCCCTAGGGGGTAGTTGCTACCGTACTGCTGTTTCTGCTGCAGCATTTCAAACTGCTGCTGGCGGAGGGACGAAGACGAGGCAGACGAGGTGGCGCCACCGTTCGGTGGAGAGATTCCTTTTAGGTTGCCACCGAAGTACTGTTGCTGCTGTTGCAGCGCTGAAGCCATCGGGTTGAGATGGTCACGGCCCATCAGGGTGGAACTGTTGTTGTTGTAGAAACCACCGCCCGCTGCGCCATTCGACGAAGAACCACCACCACCATAGCCGCCAGCGTTGAATCGGGAGGACATTCCTCCGACGCCATTGTTGCCCATGGCAGCCGGCTGTTGCTGCTGCTGGTACATGTTGTACTCGCGTCCCATGCCATTAACTCCGTTGGTGGTCGTCACATTGTTGTTGTTAAAGCGGTATGGAAACTGTTGTTGTTGCTGCTGCTGCTGCAACTGCTGTTGCTGCTGCATTCGAAGTCGCTGCTGTTGTTGCAACTGTTGCTGTTGCTGTTGCTGTTGATGTTGCTGCTGCTGCTGTTGTGAAATATTCAACCCGAAGTTGATCGGGATGATGCCGGTCGAAGCTGTAACCTGGTGGTTAGCACCAGCAGCGCCTCCAACAACAGCGTTCACTGGATACTTGAAGTCGCAGCACTCGCACGACGCCATACGGTACTCCTGGATGTGTCCGTTCGGTCCGAGCCGGTGGTACTGGGAGCGGTTGTTCAGGAACAGCTGAATGTTATGCGTCTCCGGCAGTTCGGCAAAGTGCACCGCGAAATCACCGGGTCCACCGGCTCCACCGTTCCAGCGGATGTTGCTGGCCAGGTCGAGAATGTCGCGGTTTGCGTAACGGATGGCTGGGCGCGGTAGGCGGTAAATGGGCTCCGTTGTGGAGGTGATGGTGACCGGCGCTATCGGTAGGAAGGGCGAGACAAACAGCGTTTCACCGTAGGTGGACCACAGCTTGGTCGGCGGTGTCGGCGAGGATGACGGAGTCGAAGCGTTGTTGTTCACGGTGGGAACCGCCACACCGATGGTTGGCGGCTGTGGTGATTCGTTCGACTCGCTAACACCGGCCGACGCGAGGGACGACGTCGGCGAGGGAAGCGGCGAGAACGGAAGGGCACTGTCGCTCGTCGGCTCGTCCTGGGAGAGCTGCTGCTTTCGGTCGCTCTCCTCCGCCGACTGGCTGCCGTCATCGTCCGACGAAGCCGACGAGGACGAGGAAGAGGTGGACGTAGTTCTGGACGAGGTCGTCGATATGGTCGATGCAGCGGACGAGGAGGACGAGTCCGACGACGGGGACGATGAGCCACCGGTCGATGAGTCCGAATTTTCCTTGGACTCGTCGGGAAGAGTTGGCGGTGATGGTGTTTGTTTCTAAAAAAGAGGAAATATATTTACAAATTAGATTAATAGTTTTAAAAAAAATCTTTGCCAATAGAGCATTTAAATCAAGTTTGGAGCTTTAAAAAACTTAATTTTATCTAATAATTAGCATAACGATTTTCTCCATTGAAAACATAAATTTTTCCACCATTGTCTTTTGTTTTCCACCATAGCAACGGCCTCCGTAGCAAAAAATCATCAAGTACTCATTTACGAATTGCATTTGACACCGTTTAACCAATGTTCATGCATTACTGAACCAAACTTCATTGCGGAAACACGTGTTTGCAACCAAATTTTTAGTGAAGAAAATTAAAAAAAAATCTAATTATGTAAGTATGAAAGTTAAGCCATTGCGAGCAATTACTTAATTTCTGCCAAACTTGACTTGATTGGTAGTTCGTCATGTTTTGCAGCCCGACGTATTACTCCTGCTATTATACCACACCAACGTGCCTTTATCCGAATCGCTACGGTGGACCGTACTATTCTTGCGGCTACTCGCCACAACTATCGTGCTTTAGCAGTAACTGTTACTGCTGCGGTTACGGTTACAGTCCGGTAGCATCAAATTGCATCTGTCGCTACGATTGGGCAAAAAATCGTCGTGATCTCCGCCTGTGCCGGCCGATCGGAAGATGACGTGCAGTTTCGCGTGTGACCAACTTTGCTGCGGTGGAGGATTCTACGCGTGCTGTTGTGCCGGGTCGAAAACTTGCCGTGGAGGACCTTGTGCATGTTGTTGCCATGGGTTACTCCCCCCGATGGCCTGCGGATACCCCCCGACGACGTTCATGGATTGCACGCGAGCGGCCGTGATTTACCATCGTGCTCGAATGACCCGGCGGATGATCCTCAAGAACGGACTCATGTACGATTGAGGTGAATCGGAGTGGAACCGATTTGCAAATCCAGAAATCAAATGTTTTAATGCACAGCAGAGCGATGTAAATTAAACGTCGTTTAATTCTACCTCTGAATCAATGTTATGTAACTTGAATGATTTAAAATTTTGTCGTTGTTCTTTTCCACAACGAGCTCATATATCAAAGTTGCTCTGGCGTTGGTAATTTTCGTTACCTTGGCAACGTAGAAAAAATATGATTTACTACGATGCCACAATTCAGGTAAATGCGTACGACCAGGTAGTTCCAGAAAGGAGACCGAATTTCTCTTCGTACCTGGAAAAGGATCTTCTTTCGTCTTTCGGAGGTTTTGGGAAAGCAGATCACACGCACATGCATTGTTGGGCAGGGCGATGAACGGAACCAAAAGCGCCTTCAAATAAGCAGCAGCAGCTGTCGGTTCTTCCTGCTTCATCCCTGGCCTCTGCCTTTCCCCACACGCCTTAGCCCCGGCTCTCCGAGGGGGTATCTTATTAAACCATGATTTACCATCGAAAAGGATAAACCAATGCCAAACATTCTTTTCTAAAGGGAAACTGGAGAAAAAAAAGGTCATGGACGGCTATTTTCTTCCGCTCTTCTTATGCACGTGTTTTGTCCGCTCGGGGTGCAGCTGCTGCGCCCAAGAAGGGTAGGGTAGGGCATAATCATGAGACACTTTAGGTAATGCAAGCCAGCCAGCCACACATCTGACGAACGATGCACACATTTTCAGCTAGATTTGGTTCAGGCCCAAAAATGAAAAAAAGGATACCTTCCGGGATTTGCTTTGACACCAGAGTAAATGTGTTGTAATTAGTGATTGCTCTTCCGAGAAGCAGATTGTTAATATGAGACTGTAAAATAAATTTAGAATCAGTAAGGCTAGGAAATTGTTTTCGAGCACTTAAATCATCCAATCCCTTCAGTAAACTAATAACAACCGAGGTCTCTCCACCCGAGGACGACATTCGTTAACTTACCTTGATATCTTCCAAATCCAACGAACTAACGCCGCTGGACTCGCTGCCAACGGGGGACACCGCCTCCTTCCGGCTACTGTGGCAGCCGATGCTGACGGGCGAAATTGGCGACAGCAGTCCGAATCCATCCAGGAGATCACCAACGCCCGACATCGGCACGGCAATGTTGAGAGCCATCTGTTGTTTTTCGAGAATAGATAAAGGTGAACGTATATTAAAAATAATATCGATCAAAGTATGTTTGAAACTTGAATTTAAAAATTCATTCCTCTCGTTCCTCCGATTCATGGACGCACCATTCCCTATACTGTTTCTACTCTATCGCAGCACAGCAGGATCCACAGAAACCACAACGCAAACGCCAGTGCAGTACAGCTGAATGGAATGTTTAGGTGAAGGGACCGTTGCCGTACGACCGCGTTTTGCGTCGGTTGTGGTTCGCGATAAGCGCCAAACCTGCCGATAACGTGCGCCCCAGGATGGAGAGATGATGCAGGCGTGCGGAAAACTGCAACCCGCTCGTCGCGCGGTGTGAATGAATCTGACCCTGGGGGGTTTGGGCAATCTTTTTTATTTTTTACTAGCTGACTTTTGATTCGACCCATTCGACCCAACCAAACCATTTTTAGCATGTTTCAATGCTGTTGGTTCTTGTACGAGCAAGAATGCACAGCGGTAGCTCTCACTTTCTTATCAATGCTCTGTGGCTCGCGAAAAATAAAACACACGCTGCAGAAACGTATGCCACCTCTCTGGTCGCTTCGACGAGGAAGGAAAGCATTTGCACTTGAAGCAAAATCCAGGAGGAATTCAACCACGTTTGATTGTTTCTGTGTGGCGTGGCGTTCGGTTCATCATTGGCGTTTCGAATGAAAGTAAAATTTTCCATCAACCTTCATTGTGACGTTCGTCCTATTAATGCCCCCGCGGGTTTGTTTGTCAGCGATGGCGGAGAAAGAAACGTTAATCCCACCCTAATGCCCGCTACCACTGCTACTGTTGCTGCTGCCTGGCGACCGTTTTCAAAATATTATTATCAATCTTATCATCATCAGGCTTAATAGGAGCGATTGTCCCAAACACATGTGCATCGTACTGCTGCTGCTGCTGTTTACTGTCCTACATTTATTGTTCCCTGTTTGTTAAACAGTGAAGAAACACGTTTGGTCGACCATGTGCACATGTTGCATGAAAATTGATTTCTAATTTTTCGATACAAAGTCTCATGAACAGTGAATCCAATGCGTAATTTAAAATGGTATTTGCAAATGATTATAATAATAAACCGATTGCGTAATGGTGACAGGCAAACCCATCGCTGAATTATTTTACTATCAGAATAAATATCTAAAATATAAATCTTACGCGGCTGAATACAATAATTAATGATACCCAAAAAAGATCTCTCCCAGACATGCATTATCGTTCTTGTTGAACACAAGAACTGGAAAGTCCGAACAAAACATGCTTCATCTCGCATCTTGTTTCATACCTTTGATAAAATTAGAAACAATTTTGGATGACCTCGAATATAAATTTAGCAAATCGGAAAAGTTTTTTGACCGTCTACAAAGTAACTCGATAATTCTAAGCGTAAACATTATTTATGTTTTCGAATTGTAGTGTAGCAATCTATACTGCCATCGGAGGAACCCTAACCAGCACAGCTGATGTTTATTTGTTTTGATTTTGCATTCCTCCACGTCCGTCCTCATTCGTCATTCGCAACTTTATTTTTATGCCATTTTTCTACCGGTATGGATTCAGTGCTGGGTACCGAAAAAACGTCAAACTACGTTGTTGTTCACAGATTTGATACGCGACATTGGGCCGCACGAAAAAAAAAAACCATTTTCACCGAATAGTCTTACCGGGCAGCAATGACCACAAAAGGTGAGAAATATTTAAAAAAAAACAGTTTTGCAAGGACAAATTGATTTACATACAGCCTACTGGTCCATTTACATTGAACCCATGGTTTTTCGTTTCTGTCCAACGCGGTTTTTAGATAATATTTGATCAACCCAAGCCGGAGTAGATTCCACTGGTTTTGGATTTCGGCGGAAATAAGGATTGCAGTGATAACGTCCGGCACGATTCCATGATTTTGCAGGATGGATGTATTTCGTCATAATGGGAAACTGCAATTCATTCCCACACTCCAGCGAAAGTCACCGAATGGCAATGGCGGCGGCGACCGACCAGCAATCTCTTTCCGGTGGTGCCGTCTCTTCTCGCACTGGAAGGAAGCAAGACGTTCGGAAGAACGCGAGGTGGCAGCACCCAAATGTTCGTATTGGTGTTTCCCAATCAATCGGGGATGGCACCTTTTCCGAGACGCAAGTAGCGCACCGTACCGTACCACCTCTCTATCGTACAATTACCATCGTTTCTATTATAAGACGTTAAAAAAGGGAAAAACAAAGCCTACGCAACCAACCACCGAGAGAAGCCGCCGCGATAGCCTTTTTTTTTTGGGAGAACTCCGTCCGTTCCGCTGCGGTCGCGAAGGGAGAAGGACTTCTAAATGATCGCACACAGGAACGGCCGTTCTTATCGCCGTCGCGTGTTATCGTTTGCTTAAGTGCGGTGTAAAATAAACCAACAACACCTTGCGCCACCTTCTTTGGGGTGAACCCCCCCACCCGGGGTTGGCTGTAGGGATGGGATTTGGTAAGGTTATGTACATAGTCTCCACCACCATGTGCAGTACTGACTGGTGGGGAATTGCATCGTGGAGGACTTGCTTGTGGTGTGTTGTACACTTTTGGTGGCAACGATACGGCGCCGATCATTTGCATTTTAATCGCTTTCGCTGTTCGTATGTGTTTTTGGCCGATTTTCGACGATTCATTGCGCCCGTGTGCTTGGGGATGGGCATATTACGCATCATCTTACACTACGGTTCGTTCTGGTCGTTGCCGCGCAATGTCAACTCGATCTTGAAAAAAAAAACGGACAACGCAAAGTACCAAACTGAGTACCTCCCCCTCAGGGAGGCAAGTAAGGGGTGGAGATGATGATACCGCCCCCTAACTCACGGTCTACTACGTTTTTCCCTGGCGTTTCCCACCTGCTAATATTGTTTGGCACTATAATGTCTTAGTACACCCCGCTAGCTAGTCATCCATTTGACGTGTTTTCGCACAAGGGAATCTCGCGTTTCGTCCGCTGCGCACGTGCGTGTATTTTATGTCCTTTTTAAAAAAAAACAAAAAGTCATGTTTGTGTGTTGGCGCTCACTACACAGCTGGGCCTGGGTGAAGTGTGTGTTTGTGTGTAAAACGGCGGCGAGTCTACTAACCGCGGGATATAAATAGCGACAATGATTACGACGTCGTTGGCATGTTGTTTTCGGACACATTTGCCTGCCAGGCAAAACCTTACGGTGGAGTGAGGAACACGGGAGGGCACGTAAGGAAGGGCAGGTCATCAGCGTATACTACACACCCTCCCTCGCGCTCGGCTCTTGTAAAAGACTCGATCGTTACGTGCCTCAAGAATGGTTATGGCAGGGCAGAGGTTACGGTACACACATACATGACAAATGGAAAATCACCACCCCGGCACAATCATCGTGCCAAAGACTAGTCATTTCTAGTGTGTTTTTATTTAATTGCCAATAGAAATCACTGCTAGTCAGACAGGGCAAAGCAGGAGGTTTGTTGCCGCATCGGGTAAACAACGTTCCCACTGTGTAATAGCAGCAGATGTTCGATTCCTTGCGATTCGGTACGTGAGTCCTTGAAGCATTTCACATGGCTATCATGGGCCTTGAAGCATTTAACAGTGCCTTAAATTGTATTTAAAACTCTCAAACTTATAACTTATGAATATTTTCTTCTTTTTATAAAATTGTTCATTAAAACTATGGTACAATTACTAGCTATGGGAAAGGAGCAAAGAAAAACATGGCAGGCTAGCAAAAAAAAATGGCTGGAGCAAGATCAATGTAAAAGTTGTGTCAGGAAAGAAATCATATCCTTGTGTGACCAACACAGCAAGCATTGTTGCTCCCTGTAGCGGAAGCAAGCTGTAGGTCATCGAATCCCCAGAGAAAGGTGGGAAGAAGTTTGACACAAATTAAAAAAAAGGCTACCGTCGTGATGGGCGCTGATGAATTTGAAGACAAGCAAAAAAAAAACACGTTGCCTAGCAGACGACGAACGCAGTAGCACAAACATTGAACAGAGATCTCCGTCTGATATCGCAAGGAAACCAAAACGAGAAGAGAACCAACACGCACAACGAGGAGGCACGAGGGGTAGTAGCTTACCACGAAAGTAAGAAAACAGCACCAAAATGGTCGTCATTCGAATATATCGCCGCTTCATTTTCTTTCTGGTAAGCTTCTTCGCGCTTTTCTACCGTTCTTTTGCTTCACATAAGACAGGGCGAGCGGCGAGTGTGAAGTGGTTTTTGGTGTGTTTGTGCTTGACACTCCCCGAGAAGCTGATCCGGCGCTGTATACACACCGTCTTGAGGCGGCAAAAAGAAATGAAGAGAAAAAAACCACACGGCAAAAGAGCCGCCGCACACAGTGCCTCCTCACGACGTCGGACAAACACGGACAGATACGGCTTTTGCTCTCGCTTCTGCCATTTTGCTTTTGCTACCCTCAACAGCAGCAGCGCTGCGAATGTTGCCCTCAGCTGGGAGTTGAACAGAGAGGCGGATTATGTGCTCTCGCTCGCTCGCTCGCTTCACCGGAGGCTTCGATGCAGGCAAATTCCGTCGTATGTTACGGCGTCATTCAACACGTGTCCGGCACGGGACGCAAAACTGGGGGAAAGACTTTTCCACCCGAGGGGTTGGAAGAATTTTCGTTGGTGAGAATGGTCAGTTCCGTTTGCTGGAGCCTTGGGATGGTGTTGGCAGTAATTTTCCCAGTATGCTTTCCAATGCCTTATTGTAATCCCCATGATGTTACATCGTCTTTAAATTTAGTACTCTATTAGGAGTGAAGGGTGTTCTAGACGTTTCCTGCTTCGAAAACATGATTATTATTTGTTTGTTAGTTTCCCTACAAACTTACCATTTACAGCCGTCAAACTTTCCGAACGGACGGACGGATGATTTATCCAGTTTTCCTTCTGCAGCGAAGGTTGGCTTGATGTGTGATGGAATTTTCTTTTACTTCTTAAGATTAAACACTCGCGAAACACTGTCGTCGGATGGTAACACACGCACAACTCTCTCTCTCTCTTTCTCTCTCACACACTTCACGCACGCACGCACGCACACACACACACACACACACTGGCAGCAAAATAGGCACACAGAAGACAGGATAGGCGAAACACTAGAGCAGAGAAGAGGGCCGCTTTTCCTTCGTCGATGATCACAGATCTTTTTGTAGCAGGCGGCACGAAAAACAAGAAAATTGATGATGAAATTCGAGACTAGAAGAATGTACGTATCGACAAGTAGCGAGCTGCAATGATAAGCAGTACGGGCGATGATGTTGCAAGCGAACGGCAAATCAGTCGGTATTCCTTGTTTTCCAAAAGAACAGAATCAAATAAGTAAAACAATCGCTTTTTCTATTGCGTACCACACACACACGCACAGACCTACGAGAACAAAACACACGCACCGTCCTTGCTATGCCAACTACTACTTTATCCTTACTGCAAAAATGGGGCTAATATAATACTCGGGCTTCACGTTTTCCTACTTTCCTTTTGTTTTGCGTTTCAGTGTCCTTGTACCGATTTTTGGATTTTGCTGTCGACACCGATGGCCGACGACCGTCGTGGCAGCTTTTTTTACCCTACTGTACGGTTGCGTTGCGACTTTTCTCAAATCTGTTCCAGATTCTTCTTTTTCATCTAACGCGCCTGCAGAGAGTAAAACGAAAACGTGCGTACTGGAAACTGTTGTTGGACAATGCCCGGTTTTCACGTTTTGAAAATGCGTGCGTAGTACGGAAAAGAATGGCTATTTGCACCTTGGCTAGGTTTTCCTTTTTTCTTATTCGACGTCACACGCAAGACGACGAGGGAAAGAAGCGTGGCGAAGGCGATTGTCAACTTTTTCAGGGTGAACGTTTTTTTTTATTCTTCGCTTTTTTTCTACCACACACCTTACCCTCCTTGCCAACTGCTAGATAGCAGTGCTCTAAATTTTGTCTACGCGAACTCCTTGGCCGACGATTCGGTCACGACGGTACGGCAATAGCTACGTACGGTGGGAAATTGTGCAAGCAATGGCGGTGTGCGCTATTTGTTTCGTTGTTTTGCGTGTTGGCAAAGGTAAATTTCTCACTAAAATGCCTGGTCGACTGTTTTCACACTTCTTTCTTTTCGCTGTGCTGCTGCCTCTAGCTGCTGCTCTTAGCACACTGAAATCACTGAAGGGAGCTGTAACTGTATAACTAGCTACTGTTGCTAGGTATCGATAATAAAAATACTAACTAGTTACTCAAAATATTACCAAGCAGGTACTTTCGTTACTAATATATTGCTTAATATTTAAAAAATTCAGAATATTTGGTTTCCTAAAACATCGTTTGCCCATCAAACATATACCCCGGTAAACTATTTTTCATATACTGCATCATTATTGCCGGTGAACCTATGCGTCGGGACGTTAGCTACATTTTACCCAGAGTAGCTCGCCGTCGAGTAGATAGCTACATTTCACCCAGAGTAACTGGCCGTCGAGTAGATAGCTACATTTTACCCAGAGTAACTGGCCGTCGAGTAGATAGCTACATTTTACCCAGAGTAACTGGCCGTCGTTGTTTCCGCTGGTTGTAGTACCTAAAATTGCCAAATCTCGCATAACTTGTTAGTTTCTGAACCGATTTTCACAATTGACCTCTCAAATGAAAGGTCTTGTGAAGGCAAACAACTTCATACAACAAAGATTCCACCTCGAAACGAGGTTTATGAAATAAACTTTTGAATGGGACGAAGGTACAGATACCTTGGTTCGTATTTTCTGCTGAAATAACAAATTTGTTAATAACTTCATGATCGCTTAACCGATTTACACATGTGACCCCTCAAATGAAAGGTCTTTTCAAAACAAACAACTTTGTAGAAAAATGGATCCATCCATACTTTCTAGTTTTTAAGAAAACTAATTGTGTGGAAAAGAGACAGCAGTCTACCGGTAACAAGGTTGATAAACCTCGAATACTGAAACGCAAAAAATTGCTAATTTATTAATAACTGTTGATTCTTTCAACTGATTTTCATGATTGACCCCTTAAATGAAAGGTCTTTTCAAGACGCGCATTTGTTTTGAAAGTAGATGTTTCCGTACTTTCTTGTTTTTGATAAAAACCACAGGTGGGAATGTGTTCGCCCGAGGGGGCGAAAAAGTAAATCAGATTGATTGGCAATTTAGGTTAAAAAAGCCAATTCTCGCATAACTTGTTGGTTGCTTGACCGATTTCCATAAATGACCCCTCAAACGAAAGGTCTTTGTAAGACGCGTAATTTTGTCTCAAGGAACATATTACATTTTATCCATCTTTTCTAGTTATTCTATCAGCTCACGTCGAGAGAAAAGAGAAAATTTCCTCTCGCGCACTGTATTTGCACATGCGCGGTGCGTGTACAGAAACTACGTTTCGCCCGAACCGGTTTACCGGTTCAGCGTTTAGAGGTCATTTGCTAGAACAAGACCCACCTGCAGAGGTCGTGAGCATATTTCGCCCGGATTTCTCAGAATTCGGGAGAGAATTCGCCGTTTCCCGCCAAAAACGAGCGGCGAAAAAAGTGAGCTTGTGGTGCGTTTACAAGCTTGAACCTGTGAATAAAACAGCTCATTTGGGCAACCATGGGGGCCCAGCGGATGTAGGAATTGAAAATCTTAAATACGTTAGATATATTGTAATGGACGCAAAGCACCAGTTTACTTACCTGTCGCTGCAATCTAGCTTTAAATACATTATATCAGCCATGTCTGAGGCGCCATGTCTGAGGCGCTATTATCAGAACCTCAAACATGTTCATTCCGCGATAAAGTACCAGCCGGGGAAGTAGGGAAAAACGTCAAAAGGACTTGCTGTTTCAGTGACCCACGATGGATTCAACTTGAATGATAACGCTGTCATAATTGTTTTTGAAACATAATAAATGCTACTCTTCTTGGAATAAACTCGGGTAAATCAGTTAGTCTGCATATTCCCAAAAAGGACTAGATTGTTCGTGTTGTTTGAATACAATTAGAAGAATAATGTCAACTATATTGATATTCTTATGTAAATCATTCATTGAATTAAACACATCATATGAAAAATCGGCATTAGATGAGCATGTATGATATGACGGATTGGGATTCGGATTTGGAGAGCCGGATCTCAGAATGGATTTGAATTGAAAGATTCGAATCCCTGTAGGGATTCAGTTTCCCCACCACTACTGACGTAAAGTTCACCGACGGCGTTCCGCATCTGTCATTCCCATATGTTTTATTCAATTCGAAACCACGGTTTTTACTAGTTTTACAGAGTATTCCGAACAAAATAATCCTGCAATAATAAATATGAAAGATCAAAATAGAATTACCAAAAAGTTGCAAATTCTAAAGTATGTCATTTTTCAAAAAATGGCTCTTAAATGTTGGAACAAGTTCGTTAACATTACTCGGTTGACAGAAATTGACATTGTTGCTGGTTAATCGCATGGATTAACGTCGTCTAATAATGGTAGCATGTCAACTTCGATCAAATCAGCCAGTTGGAGGAGAAACAAAAGGATTATTGATAACGGTTTTCCAAGAATCGAAACCTTGCATTATGGTTCAAACTCACTATCAGATAATCTACATCTCTATCGTTCCCGGAAAGCCCTACCAATGAACTCGACTTTTCTAGCCAAAGCTGAAAAGTCATCCGTTGTTGGTCAACATTCATGTTCACTTTCCAGGTCCGCCTGCTGTTTCCCGAAGTGTCACAAAAGCACCATGTTTTCGTACAAGCTCAACAGATTTAACAACTGATAGATGATCGGCAAGTTGTGTCGTTCGTTGTGCAGATGCTCCATGTTCAGCACTTCCAGGTACTTCAGAAACTCATCGACAGTGTGTAGGCGGTACTGTAATTTGGTAGGACCCATTATCGCTTCAATTCCAACCATGCTGTTAGTGCGCTGTGCGGACATACGTTTCACTATTTACAAGATCGTTGTATTTTAGCAGCAATAGCACATGGCGAAAACGATTTTCAGCACGATTGAAACTACAAAACGAGTATGTTGCAAAAAAGAAGCTCGGGGAGAATTGCGCCTGGGGTTATAAACCCAATGCGGATGAAAACAAGATTGGTGCTTACTGGCAACGTATTCCGCAATCAGTAATTTATATTTAAAAACTTTCGTTGTTGTGCTTCGTAAAACTGGAATGAATTATAATACGGAAAACAAGTTGTTGATATAGGGGTAATCTATCCTTCCAGTAATCTTAGGTAGCCCACCTTCATGAGTCCCAATGCAAAATCTACCTATAGCATAAAACCTTGAAATTGCAATGTAGTGCCCAAATCTGTAGCTGCTTGTCGCATAAGGGATTGAGTAAACTTAATGCAAAACAAAAATCCAGTTTTACTGTAGCTCGTGTTGTTTTTTAAACCTCCAACCGGTGGTTTAGTTTCCATCAACATCAGCTTTGCCGTGATGTATGCAATTTCAGAAACTTGTAGGCAATTGCTTGTAGGCTTGCAAGCAATGTTTAACGCAAGCAATGCTTACCGTTGGCATTATTTCAAAAGTTCGATGTGATGTGATTTTTCAAACCCTCGCTTTTATAGTTTTTAAAACACTCGGGCAACCGTTATTCAAAGAAATACATTCATTTGCAAAACGTTTAAATTTATCGATTTTATTTAAACTGCTTCAAAGTATGGCTGCAGGAAACTGAAATTCTTTTAGGCATCTAATGTCGATTAAACCAACAAGTCGGTTCGTTCAAAGTCCTATTTGAACGATGAAAATCATTTGCGATCCAACAGGTCCTCGAATATTCATTTGAAAATTCCGTTCCGTGAAAAGATCCTGCTTTATTGCTCACTGCTTGGCTAGACTTATCTCCACACATTTTGTACCCTTCAAGACCTCCCCCAAAAGTGGCGGTGCTGGTTTTGGTTTTTGATTTATGTCCGCTATCAGATTGTGATTGTCGGCCGAGTTTGGGAGGTTAACGAGCCACGGGGAAATGATTCTTTCGTTCGTGTACGTTAATGTTTTTCCTCGTTTTTCTCACACGTTTTCGCACAGCATCAAACGGCCTGGAAGACGGCTCGTGCGTTTTACCCCGCAACCCAAACAACCTTCCCCCCGATGGCGTTGCGTTAGAAGAGCTAATATGAATTTAATTCGATTTTTCCTCTCCGCTGACCCGGGGCGGACCGGGGCATCAGTGCGCTGGGTGGAAATATGTCGTTTTTCTCACATTAATTTTATCCACTAACGATTAATGTTGTTTGGGCCCGTGGAGGGGTGAGGAAGATGATGACTCGGTTTGTGGTAAACGTGAACGAGCGGACAGTGATGTCCGAGGATCCTGGTGGCATGGACGTGGGAAATCCGTTCGGCATGCCTCATATCGTACACCGCTACCTTCCCCCTCCTTCGTCCTATCGTCCTGGCCGGCCGGTGAAATGATTGATGTAAATCAAAGGTAGATTATTTTCCGATCGGATCGTTTGACAAGATTAGAGAAGATTGATACTCAATCGGTGGACAAGGGATTGGTTCATGGAAGGTTCCCTTGAGGGGGAGGGGGAAACGTAAGTAGAGTGCCTGGGGAGTTGGGGATTATGGATTTCATGCAGGCACGCATATTCGTTTAATGTGAACCGTGCCGATGAAAATTATTGTGCAACTCAGTTTATTCAGCAGTAGGATTATGATTTTCATTAACTTATGTTTATCTTTAAATTTATACGAAAATCCTTGGCCCCAATCATCACAATCAATCGTCAGTTGTGGCAAGTTTATCGAAAGAAGTTTAAAATGGTTTGAAATCTACCATACTTCCGGTTTTATTAATTTCAAAGTCATCGCATCCAATCAATCCAATTAATCAAATACATAAATTGTCTTTTTGTTAGAAAGATCTAAATTTTTCAATTAGAAATAACTCACGAATCGATCTAAACTGATGAAACACACAGACGTGGTATTATACTTGTTAATCAGCATGAAACAAGTGTATTCATTTTATGATAGTAATCAGTGACTACCTGTTTTCCTTGTTCGTTTTATTTATTTTAACTACTGCACATAATTCAAAATACCGTTCTTCATAGTGATGTAGAACGATCATTTTGTATGCGACATATTATACACGTCTGATAACCTTTCATGCTCATCTTATTCAGAGCTATTACAAAACGCGTCCCCAGCTAGCGAAATAAAAGAACTAAGTTATTAACCCCAAACGAATCTCCTTCCCAAATAGCTCCCTCAAGCAGTGCTGTTTGGATTGAAATGTTCAATTTCCTCACTGTTTGGAGGGAAGACAAATCCACAAGACACTACGCTTTCCTTCCCAATAAACCCAGACAAAACACCTGCGAGGATGGTGCCATCGGGAACACTTGTCTCACCGGAGGACGACGCCCTGGCACACTTGAGGAATTCTTTTCAAGGGAAGCCAAGTTTTCCACAGACTGTCACGCTCATCGGTGCATGCTTACGTCGGTGGATAGCTAATTTGCATGCATGTTCCACCGTCTGGGCATTGTTTTTATTCTCCACGTTTGGCTTGTGATTCTTTGTATCAATTCCGGAGCGGTTTGTGTGCGGGTTTTCACGGCTCACCTCTCGGAAGGAAATGTGCACGAAACACAAACGCCTTCAAATTGGAGGGAACATGTCGCTTACCGGTATAAAAATTTACGCCCCGCGTGTTTAGCGAGGCCACGTTGGGCGTGAGGTTAATTAGGGTGAAATTTTAATGAGACTAATGCTCGTTCACGATGGGCATAGGTTATCATTGGCGGTGCAGTTTTTCCTCCCAACGACCCGAACTGCGGTGTGAGGATCATGTCTGACATAAGTTTGACGATTCGACATTAGCTTTGCCGTTGTACATTTCTTTTCATTCCCGCGCGTCATCCTCTCCAAAGGACATTTTCAATGCAGGTACGCGAAAAGGGAAATGTCGTTTACGCTTGCGTTGATGCTGATTTGAACTTCATGTGTCAATCGGAGCACAGATCGGGCGTTGGACGGGAATTGGGGGCTTGATGTGTGAAAGATGCCCTTTGTAGACCCGACTGACGGATGGGATATTTGCAGACAGTTATCATCCGCGATACATCCACGATGATGTTATTGCCGATATCCCTTGATGAAAGTGAAGAGTTTTTCTACAAAGCAAACTTTTCTTTTCCCCCAACGACATGCATGGAGATTTTGCTGGAATAGCAAAAAATCGTTTGTTGCTTCTCCTTTATGTGGTTGTGTGTTAAGTTTAGGGATAGTTGTGTATTTCATAAGAATTCGTGTTCAGTTGGTTGGTAGTAGAACAATTTGAGCTCAACAATTATGTATTCGAAACTTAGTTCACAATCAAATGAAAATGGAAAAATATACAAAAAGTACTATCAATGTAAACGAAATAAAACAACTACAGCAGAAAAAAACACAAAATATTCTGAATAATTGCTCTCAAATTGTATAAACAACAACAAATGCTGGAAATGTTAGTCAAACCTAAAAAAGTATTTAGTAACAAAAACGGATTGCTATAGTATGATGAAGTTCGTTTTAAACAAGGTAAAATAATGTTATGTTATACTATCTACACTTTCGTAAAATCGTCAACTTCACCTAAACCGTAACACATTCTCTCGATCATTGTGCTGGACTAGCTTTCCAAAAGGGAAATCCGTTCGCGTTCCGTTCACGTTCCCTATCGCAGTGATCGCTCACGCGGCATATATAATTGAGATCTTTCCTCGAAAAGCGTTTGCTTAAACGGAGCTAATCGGCCGATGAAGGCTCGCTGAAAGCCACAAGCGCGAGCCTTCGTCGATCCGCGATCGGTATCTAAATTGATCGACAAAACGAAGCGAGCCGGAGAATGTTTGATCGTGCTCGGGAAAGGTACATTTTTTTTCTCCCTATTTATGCTACGGACTGCAGTTGCGTGGCGGGATTGTGAGCGAGGCACGCGCGCCAAAGTAATCTTGATGTGCGCGCCCATCATACATAATTTGGACAATTATTTCTTTCACTGCTCCACCAGCCCACCCCCTCCCCGTGGGTTGCACCCTTTGGCGTTGGAAAGTGAACGAGCGGGGACGAGGGATGGGAGGGAGAAAATCACATCACAATCCACAAAAAAGCACGTGTGTGTTTTGATTTATTTTTCAGCTTAAAACCCAATTCTCATTCGTAAAATACCTTGCTTAAAGGAATGGGTGTTATAATTTTTTTAGATATAAGAAAATACACACATACACACCCGCACATAAATTTCGAGTGAAGAAATCTTGAACGATTCAATTGACTCGCTTTCGTTGGCATCCGATTGGTGCGATACCTTCCACCGGGATCGATGGGTTATCCTTCCTTTTGGAACGTCCTTCTGCCTGTTCCGTGCTTCGCAGGACTACTTCAACAGCATCGGTCAACCCAGGCGAAACGGTACGATTAATGGGCCAGGTGCAGCTACCTTTCGCTGGTCTGGAATGTGCTAACAACAATGGATCACCAATCGGGACCGCGGACCCTTCCTTCTTGGGTCATACGCCGGTCATACGAGTTGCAAGCCACGGCTGTGCTGTTGTGGGAGGTAATGGGAATGATTTGATTTATGCTACCGAGCAGATGCTACTTTACACGTGGACATTGTGGAAGCTGCCGGTTGCCGTAAGGCAGCAATCTTCTTGTGCGTTTTAAAAATAACAGCATTTTCATTCGTGACAATTTGTTTTTCGAATTTGATCTGTTATTCACCACCTGGGCATCTTGCTTCGTGTTAAGGATAGATTGTATTGCAATGGGTTTTTTAAATATATTGTGATGGCAATTCTTATAGTGTTCACGGGTTTATTGCATTTAATTCAATTCTAATTTTTAAAAGCTGCATAAATCTCCTTTCCACTTAAGACTGAGTTTTTTTAACGCAAGGTTAAAATACAGTAAAATATGGTATGGATTATGTTATATGATACTTATATGGAAACATTTACACTTTAAAAGATTATTTTTCGAATAGATAAACATTTACGAATGCCTTGTTCTGCAAATAAGATTGTTATTACTGAGCTTAAAGCCGATTTTAAAAACACGTTTTGCAACAGATTGGACTGAAGGTATTTTGCTCTACAAACTGTGCTAAACGAGGTTTACTTTACGTTATCAGAGTTTAAGGGTTGATGTTTTTGTGAAAATATTGCAATGTTTCCGTAATAAATATTCAGGGTTGATAATTTCTTGACGTGAATTTTAACATACCGTTCAGTCTCGTTTGAAGTCGCGTTTGAGGTGATAATGAAGCAGAAAATATCCTCCGTTGGCATCGAAATGGCACAAAATGAGCAGCGGAACGTTAACTCACGGCCGTTGGCCAAGTGGGGCCGGATTTCCTACTTTCACACGCTTTCGCATTACGATAAACATCCATTGCAATCCTTCCTTATCCTTTTTTCCTCCGTTTCCATCCGCTTCCGTCACCGCAGTGTGAAACTTTTCCCAAAGATCACGCACGGCTTGTGTGGCTTTGTAGTGCCGGGGCGCGAAAAAGGAAAGCATTTTCATATTTACCGCTTCCGGTTCCGCAAACCGATCCTGGGCGAAAATCGTGCCAGGTTAAACCACCAAAGAAGTATGCGGTACAAATTTTACGTCCTGTCGAACCGGGTAAGGTGTGTCGACACACACACGGCTGGAGGAGGATGGATGGCGGATCGGGTTGGAAGCACCAAAAGTGCGCTGCTGGAGCCGAAAGGAGCCGCAAATAGTTTCCTAAAGCGACCATTATTTCCATCGTCGCGAAATGGCACCCGATGGGGTCTCCCGGAGCGGATGTCGGTTGGGCGCGGGTTGACTACTTTATTCCTACCCCGGTGTATGCGCGGAAAAGTGTAGAAATGAGCTGCTTCCCACGGCATTATCCGCGAGAACTTGGTTTGCTGATAGGGAACAACGTATCAACACATATCTTCCGTGTGGAAGGTAACCGTACAGGACCCTCTCGCGGTAGATAATGTTTACACCGTTAAGGAAACCCTTAAATGTGGCTTTTCCGGCCTTGGGTTTTTTTGTTATTCTGAACTTTGCTCGTGCATTTTACGGCCGGAGTATTTACATGTCAAAGTTGCGTGATTTATGACGACGGTGCCGGATTTTTTGAAATTTTCTTAAAGACCTGTAGATTTTCAACTTTTTCAGGCTCAAAGTTGAGCTAAAGAGGCGATTAACGAACGGCTTAGAACACGAAGCATTCTTAAAGGACATCCCGAATTTTAAAGGATAATCCCCCCTTGATCTCAATCAGAAACATTAACAATACAAAATTAATAAACATAAAACTGTAAAATAAATATATAAAAATATAACTGCGAAAATAAAATGTTTAAATTCTCTGTTTGGTCATGGAAAGTCAATTGCAACCTCATGAAAGCTACGGAACACTTTTGCGATTGTGGTTAAAACTGTAGAAGTTAAACAAAATTGCTTAAATTAATCCAATTTGATTCGAATAGTAAAAACTATCAGTGGTTGCAAGCACAATCGTTAACTAATTAAAATTTACATTTGTATACATTTTTTAAAAACATTAAGAGATTATAAATATCTATACGGACTAAACATACATGCTTCTTTCCTGTGTTTTAAAAAGAAAACGTTGCAAGCATAAAGAAATTCTGTATGAAAGGTTGTTTAAATTAAATAACAAACTGAATGCTGCCTTTCTCCTCGCTTGCCCTTTCCGCAAAATGGACTTTCGGGCCAATCGTGATAAAGGTGCTGGCAAATGATAACACGATTACTGTTTAGCACATCCAAATAAATACGCGTACGTCCTGGCATGTGTGCAGGCATGTCGTGCTCGCCATGTTCGTAGTTCCCAAAGATGGCAATTTCGGAAAGCGATTCACCGAACGGAGTAGCTTCGTAGGTAAGCCGGGTGGCAGGGCACTTTGCGTTGATTGCGCTGTGTGAAAACATTCCGGTTCCATTAGGGAAGCCGTATATATTGGGTCGGCGGCGAAAGGTTTGGCTTTGATTATTTCATTTAAGTACTTTTCTTTCGAGTTCGCACAACAGCGCCAATGGAATGTTGGCAATGGCAATCTGCATCGAGGCGTAACTAAGCAGATTTACCGGTGGGCCATGGGAAGGAACATCTTTGGTAACGGTTTAGGGCCTTAGGTAAAAAAAAAAAAAAACGTAAAACAGGTCCAAGTCCGCTCGGTTAATGGATGGAATGTTGCAGAAAAGGAAGCGACCGTGCGTGTACCTCGGTGCTTTCTAGGGGCATAGTGGCAGAACATTGCGAAAGCGTTTACCATGTTTTTTTCCACCTTTTCCCTAATGTCTCCCGGCATCGGAATGGCTTGGATTCGGTTTGTTTTTGGGAAGCGTCCTGACAAGTGCCCCGAGCAATGTTTCTTCTTCAATGTTGGTGGCGGAGGTGTTTGTTTTGGTTCCGAGCGCACTGCTCCTAATTTGTGCCCTCCGGCCCAAGGGAACGAAGTATTTCGGTACGGAAGGAGTTGGCAAACATATCGCTGAAATAAACTGGGGTTCGTAAGAGCATAAAAAAAAAACTGCTTTGCAGATTGTCGGCAATGGTTTCCGTGCTCTTTTTGGCCTCTGGCCATGGTGATTGAATCCAAAACAATGTCAATGTGGTCTGAGTGGGAAACGATGTTGTCTCTTTAGAATCTATGTACAGGAAGATTCATTGAGATTAATTCAAAAAAAATACTCATACATAATGTACAATTTCTTGGATCCTTTTTTCTTTTTTAGTATATCTAATTGGTTAAATCTGTTTACTAAATATGATCAAAACGACGATAGAAATATATGAAATTAATATTCCTTTGAGTTAATTTTACTGGTCATATAATTATACCATAAAACTCCCATAATGGTTTATTAACAAAATTTTCATATTTTTATCCAAACATTATCATACAGAATATAAGAGTTCTTCATTGCATTAAGGTTTAGTGCCCTGTTCCTCATTTGTGGTTTTGTAGAACAAAAAAATACATCAACGCGAGAGACCTTTCCACTCGTGAGCCTAAGTGCATCTATGCACGTTGCATATGAATGAAATTACTTCTTCACAGTTTGTTGCGTGTCACAGGAGTCACACAACGAAAATGAAATATTAATTGGACACAAGATTGCCGCCAAGTGGATCTTTCGCGAAAGGTGGCCACTCCTCTCCCATCCCACGAACCTTGCTGTGCCTCCCGCATGCGCATGCACGTAAGTGACAGAGCGTATGATGCAAGTTGATTCTTTCCGGGCACCCACTCGGCGTGGCGTTCCAGCGCAGTGCAAGTGCACACTCGTAACTTTCCGGCTGCCAATACAGAAACAATGGCCAGTCGGATGTAAAAGATGAAAGAGATCTCATTTAGTACACCCCGGTTTCATTATGGCTCGCCTGTCTTGCGGGAGAAATGCGTCTCTGGCCCAGAACGATGCATTGCCTAGCTTCTGTGCGAAATGCCGTGTGGAGGCTCCAAAGGAATGATGCAGGAAAGTGCACCGTAGTCAAGAAACAAGCCCGACGCGAAGGTGTTGAAATAGAACGACATGAAAGTGGATTAATTGAGTTCTGGTTTTGCTACGCGCTAACAAGCGGTAATTACTCTTTGCCAAGATGTACGGTAGAGTTCATTCTCGTAGGAAGATTAGTACAATGATAAGTGTGTACTTGATCTTTCCGGAGTTATGATTCGTATTACAAAAGATTTCCTCATCTGTCATGATCAGAATCAAATATATAAAATATAAGATTTGTTATCACATTTATTCCACAACAATTTATTAAACTCATCCTTCGTTATTCATTGGGTTGTTGACTTAAATATTCGTATGTTGTCATTCTATAAAGATATGCTTTGATTCTATAAGATATGATTGGATTGATCACCAATTGGATTGAACTCTTGGATTGATATGAAGAAACGAATATTAAGCAGATGGTATAATGAGGAAATTCTTCATAGCAAAATAGGACACGAAACTGCTGCACACTTTTCTCAAACGTTTTTTTTACTGTCATGTAATTTGACTAATGATACTTGAAACACAGTAGCGATAGGTCGAACGAACTAATTGGTTGGAACAAAAGACTGGGCGCCTCCATCATTGATTAAATAGAATACCATAAATCCAAAATTGATTGCTGTTTCCTGATTGAAAGGTGTCTTCTGGTTGATTTGCTGTTTGACGATTGAACATATGTTTCAGAAAGTAATAAGATAAAAATTAAATTTAATAGTAGCTTTATTTTGTAAGATTAAAGTGTACGTAATGTGTATAACTCCAATAGATAATTAAATATGAAAGTTATTTAGACTGTTATTTTTAAACAGTACTACTTTTATAACTTTTTATTTTATTATTAGACTATTGTTGACTTAACTTTAAAAACTGACTTGGTTTTCTTACAATGTTGTAAACATAAAAGTCGTTTCTCTTTCGTTCTTAATGGAAATGCTGTGGTTACAATTTTGCATCTAGTGTTAGTTCGGTCACTTGTACATGAACGATTTTGCAGTTGCATAAACCATTTCAAGACCGTTTCTTTTCATACAGTTGTATTTCTTGATGCTGGTAAAGAATGCGACGGTAATTTACGTGCGTGGTGGGAAAAGTGCACATAATTAATGCTCTAACAGGGCGGCAATTTAGCGACATTGGCTTTTAATGCTGTTGGGGAGCCTGACGGCCTAAGTGGTACAGTTCTTGGATTAAGCATCTCCGACCTCGGCGAGCACGAGCTAACCCATGGCGCAGAAGTATGTCCTTCACATTGCAGCTCGTTTTGAAGTGTCCAATTAGTCGAGGAAAGAACTTTCCCGGCAGGCGGGTGCAGGAATGCTAGATCAAAAGTCAGCGCGCTGAAGTGGCTGATTTGTGGCCACAAAAGAATTAAAAAAGTTAAAACAAGACTCGACGAGGGTTCGCAGCAGGTGTAGGCCCGGAACTAATAAGTGCCGCCCGTGGTGGATGCCGCTGCCCGCCGAGCAGGTTAGCGAGAGATTATAATTACAAAATTGATATGAATAACATCTAACAATCGTGGTAAGTGTGAACACTCGTCTTCTGCTCGGCATGTTGACCCCGGTGTAGGCGATGGCGTAACGAAGTGAATATCTTGTGCATGGTCTGCTGCTAGAATGAAGATGCCGAAAGGATTGCCTACAAAGATGCTGCCAAGGATGATGACATGGTGAGGAGTTCCAATAAACCTAACACTAGAGAAAATGCCAAAGAATGATACAACACACAACGATTCAGCTGTTTAACGATTGAGCTGAAACGAGCATTTCTGCCAATTCCGTTAATTAGCCGCATACATCCGCATTATTCACCCCAAGAAGTGTCATTTGCTCTTCACGCTAGAGCAGTGTCGTTGATTCCTATGAATTATTTGGTGCATGCTTATAATATAACCAGTGGCATATCCACTTTAAGATATCTTTTATATTATAAGGCTAATGATGGTCGCATCGCACGGATGCCTAATGATGGTTCTATTCATTCCCATTTCCAAGTATGAAATGTTTTCTTTCATTTTCTTTCGGTGCAATTATGTAACACGTGTAATGCGTTTAGATTGTTTTGTCTCATAAAATTTATTCCCAATGAAAGTTTTAATCCAATAATATTTAGAATAAAATCTGTAATAACATGTCAAATCAAATTTATCGCTTCAAGAATAGTGAGCAATATTTGCAAACTGTCATCAGTTTTAACATAAAGTATAACCATTTAAAATACTTCTCCAATATTTATTTGACTACATAGACTAACTCTGACCCGTCGCACTAAAAGTATGTGCATCAGAAAGTTCCGGAAAAGCAACACCATAAGCATTTGGTTTATTGAGGGGAAGGGTTCAAAGGGGGGGAAGGGGCAAAGAGGGTTCCTGCATTTCAATCCGAACGATGTTTACCCTTCCCGGTGTGCCGAAAACTAACTCAAACGCGATTCGGCAGCTTCGTATGGTTCATTTCTCGACGGACGACGTTACGATAGTTTTCATGGGTCCTTCATAAATTAGAAGGTTGACTTTCGGCGGAACCGTGTGTTGTTCTGGAGGAAAGGTAAAAACAAAGAGAAAGAGAGAAAGAGAGTGCAAGAGCAAACAAGAAAGCGTATTGAACAATGTAGCTCATGTGTGTTATTACTTGCATGCAGTCGAAGTTTGCAGGCCCTCGGTGGGAAAGTGAAAGCAACTGCAGTTGCGGGAAGCCTTGGAATAATGGCGCAGCCAGGGCGCTAGGGGTTATCATGGAGCACCCAACCTTGCCTAGCCGTTTTGCAAGTGCATGTGCAATTGAACGAGCGGTGCCCATTAATTTATTATGTCGAGCCGCGAACGAGTCGCGCGTTGGCATTGAAATGGCCATCATCGGTGGAGAACCGAACGAGAATCCTTTGGGGTTCTCTCGAGCCGACCGAGTTGGTATGCGTGTCACTATGTGTGTGTGCTTGGAGGAATGTGAAGAATTTGACCACCGAATGCCGCAGTCGGTGCCGATAGCATAATTGAGGCAATAAATTGTGCCCCCTCCCTTCACCCTTTTTGGCGTTATGGTACGCGTTGCGTTACGTTCGTTACGATGGTTAATTTATGTATACGCTTGGAAAGTGAATTATTGATTTGAACCTTCCCTTCCCTTGCCATTCCCCATGGAGGTGGTTCCGATCGTTTCCGCGCACCGAGAACCATTCGAGGGCCAGCCGTTTCGAAGACTCCCAACGATGAGGAAAACGCCCGGTTGTAAAGTATCCAATTAAACATAAGCGTTATCGTTAATTTATAGTTCCGGCAATCCTTTTCAACCGGAATTTGGAAGCGAGCTGCTCTTGCACTGCTCAGCGTCGGTGTATCGGGAAAGTTAGGTGCATCGAAACATATTGGCTACAGCATGAAAGCACTATACATATTTATGCTTTATTATAAGTATTTATAGTGGGGCGTTTGGCCGTGGAAACGAGTATTTTTTTACGTTTCTTTGTGCTCCGTCCGATAAACTTTGCGTCGTTACATTTTTGCCTTTTGAGTTATTTGTATTTTTACACTAGTTATTCGTATAATTAAAATTATATTTTTTTATGTTTGGTTATAATTATTCAAACTTAATAAAAGTCCAGCACACATTGTGATGCATAAGATGTTACAAAGTTCCCATGACTTCTTTCTCTCCAAACTGTGAGTATCCTGCTAAGTAGTTCGTTTGTCCGTTGACCGTTTTCCTCCTTTACTCCTTTTTTTACTGTAAATTGTGACGAACTCTCGTTGGCCTTTTCCACCGACTGCGCGTACTAACATAAAACCAACATTATGGCTCCCTGGCCCGGCCAACCATTTACAGTTCATATCAGCTTTCCTTCCGCCGTTTCGCGCTCGCCCAGGGATGAAGTTCACGAAATATGACTGTCAATAAAGATAAGTTCAACAAATAAAGCCACGCGAACACGGACACACGGTCCCGCCTGCATACATCGTCTCATCCTCCCTGCTAGAGAAGAACACCCCATGCCACTGTCGCTTTTAAAATGACGCGACCGCGCCGGAAAATGGGTTTCTGGCAGCCCGGTTGTGTGCAGACCATTTTAAACACCGTCTCACCGTCCCAAGGCGGCCGGAAGCAGTCGAAAAGTCAACGGTCCACTCGCTCGGGGTCGGGCAGAGGGGCCGGGCGTTTATCCTTCCGTGCACGGCACCCTTGGGAAATCGGGCTGGGAAATTGGAAGGAAAAATCATCCAAATCGCCAACGGGAGGATGTGGCGGTTGGCGGGAAAGATTGCAACGAGCGAGGCACGGGGCAGAAGAAACATTTTAAAGTATTAGATAACAGCAAAGAGGTAAATATAAATCAGATTCTAGACACCGTGCGGCTCTTTGGCAAGCTCGGGATGGCTAGGAGTGGGCCGACCTGGTCCCATTTCGGACATCCACCACGGTCCTCTCGAGGCGACGATCGTCTTTCGCAACATCTTGTAGTTTTTTTTCGTTGTTTCTTTCGGTGCCGGAAGTTCTGGCGCGGGTTTACGTTGCGTGTAAACCCTCTTAGACGATTGGTTTGATTGAGTGAGCAAATATTTAGATAAACCGAAACATGGGCAGACGGATAACCTGAATTTTCCGCCAGCCAGACTGGCAGCAGCTTGGTGTGCTTGTTTGCGCGTTTCCGCCAAGGGTAGTTTTAAAGTGTGTCCCTTCCGGTGGCCGTTTTGGAGGTTGAGAGAGAGAGAGAGAGAGAGAGAGAGCTCGGGATAGCCGACCGAGGGTGGAAAGGCAAGTCGCGTGTTTTATTTTACAGTTTTATCGGGTGATATTTCATGATTTGCGAAGTTGTTAATGGTGCGTTCGGTTTCTTCGGATCGAATCAATATTGGTATCGACGTGTTATTATCAACTGCGTATGGTGACATTTTAAAAGACTTTTCCAATGCGCAACTCTGATCTATTGCCGTGTAGATAAGAACTTAAGAGTAAGGGTTAAAGTGTTTGGCGGTATCAAATTCCTTTTCTAATGCACGCGCATCTAATTGAATAAATAAACTACTTCTTAACTAACATGAAACACATTTAAATTTAAAATAAAAGGATAAAGTAGAATGTATAAGTGAGTTTAAATTTACTTAACTGGAATAGTTGTTTCAATTAAATTGGTTTTAACAATGAAGAACATTATTTACGGTGTTTTTCTTTTATTTAATTTAAAAAAATATATTTAAAAACTAAGCAATTAAAGCATTTAGACAATGAACAAAACATTTTCTTAAATCAAAAGCCAAGCGAGGGTAAAGATTTGGCCACTTAATTCTGGTATTTCTTTCCTCTGTTTTTTTCTTCTTTTTCAAAATCTCAACAAAATCTCCTACCTAAATCTATTTTCTCTTCAAACTCTCACGAGCCAAGTGTAAGGACAATTAATTATAACTTTCGCCATAACTATTTCCGCTCGCTGGCAGACCTGTGCCGGTAAACTTTTGGGCCATAATTTCGGAATCCTGCGGCTAGCTGCGGAACCATACGGTGCTGGAAGTTGTGGATTGTTTCCTAATGATTGTTATTTACTTCTAATTATGCCTGATTTGCACAGCTTCTTCCGTTTGCCTTCGTGATGTGCCTTCGGGCGGTGGGAGCTGAAATCCCTTACAATCTCCCAGAACCGTTCTTGAGGTGCACACCGTTTGTCTTAAGCGTCGGTCGATTCATCGGGTTGGAAAATCCGTTAGACGTGTGCCCGAACGACGCTGCCGGCGAGAGTTTCTCCCGTGTCTAATCTTTTTTCCTTCCCAACGCTTAAAAATCTCGCTCCGACGGCGAGATTTGGGAGGGCAAAATTGAATTTTTCCTCCAACCCCTTTCGATCGAGGAAAATCTGGTTCCGTCACAGGGGGGTGGAATTCTCGGGAGCTAGCTCGGGAGGGTTGCGTGAGTGCCAGTAACCCATCCGAACGATTCGGCAATCCATCGGAGGAAAAATAGGGAAGGAAAACCAAAGCCGCTGCGTGTGGATAGGGAGGGTTGGTTGGGTAGTTGGCTTCGGGCGGGCTCGTAGGTGGCTTTTCCGGCGCGGTGCACCGGCGGTGTCGAAGCATAACACCTCGTCCCGATCGGGCAGCATATGCTCGCTACATGCCCGAGAACAACATAATAATGTAATAATATCTAATAAAGATTGTCGTTCGGCGGCCGGGGTTCCGTTGCCTCTGCGGGGTCGTGTTTGTATCTTCGTGTGCATGCTTGTGTGTGTGTGTAGGCAGTTATTGACGGCTTTTCCGGCCGTGGCAGCCCTGGGCCGGTTCTTGAGCTCTGCGTCGCAACGGATGGACGGAAACGCCGAGCGGCTTATCGTGTGCAGGGATGCATGAATAAATTATTGCGAATTATGACGGTCGTTACCGGCGAGCTCCGGAACCGGAGCCGTGGCATTAGGGCCTAATCAATCAAACCCGAGCCCGGCGTACACATTTACCACTCGCCCCGGCGGCCACCATGGAAACCCGCCGCAGATCAGTCGGCTTCGTCCCGCGCGAAAGGTGGACATGTAGGCTGTCAAGCAGCGTCCCGATGATACCCACGATGGAGGAAAATCTTAGCCCTAAACAACAACTGCAAAGTGTGTTTTGTGTGTTTGTAAGACGATATTTTTTCCCTACCCTTACCTTGTTGATGTGGGTAGAAATGGACCGGTGGGACGGAAAAATTAAATCACCTCCAAATTGATTTTAATGAGCTGATAAACCGCATCAAATTGTTGCCGCAGGTGTTTGGGGAAGTGAGACATCATATTAGGGTACACAAAAAAGTGAATTTGGTTTTGGATGTGTTGCGTGAAATGCTTCTCGCTGGAAAATTACTTGAGGGTAAATGTACCATTGGGTAACAGTTGTGTGAACATTCATAAAGGATTAGGAAGAGTGGATAGTGTGGGAAAAGGTATTGATGCAAGAAAATGGTTTTATCAGAAATGGTTCTTATACTACTCTTTATTTATGCAACTTTAACACATTATTGTAAGGTTTTGATAAATCCAGAAAACGTTTCATTATTTTATATTTTTCAGTCATAGAGAATGAACGAATGAAGTTTCTTTTTAAAGTTTATATGTTTACTTTAAGAAATATGATTCGAATTTTTACCTTCATAACAGTATCTTGAGTATAGTTTTGTGAGATTTAAGTTTCTTTCTGAAAAAAAACGATGTAAATGAAAAGTGGATTCCTTTCGCTACTGTCCATTTCGTCTTGAGTAAATTTTTAACAAAAGACATGCGCAGACAATTTTTTTTATTTTTTATAATGTACAAAGCACTATCGAAGAAATTGACTTTAAATTATACAGTTCTTATCTTCTACAATTAATGTATATCTTCCGTTATGATCTGTATCTCGTACGTTCTAATATGTGTTTGTGAAGACACATATCTGGATTCATTTTATTTTATTTTTATAGCAAGCATGTAGAAATTCCCACCAATATTAAGTACTTTTTTTCCCTTCTACCTCCGTCATTCAAAATGGACCGCTGGCCATGTCCAGCTCCAGCGATGTGGTTTCTTGTCATCGCGACATCGCCTAATGATGATGTTATGGTGCTCAACGGCTCCGGCAAGGCATCCGTCAAGGATTTGGCCGAACTCGCGCATCCTTTACGACCGTCCCATGTCTCCCGTTGCTGACGTGATGATGTGAAAAATGTGTAATGACACGGAACGGAGCGATAGTGCAATAATGACGACCGAAACGGACGCCGGCACGCCGGCAAATTGACGGCTGAGGAAGACGATGACGAGATTTGTGTGACATTTCACTTTTCCTGTCCAGAGATGTTTTTTTTTCTGTTTCGTTTGGTTCCCGGTTTCCGATGGTTGCAGGCGTAGGTTGATTTGTGAATTATTCTCGTTTTTATGATGCACGTCTCGGAAAAAAAGGGATGGATGGCTGAGTTTACCTTTTTGATGACCGAAGCGGTCATCTGGGAAGCCAACCATGGTCATTTTGATTTGCCTCGAATAACTCATAGAAATTGGGTACCGGACCACTTGGAAAATGTCAATTTGTGCAAAAATCTGCTCTTAGATTCGATGTTTAATTTTCATGAATAGAATTCCAAAAGATTTTGTTCATGCTTGAAAGCAATGTATCATCGGCATTTCTAAAACCATTTTTTTAAGTTTAAAAAACCCTACCGAAATATTCTATAATTTCACTACTTTAAGAAAGCCTATACAAATATAGCTTTTGAATAAACGTAATAGCCTATCTGCTTAATTACCATCACAAGTGGTTTTTTAGGAGACTCAATGCTGTGGCATATTGCTAAGGCATGACATAAAATACGCAAAACAGCACAATTATTAAGTACGCAATAATTCTACTGGTTTACTGGACTTGATTTCGTCCGGTATTTTGCTCGTTCCAGATGGATATCATGGAACAAAAATGAAAAGAAAACCTCCCACCCTTGCCTGGAGGATACAAACGGCAGGTTAAAATAGGTTGTTGAAAAATTATGCTTCCTAGCCTTCATCCTGCTCATGTTGGTGGTTCCCGGTGGTTCCGGACGGATTGGGGGGTCGCCAAGAGCGAAGACAACCATGGCCAATTGACGTTCAGTTTTTTTTTAAATCACCAGCCGTCCAACCCCAATGCGGACGTTTGACGTTGACCAGGACCAACACCAAGATCGTTTGGGGCCAAGCTAGAAAAATCTGAAGCCACTCGATTCAGCAGCATTACACGGACGATGGTAATTTAAAATGGGACTCCAAAACTCCCATTAGTACTCGTTGAACGTGCACTGGAGAGGATGTTTGTTTTTCTTTTTTAAATCCAGGAAGGGTTTGGGAATGTATGCGAAAGGGAAATTTAGTAGAGCGACATCGGACCGGAGCGCTCGAGCGGTGATGATCATGTAATTGAGTTTAAAGTTTTTGAAGGGCTGTACACCTGGCCATTTTGCCTCGAGTCGTCAGCTCGAGACTATTTTCCACTCATTTTCATCGGCCACTGACGATTGGCGGCTACCTGTGCGGTTCTTTCGTGTGGAGTATGGTTTTGCAAACCTCATAGAAAACGTGTTTAACCGTGAGGTTTTTGAAAATAATGAGAAATTAATCTACTGTATGAATTTGCTATGGCGCTACCGCAGAGCAGTGGTATGTTGAAGTAGGCAAACGGATGTATTCGGATCATTTATAAACGTGCTTTTTGGATTTTGGAGGCGATGAGCGATGAGTGATCAACTTCTGTTTTCAGTTAAGCCAGTCAGTGATTTTTTATACCTGATTGTTGTTTATTAAAATTTTAAAATCTCTAAAAAAATACTCCTGCGAGTTAAATAAAAATGTAAAGCTTCGCAAATTGCAACTTACGAAATTTTCGAAAATAAAATCATCGTTCGAGTTGTTATTTTTGTCCTCGGAGTGTACGAACAAATCGGCCGTAGGATCTAATTAATTTATCCCGTTGATTAACAGGTTATTGACGGTACGTTTACTGGAGAGGAAAAGAAGGAACCGAATCGACAATAAGTGAAAAAATCAGCTTTGAGAGCGGCGTACATCACGTGCCTTGCTTCGGGCTAGAAAATGGCCATACAGGGACAGGATTGCATGACGTTTTGATTCGCAGAAATGGTAAATGGCAGCAAGGTTTAGAAAAGTCCAGCAGTAGGTAGTTCTGGGAATAGCCAACGTCAGCTAGTCAATGGAACGTGCGTGACAATGTAGGTAAATGGTTTTTATATGAACTTAATCGCATCCTGATCAAGGATAATCATGTTGGGCAACCAATATTACCGATTTAATACTCATGTCACTTGAACTGAAAAAAATATATACACACATTGTTGCTGTCAGTTGTAAAAACACACATAAAAGCAATTGATTTTATTATGAATTAAATCAAAGAGATATATGAACGAATCTGCAGAACATTTAGAAGAATGTAAAGAAAAAGATTTTTTATATAGAACTTGTGCATAAGTTGGTGAAAATCTAATATAGGAGAAAATCACTTAACATAACACTTAATTTAAATTAATTTAGATCTACCGGTAGATGGAGTTTGTACAACCGTGGTAAAACTCACCATCGAGGGCATGTTGGCCCGGTAGCCGTGCAATCCAACCCTAAGACGTGTCCCGAAGCATCCCTCGAGCATCGTCAGACCGTGGGGCACCCGGGTGGGTGTTGTAAAATTTTCGCCACAATCTCGTCACGTGCCGAAACGCACTTCAACGGTAACGCCCCGACGGTTAGCGACGGCTCTGAGAATGTCGGTTGCCATCGGTGTCAGGCGCAAGACTTTTGATAGACTTCATCGGCTGCGCGATGACGCCGGCTTCTGCCCGCCCGATGAAAAACTGACGCCTGACGGATGATTGTATCCCGATGGCTGTATTCCAATCCCTCCGGATGACTCGCCAGGAGGGTGACGCCTTCGGGTTGGGTGCAAAAATTGAATTTCATTATCCGCACATTTATCAGACCCGTTTCAGGCTGTAGGCCCGAATGTAGGAATGAACTGCCGCTTCCTGTGGCCTCGGGAGGGTTGAGCCTGCGGCTCGATGAGGATGAGTCGGGAAGATGGTAATGTGCGTACACACGTTCAGTGTGACGTCGTTTGCCGGAAGTCAGTCGGATCGACGCGAAAGGTAATCAGCGCGCTCGGACGACGTTCGATGGCTTCCTAATGGTGATTATCATCCGCTTCCTGTTACGACGCTGTTAGCCGACTGCTTCTAGGATTGCATTTGACGACCGACGACCCGCAGAGTGTTCGGCCTGTAAGTGTGTGTGTGTGCGCGTGTTTATTATCACGCAGAAAATGATGATAATGACAACTGGCCACGCGATGCAGGAAAACATGTGTTCGGAAGGGAATGGCGCGTGCGAGTTGGAAAAAGCTGATGGAGTAAACTAGTCGAGAAAACTCCCAACAAATTAACATATTGTCGGTTATTGAGAAAATTTTCTGTGTCAAATATGTAGAACAAAGCTCCAAAGGTGAGATAGCTTTCATTTTAGAATTTTCAAAATGAGAAACTGTTTTATATTAATCTTTAATTCGCTTACAAATTACCGAACTCTTTTAACACCAAGATATTTTAATGATGATAAACTATGCACAACAGCACCAAAATTAAACTCATGTAATTAGCTTAACAGTTGATTTTTAACTTATTTTTGTAGTATAAGTATGAAAAAATACTTATAAACAAGGCATTATGTTATGTTAATAACTCTTTTCTTTTTTATAGCTTTTAAGATGAATAACGATCATTTTAGGATGAATTGTATCGATGTTCACTGCAGTCCTCTTTGATAAAATTAAGTGTATAAGGTGTATATGTCTTTTGTAATTTTAACATTTCCCTAGAATTTTATAGAAATTGCATGATGAATAAGTGTAACTTAATATTTGTTCTTTTATTTATGAAAGCTCAATACCGCTAGATTGTTAGCTAATCCTGAGTACTACATTTCGTGATATCATCTTTCCACTAGTTTGTTCACCTCTTGTACCAATCAAAGGGGTGAAGGATAGCCGTTTTTGGCACGAGTTCTGCCGATGCCCTGCTGGCAAGTCACTGCGTAACTCGATATTCATTGAGCTAATGCTCTTACACGTCCATCCGTTCTGCCAAAGATGCCAACTACTTTTCCACCCAGGTGGGTGTGTGACCGTACATCGCCCCCCGTGCGAGATGCGATGTAATGAAATCGATAATCATCGTCAGTTAATAAGGCACACGTGGAGCACGAAGTTAATTTCGAATCGCCTCTACGCAGAGGCGGATTAGTTTGCGTCCACGTTCCGCGTCCCGCGGTACGTACCGTTTGAGGTTAGCCTGACTGACCGACGTGTCGTGACACGGGGCTCGCGTGTGCCACCGTAGTAGGCCTCGAGGCCTGGCAGGAAGTGAGATTTTGCGGCTGTCAGTTCACTCAATCAATGGCAGGGGAAACCCACCCAGCAGATTACGGAGCCATCATTTGCGAAGCGGGTGCGAGGGGGAGGGATGGCGACCGGACGGCGCACGGTCGGCCACGTGACATTAATTTATTTAACCAAATGAAGCACTTTTTACATTTTCGATATCGCTTTAAATCTGTTGTGACACATTTTGATTGACGTTGCACGCAGTTCGGTTTCGGGGGTTGGCGTTGAAGATGATGACGATGATGGTGATGGCGATGGCGCTGACGTTGAGGATGATCGGTAACCAACGGCAATCGAATGGATGCTCGTGAATGCGGTCCCGGGAAGCCATAGTGCAGAAGCCCTACCGGAACCGGCTGCTGATGCTGATGTGGGTCCTTTCGGGCGGTAAATTCTCAATGGATTTTCTGGAAGGATTCTGGCTCGCCATTTCCACCGAGCCGAGAAAGCCGAAGCGAGTGTCCTTCTTCGTAGGAAATGTGTCCTCGTGTAATGATTGTCTGAACCAATCCCGGCCTTCGCTCGATCGGCTTGCTCGTTCCGTGCGCGACGCTGCGCACGGGAAATGGAAATTCAATTAACAGATAATCTTATATGCGGATTATTATAATTAAATTTTCTACATCTAACCCAGCGTGGCCGTCGGCGCTGGAGCGGGTGGGGTTGGGTGGGTGGAAGAACGGTCGGATTGATTTGGTCTTGTCCCTGTCGAACCGGTGACGTTGATGACATTGTTCGTCAGACGGCTCCCCGGTAAGGGACGTTAATGGGAAGAACACACCGGAAGGGAAGGGTTTTGCGTAATATGCGTCGGATGTCCTGGTGGATTACATTCCTGAGGGGTGCGGTTGGAAAGGGGAACTCCATGAACAGAACCTGTCATGGAGTGAATTTAGCGGAACGATTAATTTTTCATGCTACGTTTATTCGTATGTATTTACCTTTTATCTTATTTACATTCTTCCTGTTTATTAAAGCCAGGTTTTAAACGTTATTACACTTTTAGCAAGACATTCAGTTTATTTTTAATAACTAACTAACTTTTTTAATAAAATGAGAAAAATAATAAAAAGTAAGTTGAGTTGTTACAAATGTGGCAGCCTTACAATTGCGCACAGCACTGTAGGTTTTATAAAAATGTGCGTTACATCAAACGAATTGAAATATTGAATTTTAACTTTAAACATGTAGTAGTGTGCTTAGCGTAATTTAGGAAGTAGGAATAAAATTCGATTCTTTCCGATCTCAAACTTCGTCGCGAACGGTTCGATTAATTTGTGAGAAAAGAACACGCTAAAGTGGTGACCCCGACGAAAGTGACCCGACGACCCTGTGAATAAAAAATCTACAAAAAGTGACATGGCAACCGAAGACAATAAAACTCCTGTCGCTGAAGGTGTCAGCGGGCACGCGGAACCGTTCGTCGAATCTGTTAAAGTGCCAAGAATAAACCCGCCCAGCATGATGGATACCAATATCGAGACTTATTTCCTCTCGTTGGAATTTTGGTTTGCAGCATCGGGCATTAGTTCCATGCATGACGCACGTCGGTACAATATCGTAATGGCGCAAGTGCCGCCCAACAAGCTAACCGAGTTGCGCTCCATTATCGATGGAACACCGGCAAGTGAAAAATATTCGTATATAAAACGCAAATTGATCGAATATTTTGCCGATAGCCAACAGCGCCGCCTCCAACGTGTACTATCAGAATTACCGTTAGGAGATCAAAAGCCCAGCCAATTGTTCAACGAGATGAAGCGTGTGGCAGGCAATGCTTTAGGCGAAACGGTATTGCTGGATTTGTGGGCTGCTAGGCTGCCGCCGCATGCACAGGTAGCGGTCATTGCTTCTCGAGGCGATGCGTCGGACAAGATAACAATAGCCGATGCCATCGTTGATTCAATGGGCCTTCGTAGAGTGGACGCCATCGATCACGTGCAAACGCCGACACCAACGACACCTGTTCGAGAAAAAGCGGTCATTGACCCAATTGCGGAGCTTACTCGTGAAATCGCATCGTTATCTAAGCGATTGGATAAAGTATTGCACACCGGAAAAAATACACGTGGGCGATCGCGTTCACATTCTCGTGGCGGAGAATGGAACAAAAGTCGTCACGAAAGAGATCCTTCGAACGGACCTTGTTGGTACCATAGAAAGTTCGGGAACGACGCCCGAAGGTGCCGAAAACCATGCACCGCCGGTGCACGTGGTCCAACAAGCCAAGAATGAGGTTGCTCAGCTGAAGCAGTGGGGGACATCGGCGAACAATCCACCACTGCCACAATCTTTCGCTTACGGGTAACGGATTCGACCACCAGGAAACAGTTTCTGATCGACACGGGAGCAGACGTATCCGTGGTGCCGCGAGGAATACATTCAGCGAAAGTGAAGCCCTCTTCTTTAAAATTGTTTGCCGCGAATGGAACACCCATAAAAGTTTACGGAGAAGTACTATTGAAAATAAATCTTGGTCTTCGTCGAGAGTTCTTATGGAACTTTATGATTGCGGACGTGCAATCAGGAATAATAGGTGCAGATTTTTTAAGTCACTACGATCTATTAATCGACTTAAAACGCAATCGTCTCATCGATAACACCACCTATCTCGAGTCAAGCGGATCACTCGACAAAACCAGCACGCTTTCCGTAAAAACGTTTTGTGAAGTATCGCCGTATGCAGATCTATTAGCCGATTTCCCGACAATTACCCGTCCCGCTACCCCGGGAGCAGTCAACGGATCGTCGACTTGCCACCGCATCGAGACTACTGGCCAACCTGTTTATGCTCGACCGCGACGCTTGTCACCGGACAAGTTAGAAGCAGCTCGTGCGGAGTTTGAAAACTTAATGAAGCTCGGGATTTGCAGACCGTCGAGTAGTAATTGGGCCAGCCCCCTCCACATGGTTAAGAAAGCAGATGGTTCTTGGCGACCATGCGGGGATTACCGCGCCTTAAACGCGCAGACCATTCCGGATCGGTACCCCCTACCGTACCTTCAGGATTTTACGTCGAACTTGCAAGGTAAAACTATTTTTTCAAAAGTTGACTTGCAGAAGGCGTTTCATCAAGTTCCTATCCATCCTGACGACATCCCGAAAACGGCCATCACCACTCCTTTTGGACTCTTTGAATTCTCTTTTATGACTTTTGGGCTAAGAAATGCAGCTCAAACCTTTCAACGCCTCATACACGAAGTTGTTCGCGGTTTTGATTTCATCTTTCCCTACATCGATGATCTGTTCATCGCGTCGTCATCACTAGAGGAGCACAGAGAACATTTGCGCTTGCTATTTGAGAGACTCAAGCAGCATAACTTAACGATAAACGTTGCTAAAAGCGAACTGGGACGAGAAAACCTAAACTTTCTGGGACATTCCGTCTCCACCGAAGGAATCCGTCCACTTTCGGATCGCGTCGAGGTCGTTAAAAACTTCAAGCTGCCGTCTACAGTTAAGCAACTAAAAAAATTCTTAGCCTTGATTAACTTTTATCGACGATTCATACCGAACGCAATCCAAACGCAAATACCGTTATTAGCAATGACACCTGGCAATAAGCGAAACGATCGTACGCCGTTGAAGTGGACCGACGAAACAAAAGCTGCATTTGAGAAATGCAAAACTCAACTCGCCGAAGCAACCCTACTGGCTCACCCCGTTAAAACAGGAGAATTGTCCCTCTGGGTTGACGCTTCAGATATCGCCGCAGGTGCGGTCCTTCACCAAATTGTCGATGATAAGGTTCAGCCGCTTGGATTTTTTTCGAAAAAGTTTAACCCCGCTCAACTACGCTACAGTACATACGATCGTGAACTCACTGCGATATTCCTCGCAGTGCGGCACTTCAAGTTTATGTTAGAAGGACGGAGTTGCCACATATACACAGACCATAAACCGATCATCTACGCTTTCCAGCAGAAGCTTGATAAAGCATCCAACAGACAAGTTCGCCAATTGGACTTCATCGGGCAATTAACGACAGACATCAGGCACATAGTGGGCAAGGACAACATCGTAGCAGACCTACTCTCTCGCATCGAAAGCATCCAAACTGTACCAATGCTTGATTTCGACGCGCTAGCTGAGGACCAAAAGACCGACGGCGAACTACAGGATATTCAGCAGGGTAAAATTAAATCTTCATTGATTCTAAAATATTTTTCGGTTCCAGGCGGAAAGCATCAACTGCTTTGTGATTGTTCGAGTGACAGCATTCGTCCTTTCATTACAAAGCGGTTTCGCAACGCAGCACTCCAGGCAACGCATCATCTATCCCACCCTGGCACTCGTGCAACAGCCAAATTAATGACTGAGAGATTTGTTTGGCCGAGCATTCGAAAGGACAGCATCGCCTTCGCCAGAAACTGCATCCAATGTCAACGCTCGAAAGTGACCCGACATACGCAGTCGCCAATAGCGCGGTACCCAGCACCGGACAGCCGATTTTCGCACATAAATATCGACATCGTTGGACCCTTCCCTCCGAGTAAAGGAAACCGTTACTGTCTTACAGTCATCGATAGGTTTACTCGGTGGCCGGAAGCATTCCCCATGCCGGACATGACCGCGTCTACAATCGCCGAAGCTCTAGTCTCCGGATGGATATCCCGATTCGGTGTTCCCGCCTACATATCGTCTGATCAAGGACGACAATTCGAATCATCGCTCTTCACCGAATTGACTCGTTTGATCGGATCTAAACACCTGCGCACGACTGCCTACCACCCCCAGTCTAATGGAATCATCGAACGATGGCATAGGACCCTTAAGTCGTCGATCCTTTGCCACGATCCCAACTACTGGAGTCAACATCTACCGATAATTTTACTTGGATTACGGACAACCTACAAAGAGGACATCAAAACTTCGCCTGCTGAAATGGTATACGGTACGACTCTCAAGATACCGTCTGAATTTTTTGTTGACAACCTGCAGAGACCTAACGAAACAGAATTCGTCGCTAAACTCCGATCGACTATGCGTGATCTTCGCCCCCAAGAGACTGCCAGGCACGGGAAGCGAAACATTTTCATGCACCAGGACCTGCGAACATGTAAGAGCGTCTTCGTTCGCAACGATTCAATAAGACCATCGTTATCGTCTCCGTATGAAGGACCATTCGAGATTCTTAATCGAACAGAAAAGTTTTTCAAATTGAGCATACGGGGACGTGAAGTCAACATTTCGATCGACCGTTTGAAACCCGCGTACGTATGCAGTGAACAGCCAGCGTCAACAGAACCAGCAGCCACAACTCCTGCCGAGATTCCACAGACTAGAGTAACTCGCTCTGGCAGACGAGTTATTATCCCTTCCAGATACCAGTAGAGGGATCCTAGTCTAGGAGGGGAGTATTGTGGCAGCCTTACAATTGCGCACAGCACTGTAGGTTTTATAAAAATGTGCGTTACATCAAACGAATTGAAATATTGAATTTTAACTTTAAACATGTAGTAGTGTGCTTAGCGTAATTTAGGAAGTAGGAATAAAATTCGATTCTTTCCGATCTCAAACTTCGTCGCGAACGGTTCGATTAATTTGTGAGAAAAGAACACGCTAAACAAACAATTTAAAGTTTAATTTTGTTTTATGTGATTTATAACCTAATTTTGTTAAAATACTTGCAAAGTATGTGCCTAATATAAATATTGTAACTCTTTTTCAAATCCATATATTTCATCTAAAAAAAATCCAAAAGTTGTACTAGTTTGACATAAAGATCAACAAATGTTGTAAACTCTCCCGAGATTTACTCCGGAAACAGAATTTAAGAGAGGTAATTGCGGGAATTAGTGTGGTGCACTTTTTCTAGTTTCATTCACTACCAACTCATGAATGAATTTATAAAATAAAACATTAAAATGCTAACGATTAATCTATCATTGATTGAACATCTGTTCCTGTATTGCATTTATTATAGTTGACAATGAATTCTCAAGGACTCGCAAAAGGAAAACGATTTGTCAACATAAAAATTGGTTTCCTTCCTTACTCTACCACCATCTTTTGACCAATTTCCAGCTGCGGTCTCGGTTTGATTGCACAGCATAATCACCATCCCATCGAACTGGCCATAAGCAACCGGACATCGGATTAAGCTATTGACTTCCACCGAGACATTCTTTGATGATAACAATCTGTCTCCAGCCGAGCCCCTCATTCCTGTTGCACATGTTACTTTACGTAATTTGGACGATGTTTTATGAATCTTCCCTAGTTTTTTTTTACTGAGCACATGATCCCTTCGCAATATTCAGGCTAGACAAGGTACTCGGACCAATCGGACAGTAGGCAGAAGTGATGCGCCATAAAAAAAGATATCGTGAAACAAATCTGGACGCATAAACCCTCCGCACGGCCTGGGAACGCTGGAAACCACCACCCTACGGACGAAGGGGACGATAAGGATCTAATCCTTCTGTTTCTCGCAATCATCGCAGCTTAGCGCACTGCTAATCCTTACCGTTCCTCAACCGAGGGATGCGGTTCTCGGGCTGCCCAAAGTCTTAACAGGACCTTCCCGAAGCGGAAGATTCACCCACCTAAGCCAAGTTTCCTCTACAAAAAAAAGAGAGGAATGAAAATCTGCGGTGGATACAAATCAATAAAAAAGTGTATTGCGACCCCTCGCCCGACGCATTTGATTCGTTTCGAGTAGTAGAGGATTTTCCGCGCAAGAAACTCACCAGCCGGATTTGTACGCCTTTGTAGATCGTTTCAAGTGTAGTGGCTGGGCTCTTGGGAGTATGATTGAGGGGTTTTTCGGAAGCGAACAGATTGACGGATCTGCATCTTGATGCAGCCGGAAAATCGACGACCTGAGCCTGTGGTGAAAACCGATCCACTTCCGCCGGCACCGGGGCCTTCCCTTTTGGTAGCTGAAATCTTCGAAGTACGGCTTTACTCCTCTGCTCGTCGGATGTCGCTGGTTGGAAATTGTGTTTTCAGAGAATCCGGTATCTCGGAGGATGTTTTTGTTTCTTCGCATTTCACGTAGGTAGGAAACACCAGGCCCACCAGTTCGCCGTGGAAGCTGAGAGAACTTTCATCTCCACTTGACCGTTGATGATCACTCGAGGAAGAGTATCAGGGTGAGTATGGGTATATCTGAACTTACATCAAACCGAAGTACCTCTTAAAGTTTCTCTGCTTAACGTTGTTTTTCTTCAAGTTCCTATGGAGCTACAGAGTTTCTTTAATTTGTGAATTTATTTAAATTTTACATATTTAACTGCAACTTATAAGTATTTGGGATGTGGTTTTGTTTTATTGGACGATGCACACCACCGCACACAGCTAGTTTTTAGCATTGTGCGTTGTGCATAAAAAACGGACATAAATACGTGGGAGGGTGAACATCTGAAGTACTCGTGTAGCGTTTGTAGGGTGAGGGCTCTACGCCCTGTAAAGTGGGCGAGGGACCGAAACGCACGGAATGTATGGTGCCTTCCAGATATTGGTCGAGAATTGGTTCGCCGGCAAATCCGCATGCAAATAAGTGTCACATGCGGTCGACCGAAGTAAAAAAAAACTATCAACCGCAAAGAGTTTCTCTCTCTCTCTCTCTCTCTCTCTCTCTCTCTCTCTCTCTCTCTCTCTTTTTTTCTCTTTTACAGGTTGACTTTCGAGGGGGAATTTTCATGGGCAAACTTGGGCAAGGCGTTCCATATCAACCCCCGAAATACCGCAGTCTCAGGACACAAGTCGTTCGTAAGCGCTTGTTCAGAAAATCACCACACGCGCACTCAATCACGTAGCGGTCGAAAGCTGATCCCGTGGTGGCGTCCTCCGTGTCCGGGTCGAGGATTTTTGGTGCCTCGCGTGAAATCCACCGCCGGGAAGCTACGTTTACACTACGTCGTTGAGCTCGTGCCTTCCAAATCCGACCTCGGTATAGGGGGTGTTTTCCCGGTTTTTATTACTTGCAAGGCTCTTCTTGTTCGGCACTCCAAAACCCTGGTCGCCGGATAATCACCAGTGCAAATGATATTTGGAAGAGTTTCGAGAGAAGTGTGGTCGGCGGTGACTTACTGCGCCCCGTACGGGGTGAACGGGATAAACGCTGTTTGCGAAGGGCTTTGGGCCGCGTTTTTGACGAGGGACTCTGCCGCCTCTTTAGCCCGCTCGTGGACCTTCCAGTTTCACTTATCCCGTTCCTGGAGAGGGTAGAGATTTTTTCGAGCACCAATTGTGTGGTTAGAATTTTGCGCCAGGAATCCACTTCGCACCCTCCAGAAGGGCGCTAGAGGAAAAGCGGGAAAATCATGGCAAAAATGCAGTCCTCGAAGAAACGATGTTCCTTAAAAATGCGACAGGGAGCAGTGGTACAGTTTTTAAGTTCCTAACGAGCACGACTCGGAAAGATGACTGCAGGCCAGAGGGTAACATTTGTCGCACCGGGTACAGGTGATTTCCCAGCGACTGTGTACTGTACCGTTGAGTGTTGGAAATTACAGCATAAAACATGTTTCACTGCTTCAGGAACAAAAAAAAAAAGCTAAAAATGTCTTATTAATTATGCAGATTTTATGCTCCACTTCGTTACAGCACAGGTTTACCGCTTTGCATGGGCAGATAATGAACTCGTCGGTCGAGTTGAGTTCCCGAAGTGCAATTCGTGGTACTTCGGGTCACGTTTTCTGAGCAATTATAATCGTATAATATCGTATTGGACGAAAGGAACATTCAGTTCATGTACAAGAGAGTTTAAATAAGGATATATTGTTGAAATGATGTCGTTTTACAAGCACTTTAATTTCCATAAGTAATAGACGCAGTTAACAACAGGATAAAGCCTATTAAAGTGAATATCAATATTTGAATACGATATAATCAAATGATACAAACTATGTCCAGGCCTCGAATATGAAGGAAATTCAAATGTTATTGAATATAGTGTTCATAACATGCCTTACTATGAAAGTATTAAATATTGGGAAACTCCATGAATATTTGAACAAATTACAACGAAAATCAGAGCAAAACATGGTCAGAGTAAATATGATATTATGATGAACATAGTGGTAAGCTGAGCGATTGGCAAAGTATAAGCTAATATGACTTTCACAATAAGTTTGAATTAACGAAAAGAGGATCAATGTAAAAACCAAAAAGTATCTTGGTGCAATTTATTTGCATTTTGCAACTGTACGCATCGGTTTAATTAAAACCGAGATAAATTTGTACCAGCATCGATTTTAATATCTGTCGATCATGTTTAGATGTCGTTTTTCAATGTCTGGACATTTCCTGATCCCGCATAAGAGTATAATTCTGCTTGGGCATTTCTTATATAAAAAATAGGTAGAACGTGCGGAACATCCAAGATGGGTAAAAAGATATAAAAATCAATAAAAAAACCGCTCTTCCAGCAGGTCCTTCGAGTATCGAGCGAAAATCGATTATCGCCCCATGATGGAACGAAAGCGCACAAAAAATCACGAGAAACCGCATGACAGCAGTCCCGCACAGGAGCCAAGGGGACACAGGAGCAAAAAGGGACAAACATACTCTTACAGCGGGTTCGCAGTTGACCGACACGAAGGGTGAGGGGTAATGAGGGGGAAAAAAATGAAGGGAAAAACATTCCCCAGGCCTATCATAAAAATTATGCTCACGTGACAATCCAGCAGCTGCAACATTTTCTATGCTTAATCATCGTTCCGCTCATCTCGGCGCCGTTGCGAATGAGAATCGCCCGTCAGGCGGCTTGATAAGGATCGAACGGCAGAATCGATGGAAAGCGGTATTGCGGTTGGGTGGAAAGCTGGAGACCGGGAAGATGAATTTGCGAACGGACACTCGAACGGATTTTCCACGCAAAATAGTTTCGAATTAAAGATAAAAAAAGCTGGAAATACCACGCGGGAAAGGGAACGTCATGGAATGTTTTATCCTTAGGCCGTTTTTGGGACACTTTGACACAGCTTTCCTTAGCGAATGCCGCTAAACCAATGGAAAAAAAAGAAACTAGTAGGTAAGTATGTAATAAAAAATCATTACTTGTTTTTACCACCATTGACCGCCCTCCATCGCTTCGTCGGGTGAGGAGGGAACGGGACAAAGGCGTAGCGTGACGATTTTTGAGCAATATCATCATTGTGCGTCTCCGAGGCCGCCTTGTAGGAGGATCGGAATACTTCTTTTCCCTCTTTTACCTCCGCTTAAAAAACCTTATCCACCATCCCAGCGGGCAGAGGGCCGGCCGTAATGGCAGTAATGATAGCGGCACTCGAATCGAGGACGAAAACGCGAACGGAAAAACAACCGTGACGAAAAGCGCCCGACCCAGATTTGATGGACGGAATAATTTCAATGCGTTTTTTATGCGATGTCATTGCGTGTGCACCGGATGGCACGGATGCAATCAGGCGCGAAGGACGAACGGACGGAGAGCGGAGGGGAAACGGGTTTTCGGTCCATAATTGTGTGTATGCGTCGAGGAATGGTGAACCCTCCAAGGGGAAGGGAAGTCCTCGAAAGGCGAGATGGCCTACTCTCGCCGGCTCGCTCCTGGTCTGGTAGAATCATTTTTTATCGTTTTCCCCCTTCGCCTCGTGGCACGTCGATACGATCGAGCATGATGCGAATGTGCGGTTCCGTGCCGGGATTCGGATCGAATCACACTCGAAACAGGGCCAGTTTGGGAAGATGAAGTATGGCTGGAATTAATAGAAAAATAAAAAAAGGGCAAAGCAAAACGACGCAAAACCATCACATCGACCCCGTACGAGCGTACACCGAAGGGGCACACTCTTTCATTTTCCCAGCCTCGACTTCCGCTTCCAGGCGGGCCCGCCGCTCGCTGGTTTGATTTTGGAAAACAGGGAAATATTGTTGTAATTGTAACGGATTCTAATCCGTTTCTGCTTTTTTTTCCTCCATCGTGAGTCGCGTGGTGCCGACCGAGCTGAAGGACCGCTGCGAAAGGATACTTCGGGTTTGCAATCAGTGGTGAAAGGGGATGGGACGGGAAATGGGGAGGGCAGGCCCTGTCCGACTGTCTGTCTGCCTCGGCAAGGCTCGGAAGTGATTAACGACTGTGGACGCACTTTTCCGACTCCAGGAGGTAATGTTGATTGCGCTGATGATGATGAGGATGATGAGGAGGATGACGAGGGTGATGATGTTGGTGGCGGTTGCGGTTGGTCGGTCGGAGGGGGAGTGTAATTGAGCAGGGGCCATATGGATATTTCGGTGAGGAAAAGATGAGCTCGAACTCGTAACCGCTGTTTTGTGCATGTAAAACTTAAGCCCCCTCAAAATATGTTCATTTTATTTTAAATTATTTTCTCTGAATGGCTTTCACTTGGTTTACAAAATTAAAGTTGCTATCTTCCCAGAGATGGTAATAATTTAATGGATAAAAATAGAACTACATCACAGGAACTGAATTTGAAAACTTAAGCATCATTGTCTTTCCTTAACTTCCAATCTTGTGCTAGACCGGTTGGCTTTTTATTTTTTCTCATTTGATAAGCACTTGAGCCTTATGCAAAAACCAATTGAAAGCGTGTGAAAATCAACAATAAACTAATAATTAGTTTGGAACCAACGAAATTTTGAACATGATATATCAGCCTCGGTTCTTTCGAAAACATTAGTAGCTTCAGGGGAATGATGATCTTTGAGGGGAGTTTACTTTTATTCATTTCTTTTGTTTGAGAAAATTTTGACCTTCGCGTCCCAAGTTTTCCCACAACATATTTTGAATCTTCGTTTTTCTTGGAGACGTAACATTTCTACATAAAAATTAACAACGTTGTTTACGTTTTTACATAGACCATCTTTGCAATTAACGCTACTCGGCTATGAATCCATCCACGGTCCAATCAGAAAAGCCTTTTCATTCCCTGTTTCACAGTGCCGTGTCTTGGATATCCTCCTCTTTCTTTCACTGCTAACCCACTTCACCCAAACCCACGGTTGGCGAATTCCATTTCCAAATTCTTCTGCGCACACCGGGTTACCCGGCCGGCAACCCTTGGAACGAGACGTCAATCCAATCTACGGAAGATGCCATCGCCATTAAAGTCCACCATGCCGACGGAATTGCCTAATGTTTGCCTAATGCCAATGGTGGCGATGAGCTTCGACCGGGAAGCTCGCGTGGGCTGGAAATTCCTTCACCGAGTGAATTTAACCGTGCTCTGTTTGATACGGAGGAACGTGAAGCATCCGGGCGGTGGGTTGGAGGGTGATACATTCCTGGTGGGGCTATTTCGGAGGGATGCCTTAGCGATATTATTCGCATTCCCGATCGGAGAATGTGACGTTGTTGGAGTCCGACAGTCACATTGCGATTCAAGGAATATTTCTATGATTGACAGATCACTATGTTTATGTAGATAAGTGAATATTAAAAATATTTTATTTATTTAGTTTCTCTTCCTCAAATATTTACATTATTCGTTGAATATTTGTTGTGTTCTTTAGGTGATTTTAATTATGTTACTTCGATCACCCTTTAAATTATTTAAAAAAAATGTCACACACCACATCCGATCGCTTGTCTTTTCTAATCAAAATTGGATTTCCAACCGCGCGCACCAACAATATTCGTGATGTAAATAGGCCTCGCTTTGACATAATGGCGTCAGCCAAGCCCTGGGTGGTTTATACCTAACGTGACATACGGATCACCCACCCGGGGGTGGATCGTTCCCGTTCGCCCAAATCGCTCTGTCCGGTGCGTGTGCTCAAGACAATGATGGACCGATGAAACCGGCAGCGACTACTGTGCCATTCATCTTCACTCCAATAGGCCACCCCGGGGGTGACCATGCGACGTCGATGGGATCCCTTTTCGGAGCGGTACGTCCACGAGTGCGGTCCGCGTTCCGCGACTGGCAAGAAAAGAAGTTCCTCAAGAATGTACCCCCGGCCAAGCACGACGGGGTCTTGTTAGGAGAGGGACTTCGTCCGACCGTGAATGGACGACGATGTTTTTGATCCGTCACACCGCGGGAGTCCACGTAGGCAAAAGGTCGCCACCGAGTTCCCCCTCCGGTTCTGAGCCTATCGGAGTGCGTTTCTGAGAAATCCCTTGCCTTTCTTTGGCTCGCTCCCTGTAGTAGTAAGGAGGAGTAAGGCACATTGTTGGAGAAGGAAACTAATCACAACTAGACAACAGTGGCGCAACTGCGTTGATTCTGATGCTGCCCCGCTTCGCCTTCGCCTGATCCTGTCAGCGCTCCCTGGAGCTCCCGCTGTGACCAGAATCAGGCGCTGTATGTCAGCGATGGTTGATGCCCTTTCGAGATGGGTACCATATTGTGTTATCGTTGCACTTTCGAGCCAGGAGCGCTAGCAGATGGTCCTCATGATTAGCTGTGATAAACCTTTCAACCCGGGAGGTTCGGTTTTATTGGGAGCACTCCCGAACCGTCGAATATGTTTAGGAGCTTGAAGCAGTTATCATTTGTTTTTCCTCACATCCTATATGTTTAGAGTAATTTGCATCAGTTACCGTTTTTGGGTTACTTAATAATATGTCCTTAATAATATTTTCTATTTACGGTTACAAATAGCCATTAAACATTTCGTTATAAGTTACCTAAGTTAGTAGTAATCTCTCCCTACATATTTCTAGCGTTTATTGTTTACATTTAAGTTTTCAAAAAAACATTCTAATTATGTTGCACACTGTTTATCTCTGTTTAAAATTTGGAAAATAAATCCGAGAAAAAACCGGTAAAGAAAACAAGAAATCAATCTGTTATGCATCCATTGAGTTCTTTAGTACTCTTCAACCAACTGATAACAATTACCGAATGTATCGATTTTCGTTTCGACATTTGGCCCATTTGAAAGTTTCCATTGTGCGGCGGTCACTTTTTTCCCAATTTTCCAACTGCAACGGGGTGGAAAATGCGGAGGAATTTAAATTTATCGATCAACATCGAAAAAAGTTTATCTCCATCCGGACCAAAAAGGCCACTTGAGACCGCATCAGGGCGAGGGGTGTGGCGGGCGAGACGAAACGAGCAGCAGCATACGGAGGAACGGAACACGGTTGCGCAACAAAATTTGCAACATTCCCGTTGCCCGTTTATCTGACTTACTTTTCCGCCACTTTTCCCCAACCCATTTCCTCTCATCGATCCCTCCGCCAACGGGTTCCTCTGTGGTGCGGGGCGGATGCAGCAGGAAGCAGGGGCCGGTGCTTTGCAACTTTTCACTTGAAAACTTTCACTTATGCTGGCATGCCTTTGTCCGGCTTCGGCGAGAAGCTGCTGGAAATCGGTCGGTCAGGCGGCCATTATTGTTGTTCCGGATCCTTTCCCCTTGCGGAGACGCAGGATGGCAGAATCTTCCCCTACGCCCGTCCCGCAACCACCACGTGGGAGGGAACGTGACGCTTTCGTCCGGTGCCGTCGGAGCCGATCGTCGGCGTCGAGGTGGGTCAATAAACTGGCACTCGTCCTTGGCATCAATAGCGGGAATGATGCAACAATGGAATTAGCGTCGATAAACCTCGCCTTTCACTTGTGTGTGCGCATTGTTCCGTGTTCCGCTCAAACCTTTCCCCCCCTCCGACGGGGCCCCTCGTTTTCCCTTTTGTTCCCCCTCAAGGACTACGACCCCCGCCCAGTGGGGGATGGGTTGGAAGTGGGTGGATTTGTTTTCCCGCCGCTTCAGATGGCGCCCGGGCATGTGTTCGTGTGCCGTCGGAGGACGGCTTTCCTCTTCGCAGTTGCAGTTGTACCGCCGGGCGTTTTCCACCGCCCTCTGTTGCTGATTATGTTTGTGTTGGAATGTGAGCATGTTTCGTCTCCCATTTCGTCACTTTTGATAATTCACGTGCCATTGCATCATCGCTCTCGCCAGGGGTTTTCACCAGGGTACGTGTATGTCTGTCTGTCAGTCTCTGTGTGTGTATGTGATGTGTATTTCGAAAAATCTCAATGTGAGTGAAAAGGACGCTAGAAAAGAGTAAGTGAACAAAGCGAGCGAAAGATTGAATGAAAATCTGTGCAAGAATGGGAAAGGGCAGTAATGAATAGTGTTTAAATTGAATCGCTGTTGCTGTTGCTGCTGCTGCTGATGGTGCTGTTTTCGAGCCACTTAGCAGGACAATAAACGCTTTGACTTTAAAACAACTTTCCATTGGTTATTCGGGGCGTCCCTTTTCGCCTCGGCTCGTGCGTCTCGCCAGGGCTCTCTCGTGTCGTGGAGGATTACCCGGGACTCTAGGGGCCATTGTTCCTGGCAGCTGTCTGGCTGATGGCGCTGACCTTGCCCTGCAAAGTGGGATACATTTACGTGACGATTGTGCCGACTCGAGGCGCAGTGAAAAGCGTGAAAAGCGTAACAGGTCTCTCACGTGGCGTCTAACGAGCTTGAAAGTTGCCGATATGAATAGAATTGGTAGACAAGATTGCTCAACAGATAGACAAACAAACAAACAAATTTGTAACTGAAAGAAAGATAGCAAAGGACATTTTCGAAAAAAAACAAACAGCTGTTTTAGTAATTGACGCATTGAAACTCAACATGACAGTTTAACATTTCAAACAGTTTCCATATATTGTATGTTGACTACAACATCTTGTTTATTTAGGTCTATATCGTGTGAAGAGTGATTTCGTAATGATAAAGAAACTGATGGAGTAAACATTTGGAATATAAAGTTCATAAAAAGTTTCAACGATAGTTTAAAAAAGTCCAACGATACAAAATTAACCCATTTTCTTAGTTTCATCAAATCTCCAAAAATACATTCAACATTGCCCATGTAGTAAATATGTTTATTCTTTCTTAAGTTTACCGATATCGTTTGGATTGTTTTAACCTTTTTCACTTTGCAGAACAAATATTTTTGATAGACTTTCACTGTCACTTGTCACAAGAGCACAAACATTTGAACATTTCACCCAAAATTTGCAATAAATCCCTATTTTGCAGCCTCCTCTCTTCCACGGGATTTCCCTCGGATCGGAAAAAAGGAGCGTTTGCTAAACGCAATCGGACTTCGTGTGCTCGTAACCGTGATGGCAGACATTACGTCACATGCCGGCCTGCCAGCAGGACGGGAAAAGGGAACCCCACGACACTGCGTGAAACAAAACCTGCCCGCGAGAAAAACGCTACACGGCGCAGTAGGCCTTTTTCCCGTTTCAGCCAGAAAGGAAGAAAACAAATCACAAAAAAAAAACGGGAAACGAAGCACGGACTAGAAGCATGCAAAATCGGAGGGTAAAATTATGGCATCTTTACTGCGCAATCGCCGTAAATCGTGTCCTTCTGCCTACCCTTGTTTTAGTTTTCCTGCTTTTCCACACGATAAAACTGGTGGCATTCGCGTGCGTTTCGTAGGGCGAAGAAGGACAACCACTGGTGCGTGCCCGAGGGGGGAGACTCACGAACCCTCCTGGCTGGATTTCGCTGTTTTCGGGACGTCTTTCGTCCTTGTTTGTACCCGAGAGCGAGAGAGCTGAGTGAAGGAGCAACAAACATTGGCGGATTTTGGGTGAAAGGATATGCGCTCTTCCAGTCCTTTTTCGATGGATTTTCACTGCGAAAATTTGCGCACAACTACGAGCGCAAGCGGGAGTCCTCGAACGGTCTCCTACAGGTCTTCACCGTAAAAGGATTAACATGTAAGTGTAAGTGCATCGACGTTCACTATGGACACTGTGTGGGTGTGAGCACCCGAGAAGGGCCATGTTTTCCATCAGCAACACGTCCGCCACAAAAAACCATCTAATTCCAGCCGATAAGGTGAGGTGGCCCGGTGGGGATGTAGTTTCCGAGGGTGACCGTGGAGGGCCGCAGGTTGAAACAAAATGTCGTTTCATCATCGTCATCATCATCTTCATCCTCTTCGCCGTCGTCATCACGCGCTGAAAATATAATTTTCAACTACCGGTCAAATGTTTCCACGAGCGTTGAACATTTGTGATGGGGAAAAATTGAGCAAAATCGTGCGAAGGGGAGCGGAAAAATGGAGAAGACTTGTGCGACGAGAGGTTTCCTGCACGCGCCCTGGGGGGAAGGTGCTCGAGCTCGCAAAAGGCGCGATGAAAATTAAACTTCACTCACAGACTCGTTGAACTCGTGCTAAAAACATATCAACCCCTGGGTGGACACTTTTCGCTACAAAACGTCAAACCTAACAAAAAATAAATAATAACAACAACAAGAGAAAAAGTGGAAAACTGAAACTTTCCCGGTTTCGCAAAGCTTAGTTTGCAAATTTTCAGCCGAACCTCGACTCCTGGAGCGTAGGATGGAGTAACAAATGGTGGATTAGCAGCAAAAAAGTTTCCTGTCAAAGGAAGGGGTAGGAACGTTTGATTGAAAATGTCAAATGTTTTAAAACAAGTCCACTGACGGACACACTTACTCCCGGTGGTCGGTGGTCGCCAGTTGTTTTTGGAAGCAAGTATCGATTTTCCGCGTTTTTTTTTCTTGCCGTAACGTCACTGGGAGTAAAAAGACGCGAAATCTTACAAAAGCCTTTTTCATTTACGCTCTCCTGCAAGTCGGTAGATAAGGATTAAAGTTTTGTAAGAGGAAAACGTCCCTTCTTTTTTGAGCAAGCGCAGGAAAAACGGTCTCAGTGAAACGCGTGGATAATTAAACTTAAAGGGAGTACGGTTCTGAGGGGGGGAAATACGGTAGAGAAAATAAACATGGGATTTCCTTGGGCCGCGAAGAAACAGCGACCGCTCGTCGTGGGCCTTTGGAGAGTTTTCTTCCGCTTCTCTAAGATGTGTGTGGCGTTTTTTGTTGTTTTGAGACTAAGCACAAGGACAAACCTCGGCACGGTTGGAGGTTGTTGGCACGCGACAAGGGGAGAAGACAACCGGGCGGCACATGAAGCCAGCTCCCGCCAGAGAGAATCCTTCACTGGGCTCACGGATGACGTCCCTTCCGACGACGACCATGGCGACGGGGTCGGCAAAGCGGCAGGGCGGCAAACGGGGAAACCCTTCAAGAACTGCCCAGAACAAAGGTTTCTGTCTTTCAAGTTCCAGGTGTTCAAGTATTTCGTATTGGTCGGCGCAGGATGGGATTTCGAGGGATGGGTCCTTCGCCCCTGATTTTTCCCCTTTTCTCACATTCTCCACCCCGTGCCCTTCCCATCGCCCGGGTGCTCTTGCTTCTAGCCGTTCTAAGCATTTTTGTCATCCGGCTACGCGATTTATTCCGCTTTGATATAAACGCTTCTTTTTTCCACCGCTTTTTTTACGAGGGTTCGTGTTTTCCTTTCCACAGTGCTCAAGTGAGCGTGGAACACCGGTTCGGTAGGGATTGGATTTGTCACTTGGTCCGTGCCCTGCTCCGGTTGTTTGGTGGATTCACTTTTCTAATCGCCTCTAAACGCACATGTGTTCTATTTTTCGTTTCAAGCATACAACTTTGGCTTTTGATGTGATATTTAAAGTTCTTTTTTAAACCCTTAAATCGTTTTATTTCTAAGTATATTTCTGTACTACCATAATCAAAAGCAACTGAAAACGAGCTGCTTTAAAGATCGATTTCTCTCTGACGTGTGTGTTATGTTTGTTGTCTCGAATGAATTACTTTTTTATAAAAAAACAATGTATTATTGAGGAGTCATTCAATAATTACTACTAGTTTTTTTGTGCATTGCATTTCATTCAACAACAATATAATACGTTGTTAAGATTTTATATTCGTGCCGATTTGTATCTTCATGTTAAGTATTGGAATTATACTATCATTTATTATATATTTACACTCTTTTTATTAAAATAGGAAATATGGTTTCACAAACCGGATAAAACCATGTCGATAAGAAGAATTTAATGTTTGTTTTAGAATGTTTTATACGAGTTTTAGGTAAGCACCAAGTTCTGAGTGGATCAATATGCCTCCTGGGATTGGTATGCCTTAATATTTTTAACATTTAATGCTCAATATAAATAAAGTAAATGAAATTCCTGATGTCCATATTTAAATACCAGCATGATAGATTCTACCTTACTTTGGAAAGCTTCATTCGAAACCCGAAAACATTCGGATGTGCGCTGCGGGTTTCGGGGCCACAAGAGCCAATCCCGCCGGATGTGTTTCCGTTTTTCCATCTCAGCTCAGCTGCTGCTCGCTTCAGGACGTCAACGGGAGATACGGGAGAGGTCTGCTTAAGGTACGGCATAACGCTCACTTCCGGAGTTCAAAGTCGTGCTTCTCTCGAAGCCCGCGTTCCTCTCCACGCCACTCCAGTGTCGAGGAAGTTCCTCCTCCTCCTCATCAGCTTACCCAATCCCTCACCATACCATGCCACGGGTCCTCGAAACCGAAGAGGATCGATATTTGCGTCCCCAAGACTTTCATTGACTTCCTGCAGGACAACCATCCCTCCGCTCACGGGAGTTTCCCCCCGAGATCGAGTTGGGTTTTCTTTTGCTGCATCAGTATGGCCATCACTAACACCACCACCACTACTACTTGTCACTGCGTTCTCGCTGACTTTGTTTATCTTCATCGTGGCGCGCTATTATCTGATGCTATTTTAAGCCTACGACAAAAGGAACTAGCCAGCCGGGATCTTCCCATGGGCAGATCGGTGGTCGGGGAGCGATGGAGGGAGGAGGAGGAGGCCGAGGCCCAGTGCGCCAGTATTTGGACCGGAATACAAAATGACAGAAAACGTGTAATAACAACGGCGGACGACTATCAGCGCTCAGGCGAAAAAGAGATCCCAGTTCCGGAAGTGAATATGGAAAAATGCTCGGATTTATTAAAGCCATTCGATTGTGCATGTGGTGGCGGTAACCCAGATCCAGTAATCGATTGCTGTCCATCAGAGCAGAAGAATGTGGTTCGGTTTACTCCTCCATTCATTCCGCTTTGTTGTATTAAAGACAGCAAACCTGGAAGCTTTGTTCTCGAGCTGTTGCCGTCCAGTTGCTTTAAGTCCCGACCCCGAGCTCTCGCTGGCCACAAGATGTTCGGGGAAATGTTTTACAGTAAAAACGCCTCCCCACGGGGCAACAAGGTTAGTTGGTCCCGCAAATTACTGCTCACAACAATCGCCCGCTAGCTGAAGCTTGTCGCTCGGTTCGTTTGCCATTTCAAACCATGGAGGAAAAGTGTATTGCCGACGGCATTTTCCATTCATTCGAACCTCGACCTGAAGAAGGTCCGGGGTAGAGCAAGTGGGTCACCGCAGGAAAGTGGAAGTGGTGTGGGCGGGATAACTTCCAGCGGTGTGGACTGGACAACCACGCCAGGGGAAGAAATTAAACTAACCAATCTAATTAGACTATGATGTTGACCGACTGGCACTGGAGGAGTTCAGTTTCTCATCTCGGAATCACCGCTGGGAACCACTTTGGTCTACCACTTGCCGGTTTGGGCTTTTGTTTTCCGTTCGGGGAAGAACACAAATAAATTATTTGACAAGCTTCACAATGTTGCTAGCAAAATGTTCTGGACGAGAAGATGGTCCCAGTGAAGAATTTTTAGGAAAACCCCCAAGGATAGGTTTGTGTTTGAGAAAACGTTTATAACGTTTTATGAAGAAAAAAAACTCAACTTGCTGTACAACATCGAAAGGCCAAGAACGGTGTAATGGAAGGATGTCAAGCAAGTAATATTCTATAATTAATTAATTACAACGAAAATCTACTACAGGTTTACAAGAACTAATAACCATGTACTAAGAATATAATTAAATCTCTAGCAAACCAGTACAAATTATTCCACATTGTGGCGGCGAATAATACTTATTTAGTTCTAAAATTAATGTTTCTGTTGGATGAAATGGTTATAGATTCCAAATACAATGTATGCATCAGAAACACAAATAACATTTTTATTTTATGTTTTATATTTTAAATTAGACATTTCTTCGACAAATAGAATGTAACCATACTAACACTTGGCTAAACAGGTGACGTAACCCTTATCTCAGCCAGTTGTTCTCGAGTTACCCAAAAACCTTCAAGTTACAGTTCGTCTCCAGTCGGACCGACGAAGCGTTTTGAAGTAACTTTTGTAACGCCATCCGAGATCAAAAGGCTCAACACGGAGGGTAAAAAGTAAACTTTCCACAGCCTCACTTGGGTGAGGGGCAAGTGTTTGCGAGACCATACGCGACGCAGAACGCCACCGGCAGCGACAACAATATGACTTTACCTATGAGTTCTTGCACACTCCTCTCCGCTCGCTTCGGGGGAAAGGAAAAGCTTTTCACCAGCGGTTGCTGGGGAGAGAAGGTGCCAAGTAGGTAGGGTGGAAATAGTCAACCTACACACACACACACGGTCGCACCCAGGATGCCGTCGGCGAAAGTTGCTCCCTGGGAATACTTTGTAGTTCGTGCTGTTCACCAAGCGGTAGTTGGAATTGTTCACACGTTTGGCTTTGGCTTCGGGGGAGGACAGCAGAGGGACACGACGTGCGATGGGTGTTTGTGGGTTTTGGCCTCTAAAAATTGACTCTCTTCGCACACTTGCTCAGTTTTGGTCCAGTCAGCTAGTTAGCCTTCGAACCGAAAAACACTCGATGATGTAAAGGGATGACACATGGAATGGATAAAATGGCCTACGGGCGAGAAAGGAACTGATAGGAGACTTCATTGTGACTGAGGACTTGTTCATTCTGTGAGCAAGGGGACTTCTACTATAATGTCTCTGTTTGTGTTTCAGGTGGAAATCTGGCCCACAAGGCAACTAAAGTCCCTATTCCATTGCCCTTGTTGCCGTGATTTGTCTTCAAATTCAATTTATCCTCACTTAAGGCTTTAAATGTAAATGTTCCACTTTCGCTGAGCACCAAAAATAGGATGATCCGCTGAGGATGACTACGTTTCCGAAGTTGCTCTCAATTCTGTCTCTTTAAATTAGCAACCAAAAATAGCTCCGGTGACGGGCATTTCAATCATTTACCATCCGCTGTCAAAAGGAGAATGAGTGTAGAGTGTGTCTCCTTCATGGTGTATTTTACGCTAACATTTCTGCAGATCGAGACGAAGCTACGCGAGCTCCATGATATGAGGATGGTTATTTTTTCTTCTTTTAACTCTTCCGTTTCGTTCTCCCTACCATTCCAAACCGACAAGCGGTGGATGCTGTGGAATTTCGATCATTAAACGTTTCCAACCCAAGAAAACCGTCCCAGACGTTCTGGTACCAGTGGTAATGGGTTAATTTATCCCCGAGTGTGCCTTTTCCACCGTTTGGCCCGGGTCGATCGGACGTCGGCAGGGAGGGCAAAGAAGCGGACCAAGCAAACTCCGGCCAAGATGGAGAGATGGAAAAACCGAAAGCCCAAAAATAAGCTACCTTTGCCCCCACTTTTTCGTGGCCCGCCCGTAAGTGAAGTTTTGGGACGGCGCACAATTCGTGAAATAATAAATAACGTAAATTAACCCATCAAATTTCGAACTAATGCTTCCCGCGTCTATTAACTACGAGTTCCCGACAGCTTCATCACTCGGAGACGGTTCCAGAAAAGGAAAAAAAAACCACGGAGAGACAAGCAATGGAAAAGTAAGTAGAAGAAACCGTGACCGCTCGTTAAACCTACGACTGGGATTTACATTCCCCGAAAAAGGAATGTTCGGTTGTTTTTTTTCCCCAACTAACCTTCCGCTCCTAAACTTTGCCCAATAAGCACGTCAGCGTTTTGGTGGCCTAAGGTCGTGCGCGGGTAAATCTTCGACAGTTCCATTGCAGGGCGATGTCTCGCGCGAGCGTTTTGTTTGTCTCGAAACTCCGACACGCTGTCTGGGAGAAGATATCGCGGTTTTGTGGCGATCGGTCCGTCACGTCATCGATTCTTGTCGACTTTGCAAACGACCGATTGATGGCACGACCGTTATCGCACGGAAAGCATCTCGCGTGAGCGAATATTTTAATCGTGATGTCGCGGGACAATGGTCTATCCGATCGTCGGATAGATAGTTCGATGTCAATCGGACCGGTTCTAGACAGGCGGAGTTTAGAGAATGGATAAAACAGAATGTTTTCACCTTATGGAACTCATTTTCTAGCGCATAATTTAGAGAACTTTTAGTACAATGATTGATGCATGATGTTATCAAGTTTTCCGACTTAGTTTTGTACTATGGAAAGGCATAATCCGGAGATTTACAGTGTTGCCAGAACTTGCCAGAGTAGTAAAACCTAGTAAAAGTGTCTTAAATATTAAAAGTAGTAATTGTTCTTGAGGATCCATTGCTCGAATAATAATGTTACAATAAGTGTCCTTATAGTAATTATGACTATTACATAACTGGTTTGAAACGAATATGTTTTAGACTAGCTTAGCTATATAAATAAAATCGAGTATACACACTAAATCAACTACAAGACCATGTTTAAGATAGATTGCAGCAAGAAATGGCTGATAGATGACAACTAACCTTAGTAAATATCTAATTTGATGCATTTGACAAAAATACCTTATTGGCATGACCATAGGATCAAGAAAAGTTATAAAATGTAATATCTATGGTTGAATGATTCAACACGACCTATATTAATGCGTGAAGTATAAAGTATCCCTACAGGAAGGCTGTACATGCTTCAAACTGTTGCTTGTTTCATAGTTCCACTTTTAATTATCTTCCGGAATCTGTTGCCACCGCTTCGAGGGCAAGCCTCCGGCATTCGATGCTTTATGAATTCGATGGATATCCGTTTGATGATGTAAAGCTCCGATAATTACTATTCCCGCGCTGGTACGCTGTTATCCGTTATCGGGCTCGATCGATCGAACTGGCTCGATTAGATAAGGTCACGGGCCAGGAACATGTGCTCGCGGGAATGAAATGCGTGTGTTTGTGTGTGTATCGGGTTCACGATACCGTTCCATACTCCACCCGGATGATGTTGATCAATCTGGCAAAACTCATTTTCTGTAAGAAAAAAAAAGAAGGAAACACAGATGAAAAAGTGTTATGAGATAAAAGTTTGCCTTATCAAACGAAACCGAGGCTGCGAGTACCTCATTTGAATTGGAACGGACGTTAGCGATCGATGGCGGGAAAGGCGTTGCCGTGGCGTGAACCGAAAAACTCAACCCCGTTGACCGTGTCCCCAACCGACCGCAAAACCCGCAAACGGCCCGCAACCCCGGCCGGATCGGTAATTTGTTCGAATTAGTTCTGGCGTATCTGATTAATCATCACAACGAGCTATGGTCGATCCTCAGCAAAGCGGCCTCACGAGGAGAAGGTAGGGGCCAGAGCGAACCGTAAGATCTCGAGGCGTTTGGAGGGAGCCTCGAGGAGCGATTAAGCGCAAAGTTTAGCGCTCAAAACGTAGCCGCTTGGAATGCCTCACCACTCTGCGTACGTTTGGTGTTTGGAATGCGCCGAAGCCCGAGCCGAGTGCCGAGTGCGCACTACATTAAATGAAGCGGCCCGCGAGACTTTGGCCGGAGAGGAACACATATCTCCGGGAGGCGATCTCATCTGGCAAACAGGAAGCATAGTTCCAGCCTCCGGGTCGGGGAGAGAGGGTCGTTGAAGGTGGAAGGTGTAAAAAACAGATTATCTTACCGTTCCATCACCCACAAAAGAGGTTTGGAAAAGGTGTAAGGTTGTTTTTTTTCCTTTCGTTTCGCCAGAGAAAACTACGACAAGAATATTGGAATCTCGAGTACTGTCTCGTCTTTAAACGAGTGTAATCGGCACAATGAAGCATTTTGAAATATTTAAATAAAAAGAAAATTTTCGCATGTTGTCTTTACTGTCATTTTATAGACTAGAATGTCTTTAAGTGAAAGTTTAAAGTTTCAATTTTTAAACACTTCTTTAAATTTCTTTACCTAGAGAAATCGTTCTTTCTATGTCAAATATATTTTTTCCTATCTTTATTTGACTTGAGACTAGGTCAATTTGATAATTATTTTGGATTCTCTATGCGTTTTCCATGCAATGTTACTTTAATTTCAACATAATCTTTTTGTAGGTAAAACAAAGTTTACTCTCCCGATTTTGTCCAGTAGATGGACACAACACACCCACCGTGGAAGCTCCGTGGCTTCTCGACAAAACCAACCAATTCTTCTGCCGATTCTTCACCGAACCGATGTGACGATGGCGGCATTAGCGGGCGCATGTCATTACGGTCATCTCCGGCCGTTCCGGAGCTTTTCTTCTTGCTTTTCTTCTTCCCTGCCCCGATAGTTAATCTTCACTCATCGCTCATCGCGCACTCGAAAAGCGTCCGGTCGAGAAAAGTGAAAGATGGATGGAGTATGAATCATTGGTAACGCAGCGATATTCCCCGCCTGCCCCGTTTCCATTTCCTTTTCCTTCCGAAGAGTTTCGTGTTTTCCTTCGACCGGCATCACATGAACAGGAATTATTAATTCTCAACCACGTGAGCTGTCGAGGCTGTAAGACCGTTCCCGGTCGGCGTACGCAATGCAGTTGCAACGTCTACGTTCCGACTCTACCTGAAAGAATTAATTAATGATCCTCGCTCCGCCAGTTCGGTGCGTCCTCCCCGTCGACCCACCGCTGCCAAAGATGGAAAAAATCAGTCGGTGGAGAAAAAAAAAATCAACCACATCTGAACTGACCGCCGCCGATACGACGATGACAGCGACGCATCGCCATGGTGACACATCCTTCATTTCCTTATCCATCAGATGGCCGTTTGTGCATCGTAATGGTGGAAGGGGTGGGCGGCCAGCTCGGGCGGCGGGTGGTGCGAAAGAAAATTTATCACTTTGACGGTAATTTATCATCTTGCCGAGTTCGGGTGTGGGGATGGGAGAAGAGGGGCTGGAATTAAATTGTTGCCCGCTGGACTGGAATGTCATGTACAACAGGATGGAAACAGTACTCGGGTAGGAAGAACATGGCAGAGGCGTAAGACAAGACGGTCGGCTGAAGCGGAGACCGATTTGAATCTCCTCCGTCCTCTATTCAATGTCCTTTATCGATCGCCAAGAATTGTGGGCGATTAGTTAACGGTTTTCATCTGTTTGAATTACAGTTTTTCGTCCATGTTGCAAAGGCTACTTCGTTCAACAAATCCACAAAAATTTTCCTCTGCATGCTACGAGTTTAATATCATCCAGGAATCGGAAGATTTCCCCGGCAAATTGGTCAAATAAAAAGACACGAGCGAAATGGTAATTTTATTCCACCTCCACGTTTTATCTGCCGGACACTTTCACTTTCACGCATGCCAGGGCCCCGGGGTTGGCGGGGAAAAAGGAAATGTATGCCTAAGGAAATGGGTATCATTTCCGGTCGCCGAAGCCACAAATCGACCGAAATCGGAAAGTTTAATGGGATCGATTAGGAGCGAATGACCGGAAAAGGCGGTGGGGCGGCGATGTCCATATTTCAGATTTATGTTGCCGACAATTAGGCGTGCGTAAGGAAGCTGAATAAATATAAATGAGATAGAGTACGTTGTGTATGAGTAGTTTTGTAAAAAACACCCTGTACTATAACGATGAGTGGAAATAAATAGAAAGGTAAAGAGAATCTAATAACATTAAAAATTGTCACATAAAATAGAATGAATGTTCGTCAGCCTAGTGTTGAACCCATCAAAACACTTCTCATCGTTATTAATGCTGTACAAATTGCGAACGAATTCCTAATGCCTCAGTAAAAACGTGAGTGTATGAATGAATAACATATAATTGGATTGCTTGTAAGCGATAAACAAACCATAACTGCCATCGTTACTGCATTTGCATCGTCTGCCAGCCCCTGGAATGTGGGGAAACTCATCGCACGTCGCACCGGAATGTTTACAATGAAGGGATGCAATTAATTTATTTCCACACTATCATCATTTTAATCACTTCTTAAAGACGTCGACGCAAGAATATCCTCCCATCGCGTGGTGCTTTATTTTTTTCTTCCTTTATTTCGTTCAAAAGCCGTTATTGTTTTCGGCTCGTCCCTGGCGGTGCGCCTTCTAGCGCCCGATGGAAAAGTCATTTTCTTTCGCGTCCCGTCTCGAGCCGTCTTAAGCAAAACTGGTGCCATAAATAAAATACAAGGAAGGACCCTCGCTGGCGAAAAATCTCGCGATCGTATGCGCGATGTGGAGGTTTGGAAAGTTAAATAAAATAAGGATAAAAAAGCGCACACACACATACACACATACATGCGCACACGTAGTATGTTCCGAAACGATGAACTAAACAAACAAAGACGGTACGCTGTCTGGGCGCCCCTTTTTATGAGCGGTGAGTTATGATCGAAACTTGCCGTCCATAAATCGTCCTCCCAGGACCGTCCTCTCCCGGAAGCGGAGGAAACTATCCGGAAAGTTAGAGTCACCGGAAGTCGGCCCAAAAGAAGCCGAGGTGAGCATGGCGGAAAAATAACAGAAGAAACAAAAATATTGAACGGAAAAAAAACACTCAGGGTTAGTTCGGAAAAGATCGCCCGGAAGCGTAAACACGCAAGGAGCAAGAATTAAAAAAAGGGATGCTGCACCGCGCACTAAATCTTTTCCGCAGAACCCGTGCGCCACGGACACTCCGTGGACCAGCGGCCCTTAACGACAAAGCAATTGATTCCGAACCGCGGCGCGGATCATCTTGGCCCCGCCGGGGAAAACACGAGACTTTGCTTTCCTTTGGAGAACAGTTTTCGACGGGTGTGAAATTTAAATTTCAATTAGGCCACACCGGGACAGCGAACAAAACCCCGTTCTCATGCCGCTGGCTTAGATAGCCCTCTAGACTCCCGACCGAAAGGAAACGGAACCTCCCGGAAATTATTTCCTCCGGCTGTGAAAGTGATAATTTATTAATCACGCGACCCAGCGTGCCGATGGTTTTGCTGATTATTTATTGCCGTTTATTTGCTACCAAAGGTGCGGCATCTTTCTCTCGGCCCGGAAATGGGAGTTGGAAAAATTATATTGCCAAAAAAATAAATAAACATCTTGTGATGTAATAATGGTGGGAAAATCGGTGAGAAAACCCAGGGAAATCTTATGCGTCCATTGCCACCACCCTCATTTAAATAAGCAAACCCTTTCGTTAACTGTTAACAGAAAATCGAAGGCTACGACAAGCTTCTGAAACCATATCCTTTTTTTTCGTACCGCAGTTTGAAACTACCATTTGGTTGTTCTCTCACGCTGGTCCGGTCTTAGTCTACGAAAGTTTCGATTCCCAAAAAACCTCCTCCTTGGCCTCGCGGAGAAAGTGGTTCCCCGATCGCAAGTGGCGCGCACCATTATCGCGGTGGAAAAACCGGGTCGGGGCAAATTGTTTTGACATTTTGACCAGTTCCTGACATTTCTTTTGGCACAGGAGAAAGAAAGGTTCAAGGGAGCAAACGAAAGAAAGGGCATTGCACTGCCGCCACCGGAAGCAGCCGGAGAAAATCATCATCGTCCTCGTCGGAGTCGCGCAACGGAAAGTGCAGCTGCGCCGAGTGCCACACCCTTGCTGCATTTTGGAACATTTAATTGCATAATTTGGGTCCGGAAATCTAAGACGCGCCAATTAGCGTCACTGGCTGTTATTGTTCGCGTCGGGGGTTTTCTTCTTCTTCCTTCCTCTCATTTTTCGGCTGGCCAAGGACGTTCCGCAAGGACTGGTTGTGTCATGGGTTTCGAAGTGCACGGGAAATGGGTCGCGGTTTGCGAGGAGAAAGAAGAAACCCGAAAGCAGGAATGCTGTCCTTCGCTCCTTGAGGGAAACGCTTCTACCACGCCCGGTGGAAAAGGGTTGGCTGGCAGGGAGAGGTGAGAGGCTGTAGAAACTGGACACCAACGACCCCGAGAGGACGCCCTCGGACTCGCGAGGTTTTGCGTGATTTATTCCACCGCGGCACGGACGATTCGAGCGTATCGAGCGGGTTTTCTGCCGTCCGCTAGGGAAAACCCCGACATGCTTCGTTGCTCCTTCGGATTTTTCGAAGGCCTACAAGCTCACGCGATCCTACCGCACGGCACATTCCTTCACAGACGACCGGTGTTTCTACCGGTGTTCCCCCTCGCGTAGAAAACGCGAAGTAACGCGAGAACGTATTTCCCCCTCTTTTTTTCTAACTCCTGCTTAATGCCTCATCTTTAGCGTATTCAAATGCTCGCGCGAAGAACTTGTAACCGGATATCAATGACCGAACCCTCTCTACTTGATGCTTCCATTTTTCTCCGCAACGGTCCTTCCTTCGCGAGGAAAACCGATTGTTCACACGATCCTTCGCGGCGATAGTGGCTGAAAGCGCGGCGGAAAGATCGCGACGTCGCGAAGGAACTGATTATGTGTAGAAGGAGAAAAAAAAAGAAAGAAATGTTAAACGGCTGAAACAAATCCACGACCGGCGGGAAAGTGGTTTCCCGTTTCACAAGATTTCGTCCGGCAAGGTATTCTAGTTTCATTCCTGTGGTAGGAGAAAAACGGATCCCGTCCTCGTGGCCTGGCTGACCGATGGAGATGACCGGTCAACCTACTCATTCCACGCACGGATTACTCGATGCAGGATCGCTTCTCGAAACGTATACACGAACACGTTTTCCGGCCAGCTCCCGGCGCATCGTTTCCCATCGTAGGCCAATTGAAGGTGAAGAAGAAAAATTGTAAGACACCGATTACCCTGAATGATAAGCTAAAGGTGCATGTTGGACAATCGGAAAAATGCAAGGATGCAACTATGATATCGGTGTGGAGCAGAACGTGTTTTTCCTGTTGCAATAGAGATGTATAGAGATCGGGCGTCAACATGCTGAAACTACGATTCATGGACAGTTGTTTAAAAAAGTGTATCCTCTAGGCTGGATTGTGTTGTGTAAGAGGCATGTAAATGATTAAAAAATATCACGTAACGGTAAAGATCGCAATGATTTCATATATTTGAACTTTTAATTTGTATTTATACAGCTAAAAAGGACAAAAATGGAAACAAAGAATAGGAAGGTAGGAATAACTAATAGATAGAACATTCGAAACCATAACATAATGTTTCATATTAAGTATAATTGTTTGATTTGTTGTTAGTTCGTGTAGTGTGCGCATATTCAAATTACTGGATTCAAAAGGTGTGTAAACCACGTGTAAATTCAAAAGACGCAATCAAACAAACAAAACAAATTGTGCAAACCAAACGGATAAGAGATGAAGAAGAAAGCTATCCTCGGTTTGAAGGGTCGGAATTACTATTAAAAACATTAACCTAGAAATCGCAAAAATCGCAAATTTTTTTGTCTGGTGTTTAGAAAACTTGGTTTTTACGAAAAATTGAAAACTAAAGTGACGAAAAAGTTACGCACAGCAATAATACGTTATTTTTCGGGAATAAATAAGCATTTTAAAATATGCGATTAATTAACATGTCTTGCAAGCAAACATTATTAACTTTTGAAATGCATTTTTTTCAAACTGTTAAACCAAAAATGGTGCAAAATGCACCTGAACGCATCTGCATTCGGGTATGAAAGCAAACAGCGCCATCGAGCCTCCGGATCATCGCCATTGGATGTAGCAACAGATGCCGAGCCCGGCCCATTTAGCACCGGCTCGAAAAGCCGCCCGCCTCGCCATGTCCGAACGTGCGGATCCTGGAAAGGATGGCGAATGGAAAACGATTAAAAATGTTTTAAGTTAATGAGAAAAGCGGAATTATTCTGCTGCCTGCATCGCTTGCTGATACAAATGCAAACTCATCCGCCCCACCCTCTAAACCCAGGGTGTTTCGCGGGCCACTCCCGTGCGCCACTTTTCCGAAAGCAAATTTTCACGTTTTGTGTTCCGTTTGTTTTGTGTGTTGTTTGCTAGAGTTTTGCACTGGCATTTTCCCGACCGCCTAGCATCGTCATGCCTTTCATTCGCCTGTTTTGCTGTGTTTTTGTTTTATGTTCGCTTGTTTTATGTTCGCGCTGTTTGAGTGTTTTGTTTCGGTTCCTTCTTTTTTTATTGTTACTCATTTTTTGCTTGGATTTTCTGAATGATATTTTAGCCTAGTTCTTCTGTTGCGCGGGGCTTCGTCTGCCTGCTAGGCGCATAATTTTGGACTGCGTTTTTATTTTCTATCACTTGCACCACGCGGCGCTGGCACCGGCGACGCATTCAGGCGTCGTTTTGTTTGTGTTGCATTTTCACTCCTCGTTGATTAGTCCCCCGTTTTTTTTTCGCTAGGGGTTGGATTTCTTTTCTTCCACCCAGGCAACATCCCACCATTACATCGCACCGGCCCGCGGCGCCACAGTCGTTTGATGCAACTAGGTGAAAATTAAAATGCACCTGAGTGCAGTGAGCTGTGGGTGTTGTCGTTGGTAGGCGCGGCTCGTGGGCGCCGCTGGCTTTCCCGATAGCGCAACACGCCGGGATTCATTGCCCGAGGCATTAAGAGTAATGAGTTCCCGGCACGGTCGTGGATTGCGAACGGTTCACGCGGTGGTTGACGGCGTCCGGAAAAACGGATGTTGTCGCTACATGTAATGGGGCTGCTGGTGTTCCGACGCACTGGCACACGGTACAGCTAATCTGCAGGATGGGAAATTTTCTGGGAAATTTGCCGAATAAGTCTAATCGCAAAATGATGGCTGGAAAGCAACGAGCAGTGACGGTTTCGAACAATGCGCGGCAAAGACGAAGGTGGGCCATTGTTGTGTGGGTCTATTTTTGAAACATACAACAGTGCAACTGCACCTAAACGTATATTGCATGCATTTTGTCATGCATTCACGCACGTTTTGCAAAGGGAGACAATGGAAGGAAAAATATGTTGTCGTTGAAATATATTATTTGCATGTGAGAAAAAGTGACTAAAAACCGGCATGACACATTAATGTAAAAAAAAAAAATCTTTTAATGTTAACGATGCAAATTGGTATGTTGCATACCAAACCAACATTTCACACACTGGTATTTCTAATTGATTTCATAATTATCCTTGGTTTTCATGATAAAAAGTTATGCATTTTTAAATTTCCATCTTTTTGAACGTTTCACTTACATTCTATCCTATAAACGTGTTTATGACAAACTATTTTGGACTATTTATGAGCCGTTTTTCCTGTTACATCACATATTTTCCTAGCGTTTCAACGATCTTTTTAAACTGTTCTGCTTCGTAACAACAAAATTTTTTTACGACGAATATTTTGTTTACAACTTTTTTTCTATTGCGCATTTGTAAATTATGCATGTAATTTTGATTGCATTTCCAAAGTATTAAATTGTGAACTTTTATCACATGCATGCTCTATTTGCACTTTCTATCGTTATGTTAAGTTGTGCACATAACAAAAAAAAAAAAACAGCCAACAACATTAGGTCATAAACATGGAAACGGTTCATTTGCTCGCTGTTGCAAGATTTCACTCCACCGGCAGAGACCACCGTCAACCAACGTGGGTAAAGTGTAGCATATTTGCGCGCAATCATAAAGTGCCTTTCGACGTTCGCGCACTTCCGCCCGCCTTCCGCTCCGCGAGAACAATGGCAAGATGAACACGGCCAGGAAGTCCTGAAAACTGATCCGATGGCTGACAATAAGCGGTGCACTTATTTCAGCCACATTTTACTGCCCCCTCCCGAGCGGTGGGGCCAGTGGAGAGGGAGAGGTTTGGAGGGTCTGGAAAAAATATAACCGTCCGCCCGGTTTCTTGAGCGAACCACTACAACTACACCTTCCGCGACCGGGTTTTGGGGCGGATCGGTTCGCGGTTCACTGCCAGCCCCAGCGTGGTTCTGTTTTTCTCCATTTTCCTCGGTGCTCCCGTTCCGTTCGGTTGTTCCGCAGCATGGCGTCGCACGTCGCCGATGAGAGAGAAAACATAAAAATGAATAAATTTGATTGCTTATTTCCAATGGAAGGAAGTAATTTGCGGAGAAATGCAGTAATAAACATTTTCCAACTCGTAAAAAAAAAAATCAACAAGCGAAAGTGGGTGGCGAGAAAAGTGGAAAATTGAACCGACCGAAAAATTGTTGCCTCCATCTGGCCGGGAACAACGCGGGGTGGGTGGGTGTGCAGGGTGTTTCGGTGTTCGGCGCGATTGTTTACGCGATTTTCTGCTCGCGACTCGCAAATCGGTATCGATTGCAATCAAAGATTGGTGGAATGGGGAATTTTCACGATCGATTTCCGACGGTGCCCGCGATTGGGAGGCGAATCGATTTAAATTTAAGAGAAGAGAAGATGATTCGCTTTTCTCACGTTTTGTTTGGAACGATATGCTACATTATTTAAAGAAATGCTTTAAGAAAAAGGAAAAAAAGCTAAATCTTTGACAACATTATCATACAGGCACCAGGTGTTATACGAGTTCGGCTTTTTTAAAAATACTTCTACGTGTTTAATTCCAATTTTTTAATTATCATTTAAACATAGTGCAGAATTTAAAATTCCTAAATCTGTATAAAATGTCTTTCACATGAAATACGCTTGAAAAAAGAATGCATTCGAGTTTTAAGGAACAATAATATCTCTTTCATACTAGAGTTTAATAAAAACGAATTTACCCCGCTTTGTGTTCTTCTATGGAATGCTTAAATATTTTTTAATAAATAATTTAAAAGTATAATATACAGTCAATATAACTTCAACGATAAAAGATATAAATATGAGACGCAAAATACCTAACTTTTGAAATATTTTTGGATTTTTCTGAACTATACAATGCGGTAATGGTTCTGCCAGAAACTGCTACATACTTTGACAAGGATGCATATATTAATTCGTTTGACTTGCCACGATCCTGCGACGTACGCGAAAAGCGACGGTTCGACTCTTCCGCATCGACTTTGTGTGCAATGGTGCGCCCCGAAAAACGGTGTAATTGGAAAACTTCCCCAGCTAATCAAACTTCATGAATATCGAATTAGTTTCCCGGTTTTCGCACGGATTGGTCGGCGTGCTCGGGTGGCGGGCACACCTTTGCTGGCGGGTGCCGTCGCTGTCTAATTACTTTGCACCATCAAGCCATGCGCCATGGCTCGAGTGGGCCGTGTGTGTGTGTTTTTCTTGATCAATGGATGTGCCTGCCATGCTGCGACGTCCATCACACACGTTCGTACGGTGACATCACTTCATGATGCCGTTGCCGTGCCGTGGCGGTGTGAGGAAAAGTAATGAATGAGCCCCAACCCGCGGGGTTCCTTCCGATCAAGCGAGGTCCTGCCGTAGTGAGTGTTCCATTTTCCCCGGATCCCTGGTTGTCGTTGGGAAAATTTGTTCGTACCGTTCATTTTATTTTCGCTTCTCGCTGCATTTGGCCCGCGGGATGTGGACGGAAAATTTCGTATCCGAATCGGAAGTTTTGCGGTGCCCTCGGAAAGCCTGAGCCTATGGTGGATTGGGGGTGGGCGCGTGCACGTGTGCGTGTATGTATGTTTTGGCTTCGTGCAATATATGTGCATGTTTGCGAACAGTGTACTTTTTTTTCCTTCCATCTCCACCGTAGGCTTCCATTTTCCCTGTGGTTTTTTTCCTGGGTGGTGTAAAAATTCATGTCCCGTAAAAATGCCTACCATCATCGAAGGCCACAGGATCGCTGGAGGATGTAAGCTACCGATGGGGTGGGGATAGGGGGTGTGAGAGGACGGCCCATGTGCCATCATAACCGACGTCATCGTACACAACGTCGACAGCGACACTGAACTCGACACTTGATCAAATATTTAATCGAAAAACGGGCCCGTGTTCGGTCGCTTTTCTCTCGACTTTTCCCACCGACGCTTTCCCTCCCCTTTTTGTCCCCCCTCCCCACCCTGCCCAATGAGCCGTAACCGGGTGATGGTGGTGATTGAATCCGTGCTAGCCGGGGAAGAAGAGGACACACACAAAGTGTAGGTTGTGAAAACTGGAGCAAGGAGGGTTGTGAAAATTGTAAGAACGAATCGCTTACGGTCGGTTCTGGAATTTATGTACGTTGGGTTTTACAGTGATTTTTTATGGGATCCTATGAAAACCCGAAAAAATTGGAAAAAAGAAAAGTAAAAACAACAAACTTTTCCTCAATACACACACATACGCACGCACACTCTCGATGCTGTGGTTTGCTGGTATCCCTCCGCTTCCAGCAGGATGTTGGCGCGGTTTCTGCGTTGTAAAACGATTTTAAATTATAATGATGTTTTTTCAAGCATATTTTGTGTACACAGCGAGCGCCGTCCCGTCGACTCCGGCGATGCCCTTCAAGGAATAGTAAGTGAAAATAATGAAAAAAAAAGAACGTATGGAAACTCTTCCTGCCGGCTTGTTCTGCGCGCCGTGAGGGTTCACCCTCCCCCCCAGAGTTCCGGTAGTTTTTGTCGGCGGATCCGGCCACTGCAAATCACTCGATGAGGCGTAACGAGGCGTGCACCGACCGGGTCCGGTTGGGTTGGAAAATGTGTCCCTCGCGAGGGAGACCGAGGGGCGGTCGCCACCCAACGCTGCACAAGGTGGAGGCGATGGTCCGTGAAATTTAATAAAACTTAGATTAGCTTTGCGGTATTCCCAGCGCCGGCGACGCTGGGCCACCGGAAAATTGGTTATTTCGAGCACGGAATTTGGCCCCGTTGTTTATGTTTATTTTTCTGCGACCGCCCGCGCTCTCCAGCATCGGTTGTGGCATATTTCATGGCATGCGTAAAATGTTATCATGACGGTAGTGTTTAGTAGCGATTGGCTTCGAAGTTGCACTCGCTATAATATTTGCTGAAAAGTGCAAGCGAAAGAGTCGAATCTGAGGGGGTGCTGCACGTGTTTGCAAATGTGTTTTCTGTTTGCCTATTTGACGATTTGTTTGTTTGTTTGTTTGTTTGTTTGGCTTGTTCTCGGTCCATTCGAGTGTTCGTGGCGTGAACTACTCAATCTTACAATAAAGTATGGTTATGATGGCAAATACGACATTAATGAGTTTATGAATAATAAAAGAAAAGATAAAACAAACTTGTTTAATAACGTAGATTTTAATTTTCAGAATAATGCCAAACCACTTTTCTTATTTTTTCTATTGAGATTAAAGATCTTGATATTAATATTCAAAACATGGTTATTTGAGATCCAAGTGTTTCTATAAAATTGGTGATAGTTTTTAAACCTAGTATAATTCAAAAGGAGTGAGAATTACGAAATTTGTTTTAAACTTAATATTCAGACAACAACTATCAACATTTGTCTTTTGTAAAGTAACGATCAAGATAATTGTCAAATGTCGAATAACTGGATGGAAAATCTAAGCCATTTTTATATTTTTCCTTATAACCGAATATGAACGTGTTTGAAATCGATTTGTTTATATTATGTAGTACATATGGATGCAAATCTTAATTATATTTTCATGCTTTGCAGTTTGCACGTATTTTTTAAAAGAGGAAATATTAGAATGAATGTTTAATTTTAAACATTTTTTGCACTTTTCATTTTATTTCGATATCTTTAATAGACAGATGTGTTGAAAGCATTGGATGCATAGGATAATTAGTAGCACGCTGCATTCCAATAATATAAAGCGTTAATGTTCCACCTTCTTTCCTGCAACTCCTTTTGCCCATGTTAATGATGCGAATTTTTATCCTAAAAGACATGAACCTCCTCCAATAGGCATTTAACCGTGGTTACACGAGCCTGCATTCGATTCACGACGGTTGGTAGCTGCCACTACTGCCTACGCAACATTAACAGCACGAGTTTGCCTTGGGATCGCGGTCGGACCGACTGGTGGAGGTAGCGAGGTCGAAGCGGAGTGAGTAAATATAATTTTCATGCTCATGCAATATTGATGAGAACGCGCAACGACTGGCGGAAGCACGACTTGCATACGATCGACCGCGTCGTGCCTTCGGGCGCCACAATTCCGGCCACAAATCGGAAAAATCTCTCGTAACGGATCGAGAAGGAAAGCATTCGCTGGTTGGCGCAAAATATTCATGTCGTCCCCGGGAGGGAGGAGAAACGAGCCCCGAGGGGTTTCGCCCGGTGATGCTGGTCAAAGGTGGTGGTCTGCTGTGGTTTCTGCTCGAACGAACCGTCAGCCATCGTGGGTGACGTGTGTGTGACGTGCCGGAACCCTTAGTCGAGCGTCGCCGTTCTGAGCCTGCTCCTGGGAGAAACCCGCTTGTGTGCCTTTCCGGGTTCCGGGGTCCTGGGGGTTGGAAAAGGTGAAAAGGTCGGCCCGGGCCGGTCGCTGCCGGTGACGGAAGTGGCCTCGAAACTCATTCAAAATATCGTAAATATTAATTTTCTCCAAACATTCCATCACTCATTCGTCGACGGGTCGACGTTTTGGGTCGCGATTGCGTTTGCCACCCCGTTGTTGCGTGATGGGTCTGGAGCCGTTCGCTTTTTCTGAGGAAGAGAACATACTGGCTGTCAGAATTGATGCCGAAGGCTTGCACTGGAGCTGGTCGGTTGGACAGATTGGGGGAAAAGCCCGATTGCGTGCGGTTTGTCGGATGAAGGTGGACTGAAACTGCTTCCGAATGTCACATGCCAAGTGCAAACATGTCGGTTTACCGAGGCCGACGACATGATTGGAATAAATAAATGGTGTACACTTACGAGCAGATCTATTAGTTATTATTGTTGTGAAAATGTGTGTGGTATCTATTATATAGTTTATACCCTTTCTGCTACTTCTAAAATGCTAGATAAAGTTAAATAAAATAAAAACCAGAAGTGCAAACCTAGTAATTTTTCTCACAGCTATGATAAACAACTCAAAATTTATTGAAGATTAAAATTCTTTTCAATATGTACATTGTTTAACAACTGTTTAGAAAGAATAGTAGAGGAAAATAAGGAAAATCATTCAGATTAACGGTATCATTGATTGATCTAATCATGTAAAGATTTCGTGCTTTACTCCCTATCTCTTTTATATTTTTTCAAAAGTATGAAGTTGATTTTTGCTTATTGAGCAGATTTTATCGTTGCTCTAAAGTTAAGTACGTTGCCATGGTAAGTAAATTTAAAGCACATCACTTCTTTTTTACAGTGATGAGACAAATCCTGGTTGGGGTATGAATGTTTTGGGGAGGCATTACAAAGTCCTTCCACGCAACTAAGAACCATTCCACGCTGATACCTTTACCTGGTCGGTTTGTTTGCGCAAGGAAGGTATACATAATTTCACAATCAAATAACGGTACACCAGAGCGTACCATCATCCTCATTTACCGAGCATTGAGGGTTCTGTTGGAGACTAGCCGCTGTTTGTGCCTCCTCGCAATGATTGCATTTGCATGATATTTCTGTGGTTTTCTGACGGATGAATTCAAAAATAAAAAATAAATAAACGAGATTCAAAACCGACACGAGAGGAATGGAAAAATATTATCGTAGCAAGCGGTGGGCGCATGGGAAAGGATGGACGAATGAAATCCTTGGAAGTTCATTGTGGGATAGTACTTGGTAAGGGTAGAAAGCTCCCGGTCGGCAAGCATAATTTAAAGCATAACACTGGACCAGCAGCGGCTCTAACGGTAAGCGGACTAAGCGGCCGTGGGAGGCCCCTAGCTGCCTGGGGGGCCCAAGGGCAATGTGGATCGCAAAAATTATAGCAGAATTCAAAGCTGGATTTCAGCAAATCAAGGAAGCGTTAAATAAAATAGTTACTGCTGAAAATGAAAAACAGGGGACAATTTAGGAAGCAGTTATTGTTAATAAAAATGTCTAAATTTGAAATTTATTTAATGACCATAATCTGGAATAGAATTTTGCAAAGAACGAATGCGACCAATAAGTCACAACAATCAGTAGAATGCGAAATAATAAAAGGGACAATTTTACTTCGATCTCTCAAACATTTTGTTAATTTTTTTTTGAAATTGTTTTGATGAAATCGAAAGGGAAGCTACAAGACTAACTGGCTTATCGTCTGATTCGAATAAGCGAATTCGGAAAGGAACAAACAAAAATATGAATGATTTCAGAGTCAATACCTTCTACAGCATTTGCGATAATATAACTGCCCAAATAGCTCAAAGAGCAGACAAATACGAAGAAACCATTGATTTGACAACCAAGACTTGAATTTATCAATAAGCCGAACCCGATTTCATTCGGGTAGAAATAATTTCCAAACAAAAGAGTGTTTTCATTCAATATCTCGATTTTTACAAACTTAAATTTTGCTGGAAATACTATTTTTTAGAATTACCTTGAGTCGACGTAACCATGTTAAAATACATTTTGCATTCATTATCTAAATGTGCTTCCAGCTTAGTGAAACCATTGTAAATTAATCAATCAACATTACATTTACTCTTGGGAAAGGTGGTGCTACAACATGATAAAAATAACCAACGCAGAATAAAATCAACAATAAAACTACATCCATAAGGTTGGGCCCTGTAAACGGGCCGTGTTACCGGGCCGTGTAACGGGGTCCTGTAAATTGGCCGTGTAACCCGGGCCGTTTTACCTAGTTTGATAAAAAAAGGAAGAAAAGAATGAAATTATATCGAGAAAAGTATTATAAAGAGTAGTTATCAATAGAAAATTATCATGACGTCTCGGTTAGCGACTTGGATGCCGACCACAATGAACAGACAGGTTCAGATCTTAGAAAACTATTTCAAAATTTAAGATTCCTTAGTTGAATATGAAGAGTTACATATCAACAAGCAAAGAAAGGAAAAGGAATAAAAACACCAAAGCGGCTTTATACTATTGCAATAATTTAAATTCTTCTCCTGATATTTCCTATATGTAGGGCCGATTACCCTACCCCGGAATAGATTTATCCGCCACTAGAGATGAATGACCGAATAGGTCAAAATCTTTAAAATAAAAAAAAAAAAAATTATCCGCCTCTGCACTGGACCTGGTCGGATGTTGCGATTTGCGTCAGACCTTGCAAAACTCGAGCACTCGACCTGGAGCTTCAGACAGAGATGGAAAAGGGTTTTCTAAAGGCAGTCTAAGGTTGAGGTTTTCCAATTTTAGCAGAAGAGACATTATTAAATCCGTAAGGCTGAATTTTGTCCTTTTCAAAAAAAAGTTTGTTCTACAACTACAAAAAAGTTTAAAGTATTATTTAAAAACAGACGAACTAATTTTGTCGTAAAAGGTCGTAATTTAAAAAAAAATATTATAAAACAAATAAACATATTGGCAGAATAATAATTTCTCAACATTACATGATACATAAAATCAAAACAGTAACAGACCATTCTATAAGATGAAAAACATCAAACTTATTTACCTTTTTAAACTGCGACATCAACTGGATACTTGTTTCCATGGAATACGCGCACAAAGTGTGCAAACACGCGAAAGAGACTTTCCCTAGGGCTGGAAATCGCTAGTACTCTGGTAACCTCCCGGGGATTGAATCAATCTTCCCCCTCACAAACTCGATTCTCCATTTCCGGAGTCGATTTGGATCCTGCGCCGGCATCCAGCAGCAAACCAACCAATCAAAGCCTAGAACAAAAGCCACCCCAAGTGCTGGATCCTTTACGATCCGGGCTTCCGTCTACGCATGGCGCGACTTGCGTGCGGGCCCCCATCTTAGGTTCATCTTAGCGAGCGTGGCTCGTCCCGTTTTCGTGGGTGTTTTTTGTGTCCTGGAGTGGCGTTTTATCTACATACACGGCAGAAGGCATTCGGCACCACTTCCGCACTCCCTTCCGAGTGGCGGCAAGCAAGTGCGAAGTTACATGATGAATGTACAAATTTCGGATAAAACTTTTTACCCTCCGATCCCTTCGCATGTCGTAGGCATGTTCTCTTGCGCGCTTATTTTGGAGATGTTTTTTGTTCACTTCTTTTGTTAGGCTGCTTATGCTGATTGCTTCAGCTTACCTCGCGGCTGGCAGGGGATACATTTTGCGAAACTTGACGAAGGAAGTACATAAATAATGTCGTTTTGGAGGATTTCACTTCGCTAGAGCGTGTTGTTTTGTGAAACGCTTGACAGAACGGAACGGTTGTAAGATGGGTAAAATTTATTACAGCGGTGAAAGGCAAGATAAAAAACCTGGTGATGAATTTTTAAATCCGAAGCTTTTGCAAATGGCTTAGAAATGATAGCCTCTTAAGTTCGACACCAATGCAATTTGTATTGGAAGTAAATTTGACAGAGTTTCAGAAAATAAAAATGCAAAAATGGATATCCATAGCATTCATAATTGTGTATCTTACTGGTTTTCTTGTTCGATGAGTAAGCTTTTAATTAGTGTTTTAGTGTGATGCAACAGCTACAGCTGGTGGAAGTACGGATGTTCGAGAAAACTCATTAACACGTCTTGCATCCGCGAATGATACGCAACACACGAGAACCATACCGGATCTGACATCAATTCCGACATCAAACGGATGTCAGAGTGTATGCTTGTTGCATTTTTCCCATTTCGAATGTCGTATCAATGGGTATATTTCATTCTCTACTCAGGCGCAGTCAACAATGTGAGATGGCAAAAAAACTGACTGTGGAAGTAAGGACACTCCGCCCTGAGCGTCGCTTTGAAGGAAGCTGTGTGAAAGCGAAGAGAACAACAAACAGTTTTCCTTAACGTTTGATAGCGCTACACTTTGGCAGGCTGCATTGGCCATTTTCGCCTTTGAAAATACCCGGTGGCATGATGTGTCTACTTAAAGTCAAGTGCACACAAGTTGGGAGTAGTTTGCACTTGGAAGATTGTCCTTTGTTTTCGGTACAAGGATTAGCGCATCACTAGAGATATTTGTGGTTGTTTTTCCTCTTCCCTAATCGGTGTTGTTGAGTTAATGGACATTAACACATAAGATGAGATGATTTAACCTTCAAATTAAGAGTTCAGTGTAACTTTTTAACTTACAAAAAACAAATAACAAATAACGGACTGTTAATGTATTGTTTATATTAACAAACATTATCAGAATAATAAGAAAACAAAATAATAAATTGAATTCAAATAATTTGCATTAAATTAAGCTTACGTTTCACAATCTCTTTCTGTAGAAACTTTGAACCAAAATAAATTATCATAGAAAAACAATTGAACATCGCTGGTTTATGCAAACATTCGCGCGCTAAACCTATTCCATCACTCAAATGGCGCTTTCGTAATCACTTAATCCACACAATGCCACCACATTGGCTCCAATAATGTTTCTTAAGCACTTGCGATATAAATTTCCTGCCCCGCCCACCAAACCGGGGCAGTCTTTTCGTGCGTCATTTAAATTATCGGTGAATAATAATGAGGTTTTTCCAGCGGGACGGATCCGGAGCTCGTTTATGAGGATTCCCTAGCTTCAGCACAACATAGCACCCTTGCTTCTCCGCAACATTACTGGAGAGTCAACACATCCAGTGTCTGCGTGTATGTCTATGCTTACAATGCCGGCAAACCCCGGAGCCCGGAGGTTGTCGCTGGGTGAAAGAAAAATCCCAGAATATGAGAGATTGTTTCGCGAGTTTCATCGCGCGCTCGAAAATGCAAAAAAAAGAAAACATCCACACTCACAAATAGTAAATAAAAACCTCTCCTCCTCCACTGCTTCCGAATTGCTGGCGATTGGGTTGGGAAAATGTGGAAAACCGCAGAGACGCCCGCGTGCCCTAAGAGGACGGTCTATCCCACACTCCTTCGGCAATGATTTTCATCGTTTCTGCATAATATATTTTTAATGGCGCTGATATTAAATAAGGAAATTATAGCCAAATTTAACGTAATGTGGCATTAATTTCATTGTTATTGTTATTTACAAAGCATGAAATTTTATTCGCGTGCACACATACCACGGGTCGCCAAACGGGAAATTAATGCTTTGGGAAGTGGTGGCAGAAAAGGACCGTATTTAAGGATTAGGTTCTCTTGGATTTACGACGATGCTGGGATGAGCAGTACGGAGTGTTTTAATGTGGGTGGACAAGTAGATTCAATCGTTTTTTTTGTATTCATTTACGTGTTTTACAGTTTTTGCTAAAGTCAAAATCAAACTCAGTAATCAACTTATTTTTATATATTAGTTTGTGCACAGGAAAGTTGCTAAAGAATATCAACAAATGTCTCTTGGCTGTTAACTTTAATGTGGGTTCAAAATATCACTGAAATGAGACTGCATTCCACCCTTGAATATTCCTCCCACTTCGCCGGATGTTTCTCCTCCAAGCAACGTCACTCAAAGCTTTCACCAAGCTGCAGATCCCGACCCCGGGAAGGTGACTGACAGACGATGTGGCAGGTTATCGAAGCGTCCCACACAACACATATGCATGTAAATCGAATATCAACTTGAAATAATCGTACTTCTATGCAATATGATTGAATCGTAAATGATGCTAAAATAATGCCTATACGTACAAAAGTGGAGGCGCTAACCGTACATTTTTAAAAATGTATTTGATTAGTCGTATATTTTCTAAGTCGGCATCATATACGACTTACGATATACATCAGCCGTACATTGCTCGTTCATCTATACGTATGCATAAAGAAAATCGTATTACATTCTTAATCGGCATCATATGGAACAAAGAATATACATTGCTCGTACATTGTCTATGCTTACTGCGATTCCGATTCGAAAAATACTAATATGTGATTCAATTTCTTCAACTTAATACGACTTCGTGTTGTGTGGGGTGTAACCTCTAAAAATCATGACAACAACCGCAATACGAGTCGAGAATCGCATCATCGCACGAAAATTCCATCGCTTCCAGTGTGTGTAGATGGGGGCTTTCGCAACCGGATGCGCAACTCCTACGTACCTCTTTGACAGGTGAAGATGACACCCGTAATGTGTCTTAGCAAAACCCCCTAGCAAAACGGGAGTGAGACAGGTATGTCAGACACAAAAAATTACATCAACCACGTGCACGATGGCAGTTTGCAAAATTTCACATCTCTGAATGGTACGCAGACAACGAGGGGGGGTAAGCAGGGGAACAGCAGACGACGCTTTCATGCGCATCGGGAAGACCCTCCGGCACGAGCAGCACACGTGGAACCATTTAGCGACGATTTAATGTAAGAAAATTATCATATTTATGTTGTCAGTTTTGCTGGAATGCAAAAGAAGAAACAAGAAATTTGGATACGCAACAATGCTCGATGGTTTCGGTGGCTTCAAGACATGTAACCTTACCGATCATGTGACCATACATGTCATCGTCGGGTAATCGGTGATAAAAATGGGAGAGAAGACGAGTGGAAAAAGTAATGAAATAAAAATAAGATAAGAAACCAAAATTCCAATGCCTGCTTGATGCTTTGTACTATAAAAGTACAACAAAACATAATTATTTGATACAAAAGGTCTGTATTTTGCATTACAAAAAACAAACAGAAAGGTTGACAGCAAAAAAAAGAGAAAAAACATAAATTTCTTTAGCTCGTTTAAAGTTGAGTGTTGCTAAAAGTCTTGCATATAATTATCCGTAAATCCATCGAACGTCACTTTATGAACGTATGTTTTTCGTTATTTAAATCGAAATTTAATTTTTGCACAATCTATAATCATTATATCTCCAACGTAAATCCACCCAATCTTCTTCACACCCAACAGAACTACATCGGAGGCAATTAGGTTCTTCGGAGGAGATGGCACAAACATTCGTCACCTCCCAACCCACCTACACTACACACCAAGCGCACGTGCTCGCACAAGAAACCGGTGCTAGCCATTCCCCACCGGAAGGACGGTGTCATTTGCTTTGTTTTCTAAGCTCCCGCGTGATGATATATGGTTTCTTCGTTCACCTTCACACTAGTGCGGTTATCCACCGACAAAACCTTAGCGTCGGCCAAAAAGCATCGAGAATAAACAACTTCCAAAGAAATCTCACCCCCGGGGCGGGCTGCGGGATTATGAAATTAGGAAGTAGGAATTTCCTTATTTTTATTAATTATGATTAGTTGAGGGAAGACGATGATTTACGACGCAAGGTTTTCTTTTGGCGAACTTTTGCGGTCCGTTCCGATGGGTAGGAATGGAGGGAAAGTTTTGCTCACCGTTACCGGGCCCGGAAGTTGCATTAGGTAGCGTAACGAGCGTCGGTACCGAATGAGATCGTTGAAAGGACCGCAAGCAGGGATAAGCCGGGCGCGTTGAGTGCTGAACGGTTTCGTGTCCCCGTGTGCGCTCCTTATTCCACGAGCGCAATCGCCTCGGAGAGCGGATGAAAAAAGAAGTTGGCTCAACTAGCACAACACGCCACAAGTAGCACAACCGCCAACGAACAGTTATTAAGGATCAGCCGGCGTCTTGTTACCGGAGGTTACCGCTACCAAGAAATTGGCAACCGGCACCGCGAGGAATCGAAGGCAGTGGGTGCGGCTTATGAGTGCGTTACGATGTAGCGCAAGAAAGTAGTCGGTACATCCGCACCGTCGCATAATCTTGATAATACATGATTTTCATCTTTGGATCGGACGGACTCATCTTTTAATACGCTTTCATTTTTTCCATAGACCTGCAGCCTGCTCGCATTGACGTCCGTTTTCGTTTAGTAAGGTTGAATGGTACGGTAAATCGTCGTCCTTCCTGCGACCCATTCAGTGTCTTGTATCGTCGTGGGTGTGGGGGGTTGGGGGGACTGATCTTACTGAAACTGTGTTAACGCACATGCACGTCGAATCGGGGCCACAGAGTTCATCCCGTCATTGCAGGTGGAACGTTGCGAGTTGGGAGAAAATTGATTAAATCCAACAACCACCAACGCATGCAGCAGTGTCCTTATGCGTATAAATGATAACGATGGGAACGAGCGGGAACGAACGGAAAGTCAGGAGGGTATGGAAATCGAAAGGAAATCCGGGGAGCTTACAAAAATGGAATATTAATACTGGATCGATTTAATACGATCCCCGGGACTGAGAGTCTGACGAGGATGCTTTGTGCCTATCACGGCAACTGATACTGTTGTGCCTATAATCCGGAAAACTCATCATTCCAAACGGACGGGATCAATGATGTGATTTGTCGGGTGACGAATGGAGCAAAAGGAGTAGTTTTTCATGATGATTTTTATTCCCGTTTTTGTGAGAATTGCTGGAAAGGGATGACTTCAGGTGATGGGTAGAATTTAACACTGTTTTTAATTAACTTGTGTAGCATCAATTCTTTAAAAAAAAATTCCAGAAGACTTTAAGACAATTGAATTTAAAATTAAGCTTTCTAACAAACGGTAGAATGTATTTAGATTTATTCACTTTATACGGTTTAGTTTAAAGGGTGCTTGTTGTATTTAAGTGGCGTATTTAAAACATTGAAAGTTCATTACATTCAATCGTAAAATATTCCATAACGCCACTGTGACGCTTCGGTGGAAATGTTAATCATATAAGATAAATTTTCACTTTCTTGCTAAACTGAACAGCCATTAAAAAAATCCACTTTCAACCCAGCCTTGCCTTTAGTACTAAATATGGCACCAGTATACGACTAAACTCCAGCAATGGTGGTGGAAAATGAAGAAATTTCGCTTTCATATTTTCGTTTTCCATTCCATTCTACCACATTCCCTACCGACTGAGGGACAGAAAATAAAACCCTCCGGTAGTGACCGCACCAGCATAAGCGTTTTATGTAAATTAATTCGGAAAACTTACGATAAATTAATTCCAAAGGAAAGAAGGAAATTGCAAATTTATGTGAATGCGCACAATTTCTATGTTCCCGAAGCATTTGATTTGCTTTGTTTTTTTGTCTTTTCTATCGAGAATGGTTTTTCATTTTTCCTTTTTTTTGCTGCAGCATAAAATTCCTCCACGCGCATATAATATTGGCGTACCGGGCCGGGCAGCCGGTACATGCGCCGAAAGGGAAATCATGCTCACAAATCCTGTCCACCTGGGTTAGTTTTGGTGCTCGTGCATTTAGTGTCCGGTTCGGGCATTCTCTTAGCCCGTTATTTTAGCTTCCTACCCTTCCCCTCCCTACACCAACAGCCAGGCGACGCTGCACCATTTGCCATCCATTTACGGGTATGAATTTTTCCGAACCGCTTCCGAAAGATGCATTTTCTTGATGTTGGCCACCGTTATTGCCCGTTTTGCCGAAAGCTGTGTGTAAAAATATTCGTTCCCGACGCGCCGGAACTCGGTGGAAGTTGTTTTTTCTTTGTTAGTTTCCGTTTTTGTTTTTTTTTTGGGGAACGTAAAACTTGACCTAAGACTCATTGCATAAAAAAACATGGGTGGTGGGCGAAGGGTGGGGTAGATGTTAGCAGTTTTCCCGGCACTGCCGGGAATCATTTCATCCGCTAGAAGAAATCCCGTATTCCCAGGTCGCCATTGGTGGAACCTTTGGGTCTGGTTTGTATCGGTTTGAGCGAGAAAAACCATTCACATTTCCACACCAATGCGAGGATCGTTGCCAACGTTCTCTAAAACACAGAGGCACACATATTTTCCATTCCAACGTGGAAGGAATTTATGGATTCTCTATTTTTGGTTGGTGCTGAGAAAAAAAGGAAATGTGGGATCGTATATTTCCGTAGCGTTGTGGGGAAATCGCTCTCCTTCTATGTTAGTTTGTGGGTTTTCTATTTGCAAGACCTTTTGAAAGGAACCAAATAGGATACATACCGAAAAAAGGATATCATAAGTACTAAATTCGAATTATATCCCATGTTAAATATTGTTGTAACAGTTAAGCGTTGTTGTAAACAAATTAACGGATTCATCAATTCTATGTAAATTTAAGTCAATGGAGTAAGGATCGTAGTACAATAAAATACTATCGGAAAGTAGTTATAAAATTGGGAAACATTTCAAAACCTTTGCCAAAACTAGGATAAAGCTAGGAGAAAGCTTATCAGGTAAAAAGGTACAGGCAAATTCTAGTAAAACGAAACCAACTGATAATAAGAACCATAGTTCTAAGCCAACTATTCCCCGTGCTTTAATTCTTTTTTGAATTTATCCGCAGTTTGTCGTGGACAATACCGTAGAAAATGCCAACTCGCGTGCAAGGATCGGGTGCAGTTTTCCGTCCTTTTGCCTCCCACGAAGAAGATCAGCTTGTTCCACGCCCTTTTCGAACGCTTCCTGAGATCCGGAAGCTGGCGCACCGGGAGCGATGGGTTTGGGAAAAAAACCATAGTGCAATTCCAACAGGAAGCAAAACGAAAACAAAAACTCGAAAGAAAAATGGCAAACTGGAAAAAAACCCCCATCGCCCATCGACGGGCAGCTCAGCGACCTGCAGAGCGCTATTGCGCGCTCTTGCGCATCGTTGCAGCCGGAAGTTATCGCTCACTCGAACGCCGGCCAGTGCGCCGGAAGTCCGATTAATGCTTCCGCTTCGCTCGGTCGGTTGGTTGGCCGGACGGATGTTCGGTAGGACCTGTCGTCTTTGTAATGGGGGTTTATTTGCAGTTTAGGTTGTTTTTTTTCTGCTCTGTCATATTTTTCCCTTTTTTCTATTTGGCTGATCTCCTTCCTGTCCTTACCGTAGGGCGCGATGGCATCTTGCTCGTTCGGCCATGAAATTGGTTCGTTTCTGGCCAACGAAACTAGTTGTAGAAGCAATCTTTCTTATTATTGGAACTGTCCACTGTTTTTGTGGGATGCAATAAAACAGTGTTTGGTCATGAAAATTTTAAATTATTCTGGATGTTTTCTCAAAACAGATATAATAGTTGTTTTTTAAGTTGGTCAACATGCAAATCAGAAAATTGGCAAACCAAATAAACTATCACCAAAAAATAAAACATTTAGGCAAACACGCCATGAAGAAGCATACAGTTTTTTCCTGTAAAAAGGAAATTAATCTCCTTCCAACTAATAAGGAATGTGATCCCACATCCTGCGCCGTGCCTCCATATTTGCATTCAAAATCAATTCCGTACATAATGTGTAATTTATTGGTAATTGCTTGCTTCCTGTCCGGATTTTTCCGAGGCGCACAAGAAAAATAAAAACACACACACACACACGGAACTCCTAATCGAACTTTTTGGACGCATCGACAGACGAGCCCGCCGGTACCGGAAGTTGGCACGAGCGGGCGAAATCTCAGACGCCGAAGCTTGAAGTGTTCCGGACGAGTGCTCGAGACGGTCGGAAAAACAGCGTAACGCCACGTCGGAAACGTCAACGGCGCATCGGCGCCGGATACGGCACCGGGTGGGAGGGTATGCCAAGGAAATGGAAAAATTGCTACCCGACATCGGTCCGCCGCCGGACATCGGCGTGCGTCTGCATACGGTCATCGAATGATTCGTTTCCGGCAGTTCGATGGACGTTGCGGAACGCTGGTTCGTCGGTACCTTCCGGGCAGGGTTTTCCATTCGCCATACTTGACGTACTGATGTGCGTTGTCCTCGTGGGTGTTGATTGGACCGGAAATTAATTATATAAAAACGTGAAATCGTTGCCATCGGACTACATTACATTAAAGATACGATAAGATGAGATAAGTAGTTATCAACGTTTCCGATTGCTATTAATATAGTATAAATGCAAATAGGTCTGTGATCACACATTCAATTGAAGAAAAATGAAAACTATAAACATCAAATTTCTAATATTACTCCAACTGGCGTTAAAAGCCAGTTGCTGCAAAGGAGAAACATTCATCTCCCACACTTATATTCCCAACTGCTGATAGAGAAAATACCCATTTGAAACGGATCGCATTCCGGGAGGAACAGAGGGAGAAGAAAAGCCCCGTTGGAAAACATAATAATGGCGCAGGAACATCTTGGAAGAAAAACACATTAAAACGATTTCAGCGAATGGGTTCGTTTATTTTTATTATTTCACTTCTTCATTTTCCCAACTGCGCCTCCCTAGTTTGCGCTGGCAACTGCCATGGTAAACACGTCTTAACCTCTCGAAGGAAAATGGAATCTGGGCGCGTGAAAACTCCGCAGAGAGGAGTGGGTCCGGGCGACTCAGACCGGGCGCCGTCGACTGACCGGCGACAAACTGGACCCAAAAGAGCTCACTCCTTACGGATGGTAATGGCAACGATGAGGAGTTTTTGGGGCATGCGGAAAGAAGCGCGGGGTGAACGGGGGGGTTGGTTTAGGCAGTAAGTGTACCGTTGGAAAACGGAGAATGGACAAACACAGTGAGGAAGATGGCGAAATATAGAAAAAAAGAATGATCCAATCTACCAACGCCGATATAGTTCACGTAAGTAAGAAAGCAAAAAAGGACGACCAGCTCGAAGACGGGATGGAAATCGGCAACCGGAAGGAGGATCCCATGGGTTGACGTGGTAAAGCCATCTCACAAAGTGCCGCAAGTCGCCACTGTCACCGGATATTGCAAAGTGTCCGTTTTTGTGGAGAATATTCTTCTTGCGATAGCTGCGGATTCCAAAAGACGGACGAATTAAAGTTGCTTTTTGAATCGGGTTGCTGTTCTATTACACAAGAACTGTGTCAAGAAACATGAGAAGCAACAGCGATATTATAAAGATGGATTAAAACATTAAATGTTTCATAACGTAAATAAATAAAATGTATGCACATTGACCATAGTGTTAAATAATACTTTTTAAACACTGAAATGTGTTTATCTTGTTGTAGTTAAATGTCTTTTCATTTATAACAATTTTCAGTGATGGATTTATTCACAACAAATTTTGAGTTTATCTAAAATTCATACAAGTTGTCTTCAACAAATGTGTTTCGCTGTGGCTCTTATTTATTCTATTTAAAACACAAGAATATATTATATCTTAATGCATAATTATAATGTACGTGTTAATAAAATAAGTTTGATGTTTTGCATTGTGATATGAATTCAATCATTCAGACTGATATCTCAGAAGCGTCAGTAGTTTAAGTCCCTCTCAAGTCAAAGATCTAACGGCACATTCAAAATTACTTCACATCAAAGTGCACTTACAATAAATCAATCTAGTTACCTATCAGCTTCTCTTGACTTTCTTTAATTAATTTCCTCATTGTCCACATTAGCAACAAAAACAGTCTCTTGCCGTTCGGCTGTGAGTTGTTGTTTACTTTTTCCCGCCATTGACTTCAACAGCACGGATCAGTTTCATTTCGTCATCGTGGCCACTTATTTGCCGCCAAACGGTACCACTTGGCCGGGAGGAAAACAATCATTGCCGGCAACAATAATCCCATATCATCGGACCGGATCAACGCCGGTTTCCTCTGCATTCAATTATGCACTGAATTACGAGACAATCGTGGCTTTGGACGCGGCTCAAGTAGAACTGGATCGTTGGAGGGTGTTGTGATGGAGGCACTTATTGGCCATCGTGCTTGTAGATGTGCACACATGTTTGTCCCTAGTCATTTGGGTGCAAAGAAAGGAAGTTTCTGCCAACGATCGACCCGCGAACTGGAGGGATCGTCGGAGGTGGGCTTTTCCGCCTGAAGTGCCGGATCGTTTTCCATCCGACAAGCCAGCCAGAATAGAACGTCTCCTCCGATCACGCCTGATCGCCCTCAAGTACCTTGGTACTTGTTATTAATTTACAGTAATTATTTACGCCATTGTGTCACGCCAGCGACGGGAAAATCAAATCAAACGATGCTAATGATGGGGGCTTGTGGTTCCGGTTTTTCTCCGCTTGGTTCCCGCGCCCCGACGAAGTTGCTGACGACAATAATCAAAGCATCCGCCGCGGCCGGAGATAGTCTTTACCGCTTTCCCCGGGACACCGGACGGTTGGGGTGGTTGTATGTTTTTACAACTTTGTCCAGCAACTCTCGCGCTCGTGTGGCGGTGTGGAATGCAACACAACAATGTACGACGCAAAACGTAGGCATGTAAATGTAAATGACAAGACACACGCCAGACTGCATATGGCCTGACACTGACCTATCTCTCCTGCGGACGGCGATTCCGGTCGGGTGTGACAGGAAAGATTGATGACGATCGACGCTCGCGGGCTGATCGAATGGCCGAATGGGAAAATTTAGCGTATGATTAATGCGCTCGTGGCGTAATTGATGAACAATGTGCGCGAACCCGCGGTCCTTCCCGTGACGCTTAATACTGGGTAAATTGTTGATTTGCATTAGCTGGCGATGTGAAAACTCTCCGGAGCATCGAATCGGCAGTCTATAGGAAAGCTGGCGATAGAAAAGCTTCACTGCTTATAAATGATAATATAAAAGTATTATATTATCATTGCTACTTTGTGTAATCGCAAAGAACAGTCAATAAACTTTTCTTCAAATACTTTCTTAAAATTAAGAATAAAAATTGACAAATATGCAGAATGGGTCAGAATATACAAAAAGGGAAAAGCGAAAGGGAAAATTAAGCTTAAACTTTCTACAGAGACTTTCTCATGATAAATCACCTTTATATGATGTGGGAACTATTTAAAAAACATGCTGCCATTGCGACAACACCTTTAAAAAGAACGATAATATCAAATCACCTTGTCCGTTAGAGTGACAAAAAAAAAAAAGGAAAGACAACGTAATCCATTTTTGTACGTCGGTCTCGATAAAAGACCATTTAAGATCGGGTGTAACGTTTAACACCTCTCCAATCACGAGACTGCACAATGCCCTACATGCTTAACTACGGATTCATTTAACAAAAGGCCAGGAGTCACCAAAAAGCACTATAGCAATAAAGCAAGTTGACAAAAAAATCCCTATGATCTGACGTCTTTCAGATCGTCGTTATTGTCTAGCGATATTACATCCATCCGTCTGCCAATTAGAGGTTGGTTTTTTCATTCATTCAGAGTCCTTAAAGCATAGAGGTGATATGGTGCCTTCAGCTTCTTCTCAAATGTGTCACAAATTGTGGTCCAGTTTCAGGCAGACAATGGGAGACATCTTCAATGAGAATGCTGCGGGCTGCAGTAGAGAACTAAGGAGATAGAAAAAAAAGCTGGGAATGAGTCGTTTTCGCCATATCCTTAACGCCGGTAGCACCAAAGTAGCGTCTCCGAGGCGCGCTGCGGCCGAGTGGCAGTTTTGGATGTCGGTATTTCGGTGAGTTAAACTTTCTTTCGTCGGGGGTTTTTTTTTCTCTCTTGTTGTATCTCAAGCCACTCAAGCCGGGCAGTAGCTACCCCTCGAAGATCGCGGCGTAGGTCCCGTTGTGTGTCAATCAGAAGATCCCTGCATCAAGAAAGGCACATCACATTGTGACACACGCACTACTGCCCCTATATTATGTGTGGCTGCATTTCGTTCGGACGAAACTTCGACGCCTTTTGGGGTTGGCCGGAAATCGGATTTCTTCCTTGATTTATGCCCCGAGCGGCTCGTTTCGATTCATGCCGGGATCTGCGGTTACGGTGGTTCCGTTTTGGGTTAGTAATTTGATGTACGCCTGTCTGTCAGAAGTAAGACACGTTTCTTGAGATTACCCCGATATCCTATGTCACAAAACTATAACGCATCTTGTGCTTCTTTTGTTACGATTAATGCATCGAGGCCTTTTTTAATGCAGCAAGGATTATCAGGAATCATAAATGCGGTCATAGATGTGGGACAGTTTGGTTTTTATAAAGAAGTTTGTTGTAACTAATGACTTGCTCTGAAATGCCTGAAAATAATCTGCATACTTTTTCGTACATTAAGTTATAATGATTTATAAAAAAATTATAGATTTGTCTGAGTTATGTTGCAGAGATACGAGCGTTTGAAGCTGACTTAAGCGCTTTAAATAGGGCTAATTCTACAGCATTCCATATACGCTTGGAAGCAATTAATACCATTTCATATTGATTATAAGCACCTTTTTGATCAAAGGTACAACATGTAGGCTGTATCTGTGTTGTTCGTTTTCCTAATCAGATTGCTTTCTTCTGCCAAAGATTGTAAAAAGCGCCTTATCAAAGCAGCATAGTGAAGCCCCTTTTTCCCTTGGCTTTTAACGACTTGACTCCTTGCGGCGTAATTAAAATATTAAAATTGTGTCACATCTTTTCCGTAGTACCTGGCGTTGTGTTACCGTGTTTGTATCTGCTTGTAATTCCAAAGTCGTATTACATTCCTTTCCCACACTTATCTCCACGTGCCCCGCATCCCGTTAATCCTATTAACCGCAAGAACCATAATGAGGTGTGTTGAATGTTTCCGTTAGCGTACGCCTACGTTGGCAACGCTCGTAAATATATCTTGTGAAGGAGGTTTTTGATTGGTTTCTTTGCGGTAATGAATTCAGCAGGATTGGAAAAAAAGAGTTCACTCGTAAAAGATAAAAAAAACTGTATCTTTCCATATCAGGAAGCAAAGATTGAAAAATCGCGAATAATTTGTTCAAAAGGTTTCGACGAGTCGATGCTTGTTGCGCGTTTCTGCTGATAGCTAAGGTCTAAGGATGCGCTCATGGTTGTTAGCATCTTGACTTCGAACGAGTGATCTAGGATCGGTGCATCATCCATCTTTTCGCAGCATCATTTTGCTTTGCACCATGAAGTGCAGTTTCCAATTAAAAGCAAGTTCATAGCCTGTTGCTACGAAACCTCGCCCGAGAGAATGACACTCGCTGTAATGTGCGGAATTCGTTGCATGTCTTTCACGTCGGAAGAGATTCTCCAACGGAGCCGAGATGTTCCAATGAACTTCAGTATTGCTTAAGCACCCCTTCGGGTCACGCCACGCATTACGTTGGGTTCAAATTTTCCACATTTCGCCAGCGAGCGTATGCACCGACCGGTGGCGGTCGTTTTTGTGAACCGAAATTCGATGTCGCCACGTCTCTTGCTTGAGAGGGAGTAATTCCGGCAAAAGCAGCGCGATGGCGTTTGGATCCGCCATCGCGAACCGCGACACACGATGAAAAAGAAAAGCCCCGTTCCAAAGATCAAAGAAAAGCCGGCATAGCCGCATGAAACGGCAATGCAACAGTGGTTGGGCTGACGAAAGAACCTATGCGCTTGGTGGCTTTTCCCATCATTGCTTCCCACCCCCTGGCCAACGGCTTACCCTCTCCCGGTACCGCGCGCCTTTTGTGGAGATGATTGAAATCATCTCGACCGCGATGTCAGTTCACCAGAACCCACTCGTACGGGGGGGCGTGGGCTTTCCACCCGCAAATGCTTCCGATTTGCGAGCGCGTGGTAACGGTGAAACCATACAAAACCATAACCGTTTGGCGGGATATGCTTCACGCCGCGGATTGATCTCACAAGCGGGAATGTGGGGTTTCTTTGTGCGTGTGTGTGTGTGTGTGTATCGATGTGTTTTCATGACAAAGCCGTAGTGTAGTTGTCAACTCGGTTTAAAGTTTAAAGGTGCCTAGGTAAGCAAGTTACATGATCACCGTACTTTAAAGGTTTCAAATTAAGTTCAGAGGATCTATCTGCTTCGCATTCGTCTGTTTTTACTGAAAAAAAGAGAGAATATAAAATGTTTTCAGTGCTTAAACAATTCGTTTAGATATTGTAACTAAAACCGAAATATTCGACAATAAAAATTACAATGCCTAGAAAAGGACTATACCGCTTTTAAAATCTCACCTTTACCTATGCACAACGATAAGGAAATGGTTATGTCCCACACAGTTGTGAGGTATACTTCCATAAGTCATCAAAAAATTTATATTACCTTTCAAGAGAAACAAATCTGCCTTCCAGTGATAACAAGAACCCCCTCAAAATGGCCCCATCAAAATGAACGAACAGTCCATTTTGTCCCCTGCTAACCCACCATTAACCGCCGAATGTGCCTTGGACAGGCGAAGACGGAAAGTAATTTGTTTCTCTCATTTAGCGCCGGTCGCCGCCGGTGGACAAGATTTATAATCCTGCGGCGTGTCACGGTCGCCCGCAAGCCCGTGCTCCCCCGGACTTTGACCAACCGAGCCGTCGGATTCGGTTTTTACTGACGTTATCCACTCGCCGCCTCCATTAAAGTGTCCCGCGAATGGCTTCCGGTTCCTTCGTCCCCTAACTTGCGTGTTTTTTTGGGTTTCTTCCTCTTCCCAACAAGAGAGTGGACCTTCTTAGGGCGAATGGGAAAGATAGATGGTTGGCAAATTTGGCAAAAGGAAACATCGTAGGGAGATTAAAAAAGACGGAAACTCCCGTCTTTGGCGCATTTGAATCGATAGCAACAACCGAAAATGCTGTGGTAGAACTTCTTTTTTTTTCAAATTCGAGCGTCCCGAACCCTCGCCTATCTATCTCTCATTAGGGAAACAGATTTTTGGGGCAAGCCAAAGACTGTCGGTTGGTGTCCATATTTTTCCGAGGCGATTTCCCTTTTTTCTTTCCGACGCAAGCTACTAATAGTAGCCATAGAGGGTTTCCCCCACCCGAAGGGACTGGTTGGACCAGGAGCAAGAGAGGGCTATCTGCGCGGACACTCAATCTTCGAATGGCCCATCGCCAAGACAAATGAAGGGAAGTTGTAAACGGACGAGATAAAGGTGACATTAACGTTTCCTGCTATATTTTTTTCGCTGTTTGAGGGGAAAAAGGAAAGAGTCCTTCTTGGAATTGAATTGATAAATGGAAAAGTAATATGAGTAAAAATAAATTTTTACTATTTTTAGTTTTGTTTATGTCTCAAATGACAAACATAATAGTAAAGATAATGTTTTTCGTTAACTTAAATAAAACCTTTTTTATACAACAACTAAGATGAGAAAGTGGCATGGAAACGGTTATGTAGAATCATACAAGAAGACAAATATTAAACTTATTTCATAACGTATTTCGTTCTGCCATAAATCGTGCAAAATAACATTCGTAGGAAAAAAGGTTAAATTTCTTTTTTATTTATTTTACAACTTCCTACTTATACATTTTCCTTTTCGCAAGCGATAATCAGGAAAACAGAAAAATCCATTCCTGTAGCTGTCAGTGCTCATTGGTTGGTTATTTTTATTTTTCTCTTCGCCCCCTCAACCTCGTTGGATGAGGAGAAAAAAAAACCTCGGTAGTACAAAATGGCTCCGTTGTGGGTGGTGAGGGTGGGGAAAAATGAAATGAACCAAATGTTGGCTGGCCCACTGGCGAAACCCATTTCGCTAATGATGTGGAAGGCAGCGCACCGATGGCGAGCTAAATGTAGAAAATTATAATTATAATCATCATTTCGCTGAGTGCAGCGGGCAACATTTTCATTTTCGTTGTAAGCCACCGTCGCACTCGGCTCCGACTCCAGCATTCCGGTTGGAATGGAGAGTTGAACAAAGCATGAAGCATGAAAAAATAAACCGTTTAAAAAAAAAACCTTTTCCCTGGTTCGGGTGGTCAGAACTCGTTGAGTTTTTCCCCATTAGCAGGCGGAAAAACAACATCCCTCGCAAACCACGGCAGGAGATACTTCAGATGATCTGCGGAGCTGGAAGCGACTCCCTCTGCTTCGGGCTTTCGAAAATCACGTGAAACATGCGATGAAGTGTGTAATTAGTGGTCTATCAAAAATCGCTCTTGAAAACGCGAGTTGAAAAATCATTCCACTCCCAGTGCCGGAGCACGTGCAAGGGGCGTTGCGAGTGGTGGTTATGTGCGCCAAAGTGCGTACGGTCGTCCTCCCGCTCCCAGAGGAGGGGAAATGAGGTTCTTCTAAACATTCGTCCGGTTTCCGGGGCCACGTTTACCGCAGCTCAAGCGGATTCACAACGCTTTACCTCCCTCTGCCAACTGCAGTGGAGGTAATCGCGCTCCAGAAAATGATGCTCGTTGAGAAGTTTTCAATTATTACCATTACCAGTGCGTGGGAAGGACATGGGATCGGATCGCAAGTGGGTGCAAAGGCTGGAAAGTGGCACGCTTGGCAGAGCGTGTGCCGGCGAGTGCCAACGAGATTCGAATGGCAGATGAATAATCCCTATTCGACTCAAGGGCCAAACTTTGGTTTGCTAGGTTTGCAACTGCATCAAATAAATGGAAAACTCTAATTAATGTAAGAGACAATAAAATATCTTGTAAGTTGCACTGGATTTGAAGTAGTGAAAACTGAAAGTCTGAATTAAATTGAAAACACTCACCCAGAGCAATAAGCAAAAGTGAACCGAGTTACTAATAAGAATTACATTGGACTTTGATCAACATTAGGCATTATACTAAAAGGAAACAATTGCTTAATTTCATCAAAACCGTTTCACGCTATACAGGCCTGTGCAGTCAAATTTGAATTGTATTCAACTCAATCGGAGGGAAGGTTTAAAGAAAAGATCTTTATCTGCTTGAAAACGCCATTGAATATGAGATCAAAATCTGTGAAACTGTATGCTATCAGCAAAATGCTTGCCTGCATAATTTTGTAAATAGGGGGATTGCAACGGCCAGCACTTGACAACTGTTACGCTAGTTCACGAGGACAGTGTAATGTGTATCTGGAATGAAAATCCTTCTTGTTGTCGCAGATTATGTATTTTTATTCAACCAACATCATTAAGCGAATGGAAGAAATGGTTAAATGGCCTTTTTGAAATGTTTGATGTCCTTACACCGAATTGATTTTCCGATATAAAACGTTAATTAGTATTAGAAGCAATCCCTGGATTTGAGAAAGATTCACAGGATTAAAAATGGAGTTTAAACTTAAAAACAATAAAAGGACAAGCACAGGATTGTTTGAGAGTACGAAACCAGTGACATTTACTTGAATACATTCATAAATTAGAAAACGGCTGGTCATATCAGAAATAAGTGGTTAAAGCATCTTACATCACATCTTTAAATTGTCAAATTGATGTTTTCATTAACTTAACTTATCTTATAAGCGGCTTTGTGTGGCGGCATCAACATTAAATAACTAAACCCATTCTTAAACGTTGGAAAAAAAAAGTCGGGCAAAATCTGACCCAACCTCAGAAAAATAATATCGGGAAAAACATTAAGCTCATTTGATAAAAGAAAATGTTCAGTTTTTGTTCCATTCGATCCGTTCACCGCGTCCGCCGCTACCCCCAATCCTTAATAACAAAATGTGGCAGGTTTTTGATAAATTTTAATTGAAAACAAATAAAATCTCATTAAAAGTTTCTCGTGGCAGTGCGACTCATGGAAGGTGTCATTAGTGTGCAAGTGAGCAACAAGCAACACGGGCAACTGTTTGGGAAGCTCCAACCGGTGGGCAAGATGAGCACAAAGCGTGAGGGGAGGGTGAGAGAACCTGAAACAATGGGAAAGTTCTCAACAAAATCGTGATAAATCTCACGCGATGACGAACTTATAAATTGCTTCCACATTGCCTTCAGGACCAGGATCGGTCGGTGGTTTGCATTTGCTCCTACCGAACAACTTCCAGGTTGGAGACATTTTATTTTATTTCCTTACGCCGAGAACCACTGAAGCAAAGTTTTTAATTGTTATTTTCATTTGACCTCTGCTAGCAAAATATTACAGAAGGAAAAGAAAATTATCAACAGCCAAATTAACATTTTCGTTAAATCATTTGTATTAGCCTTATAGATTATTTTTGTATTTAGAATCGTCCGACAAGACGGAGTGAATTCAGTAACCTCAAAATAATTATTGTCTAAACAATTGATAAAAAATAAGCTGTTTGGAATCAGAAGCCTCGACGTAATAAAACCAGGAGATTACCGACCAACAGATAGTTTATGTGAATCAATTTTCCTAAATTAATGCACCGCGAAGGAAACACTTACAACAAAATGAAAAACATAAAGAAATGATAATGCAATGGAAACCCTTCCACTAGGGCAATTGCTCGCATCTCTCCGTCTCTTGTACTCTATTTTTTATCATGCCCAAGGAAACGGCCTCCTGGCAGGGGGCGGAAGAAAAAGTTCGGATTGCCAGGAATATGATTGATAGTGCGAGGTAGATTTTCCGATGATGAATTAAGCCTAATATGGAAAATATTTGCCCAAAATGAATTTTAAGGATCGATCCTCGTCATCGTGCACTCCCTGCGTAGCTGTAGGGTGCCGGCCGGTTTTGACGTGGAATATTCCGACCAACAACACTGGGCTGTTTTTCCAATCCCTCTTTTTTTTCAACTACATGTTAAAATCCCGAAAGAAGGCCCTAAGCAACGCGAACTCAGTAGAGCCACAAGTCGGGTCGGGCCGCCCTCCCCACCCTCCCCCGGAACCATGGCATATGTTTCCCGATGGGTGTTCGGCCTGGCGGAAGGTGTCGAAACCGAAAGCCCATATCCGGCCAAACGGCGGCACATAAGCCCAAGAGTCCCGAAGAGGATCCTGTCCGTAGCGATGAAATGCAAAATTAAAATTCATATCCATCAGTCAAGCGGGGCAAATCAGCTTTGGCTGGGATTTTATCCTGGCTCAGCGAACGACGCTGACGCTATAATTTGGCCGCCCATAGCGAACCGGTAAGAAAATGTTCGAAGGAGTGTGGAAAATGGCTGACAAGCACGATGCCCCGCTCGATTGGAAGATGAAGAAAAGGGAAGGTGCGTAGCAACGCAACGATTCACCGAAGGTTGGCGGCCTAACCTGATGCGCATGACCAAAGGGAATGTTATTTTGTTTTGGGGGGAACATCGAATGTACCATATTTGGGTAAGGAAAAAAAATGGTAAAATTAAATTTCAAAATTTATAATTGTTATCGCGTTTTTATCTCCTCACTGATGCGACTTGTATTGAGCACAATTGGCAAGATTATAAAATTATTCAGTTTGCTAAAAATTAGTTAGAGAGTATTTACCTAGTTCTAATCGCTTTCTTAAGCTCTTCACAGTGTTAATAGAATTTATGTTAATAACAATCTATCTAACTCAACTCAACCACCATCATCCAACGTATTGCTTAATCAGCTCCTTTTCCCAATGATCGAAATCGATCAACCAATTACGCAATAATTAGCACTTCACTTCCACTCTCGCGCATCTGGAAATCATTTCAAATACCAATGGGCACTCGGTACGATTCCCCGAAAGGGGATTAAACTGTAAAAAAAATCGACCGGAAAGAAAAAACGAATCGGTCGCTTTTTTCCTTCGTTCGGTGAAGCTATTTTCTCTCGTTTTCCCATTACATTATTATCGCACCCTCGAAAACCCCACGGTTGTGGGGACTTCCTCAGCATCGTCGTCTTCCTTAGCTGGTGCAGCAGCAACAGTAGTCTGTATCGGAATGCCCCTCCGCCCATCCCTTCGAACGCCACCAAACGTCACAAGTGGTGATTATGATAATTGCACCCGAACGACACCGGCCGACGCGGTAGCAGCAAGAAATGAACATCATTTCTACATCACACCTTTAACACAACCTATTAGTGCCACCTTCAATGCATCGCCCTGCACCAGCTCTCGAATGTGCAAATCGGGTACGACGACATTTGACGGACGGGCTGAAGTCAGCTTTCGTCCGCAAAATGGATTCCGAATGCGGTTCTCCTTTGGGGAACGAACGGAGAATGGACATTAGTTCCAGCTGTGTGACTTTCGCTCGAAGGCGTTGGGAAACAACTTTTGTTTCTGTAAAGCAGGAAAACATTAGCCCATAAGTATGATTATTAACTAGTTTGCATTCCTGTTTTGACGAAACTACCGGGAATAGAAGCAATTGATGGAAATGGGGTAATTAGATAATTTTGAACGTTTTAAGTTAAATAAATAAAACAAGCGAAACATTTGCATTTGGATGGTATTATCTTTTTGTTCAGAAAATTGCATTAGAATAGCAGAATATATTTTATGGTCGTGTGTGGTTTAATTTTCACAACAAAAAGCCACGTACCAGGTGCTCCTTTACAGCAGGAGATTGCGTTTCTACAATACAAGAATCTCAAACGGACGAAAAGTGCAGTGACACTTACAACTACAAAATTTAAAGTAGAAATCTCAACAACAATTCCATCTCCAGATGTTCTTGGTTAACTCTGGTATAAGGTTTTTGTACCGTGAGTTTCGTAAATGGTGGAAAAATAAGGTCTCATTAATTTTGCTCTCCAGTGCACCTTATTTTTTCGTTTCTCAGGGTGGTTGTTCGTAGAAAAATTCTAGCCCAAGATCCTACCGAGTGTTTCTTTGCCCCCGGCTTGGGTGCACTTGGCTCGACGGTACAAGTGTATCTTGAAGCAAAATGTATCACTCCATTATGCAGGGTTCACCTTGCACCCTCCTCCTTCGTCCGTGTTTCGTGCCGCGTTCGATGAATACAGTTTTTTTTGTCAGTTTTTGTGCATGCGGGTGCATTTGCAGTGCTGTTAGTTGGGTAAAGTGCAGTCATTTTTAATTCAACAAGCACTCGCTGGTTTATGACCCACAGCACTCTTAAAAAATAAAATAGAAAGTCATACACACACACATTTATCTGGATGGAGGTCCACTTCGAATTCTAAAGTGCACACACACACACACACACACACACACACACACACACACACACACCGGAGAGTGCATGTAAAAGTTCGTTTACGTTACATAATTAAGAGTAATTTATGTGCTTTAGTGAACCATACCTCTTCCCGGACCGGAGGATTGATGGATGTCATCCGAATGGGGAGAGCGTCCCTGTTGATATATATTCTGAGGAGGTCTTTCCCCTTTCGGGGGGTGGGGCTCTTTTGTTTGAACAAGTGCACGGCACGAAGGCAAAAATTGCGGTTCATTTGCATTCCCGGTGCGGAATTGGTGTTACCTCTGATAAAGTTTGCCACACGATGGTTGGAAGGATATTTTTTTAATACTTTCCTTTTTGCTCTCCACTCACATGTGCGTCCCCGTCCGGAAGGAGACTGAGAAAGAATGTGACATTTGGATGTGTCTAAACGCTTTTTTTTTCGTGGAGATGAGGGAAGTCTGCGGAGGAATGTGGGGAAAGCTTTTTTTCCACTCCTTCACTACATTTGACTCTTTGCCCGGATATTTTATTTATTCACTTTTTTCTCATTAAATTCATTCATTCTTCAGTCGCCGATGGGATGGAAAATGTAGTTCGCGTCGTGGGTTGGTAAAGTAATTAAATGCACTCATTCGTCCCGTTCGAAGCCACCCATCGAGTCGGGAGCATTTGCAAGCATGGCAAAATAAGCGGTTGACTCAAATGTGGGGACGCGCGAGACCCATGCGATCATACAGGGATTTTCAGATGATATCATAACAGCAGCAGCATTATATCTAAGTGTAGCACATGATATTTCAACTGCATTAGTTGAATTTATCTCGCGATCATGTATATTATAACTTTGTCAGTTGAAGCCAGAATCGTAGTATTTGATATTATAATCCTGGTACAGCAGCTTGATCGAAGTACGCAACTAGCATAGGTCCCCATCGCAGCATAAGAAGATCGAGCTTTAAAATCAACTGATGCAGTTGGAATATCATGTGCTGCAGTTAGAAATAATGCTGCTGCTGTTATGATATCATCTGAAAACCCCTGTAGTGTGAATTTTGACTGTAGCTAACCCATGAATGCCATACCGATGTTAAACCGATCTGATTATAGGCTAAGCCGAATAACCAGCAACATTCTTCATAGCCATCGTTAAAAGTGTACGCTTATCTATCGTTCAACTATAATATTATGCTGTAACCCTTCCCAACATTTACTGTACAGTACAAATTGAGATTGAAATAAAACTGATTTTACCACATTTAGATTTTGTACCTGAAGGTTTGAAGGGTTAAGGAACAGCATGAACGGCAATGGCAATGGAGTGGAGGTCTGTCCTTCATGGAAACTGCAGTGTGATGTAGTGTTTTGATTTTAAAATGCGCGCGACAGCAGGCGCCTGGCGCGGACAGCACGATCTTCCTCCTAGTTATTCGCAGGCAGTAAGTGAATGGGCCCATTGAATAAATCTGTCCTATGCGAGTGCCCTGCTCCTGGGGAGCCGAGCGCCTCATCATCGCGGGTGGTATTCGGTTCGACGAATCATTTCGTTTATTTAGATAATGCCTCCATCCTCGGCACGCGAGACACAAGAGGAAGCGGCGCGCAAATGCATCGCATATGAGTGCAATTAATTTTTTCGCATAAATCCTCGTCGCACTCCCCAAACCCGGTGGTGCCGGTGCAAATCGCGTCTGTGAGAAGAACCATATCCCAGACGCCGTGGACACACGCACCGCCCCGGTACGATCCGTTCGCATCCCGTTGGCTTTTGTCTCCGGTCCATTCAGCAGACTTCGGAGCGCTTCCACATCTCGACCTAAACATCATCAGCCTAACAGCAGCAACATTACGCCACCACCCGCTGCGGAAAGATTGTGTGCCGTAGCCATATTCGTCTGTCCCTCTCCACTCCTCTTGGGCAAGGATTATTTGTAGCATGTTTAGAATTTTAACGGAAAAGCGGCCACCGTCGGGCGGCAGAAAGTGTACCACCCAGCACTTCTGAAGCCGTTCTGCTTGCTGCTGCATCTGGAAGTGACGGTCAAATATGGCGCAATATAAAAAGGTTGATTTTTAATAGCTGCTTCCTGTCATTTATGTGCGGTCTGGGATTCACAGGGCAAACCAGTCCCGCAGGGAGTTTATGATTCTGTGAGGAAAGAGAAAAAATGGCATTAAATTACTCATCCAAGGAAGATTGCTTCCATTAAATTAAACTAACGATTCTTGGAGTAGGTTTCCTCAAAACAAAAAGAACTGTTAAAAGGAAATTTAAATTCAGCTCTTTCCGTAGCTTCATCGAACGTCAATTATTAGTTGTTTTATTATTTTAAAGTTTTGAGTATTTGTTGATAAAGTTATTTTTTTCTGATAAAATGTCTTTACTTTACATTCGTACCATAAATTATGTGAAATCAAAAGATCATATATAAAAAACCATAACGTGCAAAAAGAAACTCCTATTGTTTAAAAGAACCACAGCCCACACTCTGCTTATGATCATTTTTCTTGTTTTTACTCCACGGGCAACCGACGCTGAAACAATTCGTCGCGTCACGAAAGTTTCCAAACCAAACCACCCAAGAAAAATACCTCAAAGACCTCAACAAGAAACGGGTGTGCATTATTCTAATTAAACTATTAATCATCAGGATAAATGATTGTGTTTTTCCTGTTTCGGTTGGCGGCGCAGATTGGAGAACCCCCGCGCGGCCTGAAGGGTTATTATTTTTCTTCCCGCCCACCTCGAGACCAACCTGAGGGAAACTCCAGGGTTTTCCTGTGACAGGCGTAGCGTATCATCAACCAGGCCGGACTCTATGGCTGGAGGAACGAAGTTGTTGAAGGTGATAAAGATGGTGGTGGTGTCTAGGCTTGCCACCAATAGGAAGCTTTGGGTCGAGGTTTGGGAATTCTTTTGCAAGAAAAAGTGAAACGATGTGATGCGGGAAAAAAAGATCCAACAGGCGCCGGTCAACACTGGACACTACCATGACTCAAAAGAAAGAGAGAGCGAGAGATAGCATGTTTGAAGCTTGCCATCCCAGAAAAGGGTTTTCCCGTGGCGAGCATAGGCTAAAACTGCTCGCTGGGGACCCATTTTCTTATCAACTCGGTAGCTTGGGTCCACTTGTGTGGCCAATTTTCTTTTTCGTCCGAGTGCCTCGACGAAGTGGAGCTGCTTCAATTCCAATCTTCTGGAGAAATATTTAAAAGAACTTTAAGGTGATGATATTTTTGAGATTTTCAAAGGAAGGTGGAAGAAAGGCACTATTTGCTACTTTAAAAAGAAAAACTGTAACTATTAATATCAAACAAATTTTCATTGAAATTAGCTCATTTAATCATTTGATTACTTGATTTCCCTTTTAAGTAATCATGTTGTAAGATAAAAGTAAATATATCGCCCGTACCACATATAAAGAAAAGAGCAAATTTGAAACTCTTTCTCTACCGAAATCCTACGTTTTGAGGAGTAAGTTCTTTTAAAAACTTTAATCCACCACTCTCGCATGTGTGAGCATGGTTGTTCCGAGAAGGTGTGACCATTTGTGTACGTGCAAAACTCAAAAGTTCCGTCTATCCTTTCCAAGTTGGAAGCGCTAACCCTCGTTGGTACGGAGTTTACTAAAAGGACCAACTTTATCGACCTTACTCCGGCACCGAACCTGCTCAAAATAGTGCACTGCACCTACGCCGAAAAGCCGAAAAACTTTCTACTGAAGATTTTCTTGACACCACTCACACCTTCCCGGTTGCCCGTTCGGTGATGCTCTGCTTTCTTCCATTTTGTTGGCCTTCTCTCCTGCGTGGTTTGGTAAGTTTTTGCCGGGGCAGAAATTAAAAGATTTATGGCGTTGACGAGTTTTTCTGACTTTTCGGTGGGGAAAATGGCGTGCTTCGGGTTTTCGGTGCTGTGTGCTCGGAAAGTGCCGGCGCGTGGGGCAAGCGTTTCGTGTTTATTGTTTTGCTTGAACTGACAGCGACAAAACGAACGAATCTCAGGAAGCGGTGAAGTTAACCTTAGGAAATAAATAAAAACATCGTTGTGCTGTGCGAAGAAAACAAAGTTTTCCGATTAGTTTTGCCTAGAATTATTGGAAAATTTTGGAAAAATTGTGCTTTTATCCATATGAATAGGGACGTAGATATACCCTTCCTTATATCACGATGAATAAAAGGGGTCACATTTCACTATCATGAATATAGTATATCCGAGTAAAATATTAAAGTAACAACATATCACATATTTATCGAGCGAACACAAATCTAAAAAGGATCATGCGCCTCCATTAAGTTGAAACAAGAGATGAAGACACAATCAACCAATCCCGTGAAAAACAAAGATAAAAAAACACAAACGAAAGAAAATAATTTTAAATTAAAGAATCTCGCTTACAAGAGGAAACAACATCTTTTAATGAACACTAGAAAAACCCCGTGTGTTTATTGCGCATGTCCCCACTTTTCTCTACCTCCAGCATCGACTATTTGGAGCGAGAGGATACGGTTGGATTAAAAGGTAACCTTTTGCAGAATTGAGCAGTCCAATGGCCGGCAGAAATCCACTCGCAACAGCGTAGCGAAATACATACGACCAGTTCCAATATTCATACACAGCGAATGTATCGCTTGAGTGGCTTATTAACGTGCGGAGAGCCAAGCGGTAGACTAGGGGAAGACAAAGACGCAAATCCTAGTGGAATGAGGAGTGCCAAATCCACCGACGAGTGGCCAGTCGAGCATGTACTCGAAAGGTACACGACCACCTACGCGGCCAGTCCACGGAACGGCCCACTGGCAAACATGGAACATCGGCAACGGAATGTTACGAAAATGCCCACTACAGTAGCTGGCCGGTGGGTGACTTCCGGGAGACAGTTCGTCAGTCGGTTCGTGGCACGGTGGCGTTCCATTTCAACGACGCTCACGTACCGGCCGCCATCGGTGTGGATGAGCTTCCAACGCTTCCAAGTACGCACGAACAAGGAATGGTGGTGTTCTAAGCATCCTTATCCTTCACTTTCGCCCCACCAGGACACGGGAACCCGAGCAGGACACGCGGGCTCCACGCCGTGGGGGGAAAGGAAACCACACCGGCAGAGGAAAGGGAAAGAGAACGGGAGGAAAGCAAGCAGGGCGGGAAAAAGGTTCATCAGCAGCAGCAGCAGCAGTCATTTTGGGGATTTGGAAATTTCAGTTTGATTGGATGGGAAGTAATCCGTTTATCGAAGTTCGAACATGGATGGACTTAATTTTCAATCCTCAATTCACGCAGCCAATGGGAGGTTTTCTACCGGGCCCGGCCTGCCACCCGAGCTGGTACTACGTCGAAAGGTAACCGGGAACGGCACATGGAGGAGTAAGGACCGGAGGAGTCGTACGATTTTGTCAACCCTTGTCACTTATGCCAGAGGGGGGATATTCGTACATGTCGTCGGTGTGTGTTTGAGTGTATTTGATGGAGGGAATGTGGTTTCGAAATATGTCAATCGAGGCCGCCTGTCGAGCGTCGGAAGGAAGTCCGGGGTGCCACTGGCGAAATCCGTAATGGCGGCCAACGTGCTGATCCGCTGTGGGTGAGGGCGGACTCCGTCGTTGTCTGCCAACCCGTGCAGACAGCATTCTCCGAACGCTAACCAGCGTAGTGTGTATATTCGTCCGTGCGTGTGTGACGAATTCTATGCCCTCTAATCTCCGGGCCATTTGCGTGCATAGATTTTACAGAGTAACACCCCCGTGATGATGGAACCGATCGGTTATCAGGTGTTCAGGGGGGCAACTATGGACGCGCATGCTACTGCAAATGGTGAAGATAAGATCTGGGGGAGAAAATTGTTATAACGTGCTCAATAAAAATGGTGTAAATCATCATTATCTGAATGTCAACACAAATAAAAGTAGATATCGTTACTTGAACAAAAGTATTATATCCATTGAAAAACATTTAATTACTTACAATGTAAATTGTAGTCTAACAAAGTGAAAAGATTAAGAAATACATTAGATTCTATCAATCAAAGTCTGATCTAAAATAGAATCCCAAGCCTTTTTACCGTCACCAGTACCTTTTCAGCCTTGCCCATCTTCTAGCAAATGCGATTGCTCATTCTTGGCACAGTCCCGTCCTCCCCCCCCCCCCCCCCCCTACGCTTCAATTGACCAAATCCTACACATCCTATCGAAAACCCCAACATACCAATCAGCATTTCGACCGATGCATGGTCAGAGAACTGTAAATATAGGAACATTTGCCACAAGCTAAGCGTCGTACACAGGACGCTTCGTCTCTCCCGAACCACTGGAATCCTGGATGACGATACCGGTGCACCTGAACACCTTCACCGGGCATTCCGACCGACCAAACGGTCAACAATGGCATTCCGGTTCCGTTCGTACGCTTACGGGATTTGCACCGAACGCATAGGAATTCGGTTGTGTATGTGTGGCCCATTCAAACCCAATCGGTAGCCCAAGGATAAGCACATTTGCAATACGGTTAAAATATTCAATCCTGTACAACATTGGATGACTTTCATCGGTGGCCGGCGAACACGTTTGTGCCAAGTAAATAGATAGTACAGGTTTCCGTTTTTCCTCGGAAAGAAAAGTTTCCTTTCACCGAAATACTGTTACAGGTTGTCCAAGCATTACTAACAAGATGGACAAATAGAACTCGGGGCACTACCGGCAACCGGATAAACAAGTAATCATCCGGTCAAATACTGGCTTCTCGGTCCGTCGAGATTTTCGACACTGTCTCGGTGATTGGTTTGTATGCTTTTGCGGAGGCTCATCGGTTGCAATTGGCCGCACAGAGTAAACGCGCCTGATGTTTAACTAAGGTTTCACCCTGCGTGCGTTCCTTGCATCAGTCAAAGTTCGTACGTAGAGCGTCACTGGTGCACTGCAAGTGTTTGCAGATCTTTGATTTAATTAGGAAAACAAACACTCCACTGGGTTCTCAAAGACTGGGCAAAGAAAACAACTCAATCAACATCCAGTGCCAGGTTTGGTTGTGTTACGTCGGGGACATCAGAGCTTGAGATAGGTTTGCATTTCAACCTCACCCCCAGGGTTTTGCGCAACACGACGTAGGGGATCAGCTATCCGAATTCGGTACGGTTCGGTCGCAACGGTCGTCCCTACGGTGAAGATAATTCAATAAATAATTTATGCAATAAATTTTCACTTAAATCAGATCAAGTACAACTTTTAGCACCCTTCTCAACACGGAGAGAGACTCCCTGCTTCCCTTAGCGATTTGGGTTGCGGCGGGTGGATGGACGACGACCATGATGATGTTGATGGTGATGATGATGATGATGATGTTGGTGATGTGGTCCCTGGTGACTTTTTGATGGGCTCGGCACCGGCCCCCGAAGCTGCTGCAATGCTTCCGACGCACACGAATATGAACGTTTTTCCGAGGGGTGCAATGGCCAACCACCCCTACACGTTCGCCGAGCGACCCAAGGGACATTTGCTGCTAAACTGGGATTCATTTGCTTCGGTGGCGCGGGAAATGGCCTCGGGGGACCATTTCCTACTTGAGCAATTTTTGAACAGGACGCGGTGCAGTTACCACCCATCGGCTACATACATACGGATGTTCCGACGTTCGACCCGCGAGGGACGTTGACTTCCGGTCGGAAGACGCGCAACTAACGAATCTCGGCCGCACGCAATTGCGAACGCTGTGCCACGCCGCGTGCTTGTAACGCGGGATTGTTCTAATTTATTATTCAATTATCATCATCGTCGTGTCGGGTGGCCGTTGTCATCGTCGGTATAAACACCCCCGCCGCCCAAGCCCCGGTGGTGTTGGGTACATCATCTTTCGCGTCCTCATCAACTGGGGGAGTGGAAAACCCTCCAGCCCAACAGGGTGAAAATCGATGAAAATTTTTCTAGCTCAGCAAGAAAGAAAAAAAAGAGAAATAGTCATCCTGCATCGTCTGTTACACTGGGTTGGCAAAAACCGACACCCTCTTCGTTGCAAAGGAGAACACCCTACAAGTAGACAAGGGGGTGTTGCACGTGATTCGGCGGGCAGGGGAGAACATTCGGTAGTATATGGAATCAAATTTAAGTTGATTGCCACAATATGGTTTACGTTTTCAAAATTCAATTATCGAGCAGACGGTTTACGGGGCCCATCCGGTAGCAGTTTGTTTCCGAAGGTTCAGGTTTGTTTTTGCGTGTTTTTATTAGGCAAACTGTCAGTGACCCCCTGATTAGCGTTGATTTAGGGTGGGCAAGTTTACTTGCTATTTGAAGGAATTGGGAAATGGCAGGGTTAGGAATATGTGCCAAGGATTTTTCGCCACATTTACCCATCGGGTTACCTAGCGTGGTGTTTCCGATTCAAGCCTTGCATTGGACACTACATATCATGCAATCCATTAGGATGTTAAGTGCTATGTTCCTGCAACATGAAACGTGGAAGACTGAGGCAGTCTGGCAAGTGAGAAGAATCATAATATTGAATTCATTGATTTAAATCCTCACTAACAGTTTTTATAACGTCTTTTTTACTTGAATTCTTAACAGCGATTCGATTCTCAAAAGGATGAATGAGTGAATCCTCGTTACAGATTCAAATAGTTGGGGTGACTATTAACTCTTTTACTCGCTTTTGGATTCCGAAAAATGATTCGACCACTTTTAAGATTCGAATCCCTGTGGCGACAAAAAAGAGGTTATTATTCTCATCATTCATAGACGAAATGTTTTTCGCTGGCAGAACATTAGAGCTTCCGGTGGATCAAGTGTTTCAAGCGTGGGTACCAGCAATGTGTATGTTTCCATTCCTCATCAAATACTTTCCAAGCTGTGAAAGCAATTATGGAGGACTGCCGCGACTCGATTGCCATGATTGGTTCGCACGGTCCATCGGGAATGCAGGCGAAGTTGTTATATGTACGATAAACCATAAGCAAGGTCCCATGACTAATTAAAATCAACACATCGTACCAACACCTTGCCCAGGATTTTGGTTCATTGACAAACGTATTCGTATACCGCCTAATTCCTACTGCCTTCCTCTCGACCCTTCAACCGTCCAAATAGAACCGGGAATCCTTTCTATCATTAAATAAATCCTCTTAATGGAACGAACTACTCACCATGAACAATCTCGACCACCGGTGGTCCCCCGGCACACCCCGCACTCAAGCTGCTCGGTGAGGTGTGTAAAAACTCAATTTCCTACACTGACCCACACTCACGCTCGCCCGCTTGGCCGCCTAAATCGTGCGCAAATCCGATAATCCGTAATGAGCCATATGGAGAAAAAAAAAGGTAAATGAATTCGCCGCAGCGGGCGGTAGGTGACAGGTCCTGGGGATTTGCTGGACTTTCCCGAGGCACTTCGTAGGTTAAACCAATGCGGCTAGGCACAGAAAGAAGTCCCGCAAGTGCCTCGGTAAAGTGTAAACGAAAACCAGAAACAACGAAACAACGAACATTGGTCTGTACTGCACCAAGATGGGCTTACTCACTTTCCCATGCGCCCCTGTCTCTCTCAGGAAGGGATTAAAATGTTTATGAAAATTACTTTCACCGATCGTAAATGGTGACGCCGTTGACACCAGGAGTTTGTTTTCAAGGATTTCTTGGTTTCCCAACCAAACCAGGGCATGCAGGCAATAGTGAAGGGAAGAGTGTAAGCCACACACCAGACTCATCTTCTCTTATCACGCGCGGAGGGATGGACGATCGTATTTTAATTGAGTTTTGCAATGATTACATTTTTGATGCGCAACATCTTCCCCGTCAGAATTAAAGCCTGCATAGTTTTCCGTGTGAGTGAACGACACAGGACCCCCAGGTTTGCGCGTTCGAGGAATGCGCGATCCGGATAAGATTGATTTTTACCATGAAAAAGATTGCTCCTCAAGCAGGGTGGCTTTACATCACATGGACAAAGATGAAGAACACGATGCACAACAAATAGCAAAAAGCCCTTATTGCACAGTTCATCCTGCCAATACGACGTCCCTGTGACTCCTGCTGGGCAATAGCTACATCTTTACAAAAAAAAAAGGATTCCCAAAAGGGACAATGCTTTTAATATTCCTTCTAACGTGGAGAGTATTTTCCGGCAATGTCCCCGCTAAGCATGCTTGCTGCGGTGTGAAGATGTCATGCCGTGCAGGTGGAATGTTTTCCCCGCTTTATCTCGGGGATATGCGAGTCAAGGGTAATGCGATTTTATTATAGGGCATATTTGCAGCTTAAGCGCAGCCGAATACCATGGGTTTAGCCAGGTGTGACACTTGGTGGCAATAACAAAAGAGATCACCATGGACAAGGCAGGCTGGGAAATTACTTATTTCCCGAGCGACAACGCCAATCTAATTGGATACGAAATTGTTCATCTAAAATATTCTAATATCTTTTATTATATGCCTTGTTCCTGATGGTATGTCTACAAAGAAGAAAACAAAAGAACTTAGTATAAACAATCTAGAAAGCTCTCTTTTCCCAGATTAATCTCCAGCTTTACAGATTTATTTCATCTTATTGAGGTCCGAGTTCAACATACTGAGAAACCAATGAGTATAATTTGAAATGAAAATACTTTAAGTAAGTACATACCAAACAAATTAAAACCCGTCATGGCGAGTCACTCTCTAGGCTTCTCGTGAAGCATGGCACACGGCTCAGCCAATGGTCACCTTTGTTGGTGAATGATTTATAGTTTGTATTTGCCACCATCCGGAATGACACGTGAGAAAAGAACCGAACGGACCGGCGGACTGTGTTGCATTCGGTTGGTTGGTTCGCGGTACGCACAGAGAGCTCCGGGGACTCCGGGACGAGGAGCGAATCCCAGCGATTCTCTGCGGAGGGCATAAGCCAGCAGCAGGAAAAAAGTGACACAAGGTAACCTCATTAATATGGATTAAGAAGGCGAAGAGATCAGGCAACGCGTTCTAAGAATCTGACAGGTACCATGAACCCCTGTATCCCCCCTCGTCGCTCCGCCATCCCATCTTTGTTAAAGCACATCTTTATGACCCAGTAGGGAGGTGCGACCAATAATATTTGGTAAAGGTCTGAGGTGTGAAAACTCAAATTTAATGATGCACAACAGCGTCACGCAACCTCCTGCCTTCAATCCAACGATGGTTGACCGAACCGGATCGGAGGCCATAACCACCGTTGTAACCACATTAGCGATCGGCGTTCTGTAAGCAACCGGGTAGAAGACCAGAATTTTGCCAGAGCAACGACGCACTTTGAGTTCCTGGACTGTGGCTAATCAAGGAGGTGTTTGGTACCGAGCCCGTTTTGACACTTTCAACCATCATTAACGTGACGGTTAGTGAACGTGTGTGTGTGTGTGTGTGTATGTATATCATGATTAATTTGCACCCAAACTGTTCCGACCGCTCGGGTTGCAAAGGGAAAGAAAATAGCCACAAGAAACCCTTTTTCACTTGGATTGTCCTACTTCCTTCATATCTAGCCATCGAGGGAAGATAAGTGGAATGAGGGCAGGTCCGTCGGTTCTTCGGGTGTACCCGGAATCTTCCTTGAATAAGACAGATGAGCCGGTCGCGAGTGAGAAGGAAGTAATAATTCATCTTCCATTCATGGGTCCATGTGATGTACCCGATAAAAAAAGAAGAAGAAAAAAAGCCCAAAACCAGGTCTGTCCGTGGTGGCCAATGCTGCCAAGCAGTCTGGGTGCGTCATCGTATCTGGCCCCTGTTCAAACCGATAAAAGCCACAGTTCGAACTGGGAAAATAGTCACAAATATTGATTTGTGCTACCTACTTATTGCTTATTGAACAGAAAATTGGATTGCTCTAGTTTCATACTCAACATTTTTGATAGGAAATTTGGGTTTCATTACTATCAAAATTGGTTATAGCTTAGAAAAAAAAATAAGGATACATTTTGCCGAAGAACATTTAACGTGTAGAAATATATTCATTTGTTTTCTGTTCAAAATTAAGTGTTAGATTCACATGGTTCCGAAAAGCCAGGGAAGGCAATTCCGGAAAAAGCCTGTAGCATTCGAACCCCCGTCAAGTACGTAGGCAAAGGTCCTTAATCGAGGACACTTTTATACCAACCAGGTAAAAATGCTCATACCCAAGCTTCCACCTTCCGTCGGACGTTTTGGTTTGGGTCATTATCCTGTTTTCACACGTGAATTTTCCGGTTCGTCCTTCAGATATTTAACGTGCGTCCTGACTGATCCTTTTCCTACTCGAAAACGGAGAGTTTTCAATCGGTCCTTTTCCACGATCCGGTTTGTCAACCGTCCCACAGATCGTTTTCGCTTTTTTTGTTTTCGCTTAGCTTTGCGTCTTTGCATTATTTCTTGCCAAAAATGTGTACTCCTTTTGGCACATCTTTGCACCTTGTTCGCATCCGAACTTTCCACCTCGTCATCGCTGACCCGATCCCACACACAAACACACATCCCCGGGTTTCTAGCGCATGCGGCCGGAACGAATTGGGAATGCAAAGGGCTGAAGATGGAGACGATCAAAAAGGACTCCTCAAAAAGGGGTTCTAGGAAACTAAGAGGGAGGGAGAGAGAGGACGCAAAAAACGCACCGGTGTTTGCTGGTGCACGCAGAATTCTTGCACAAAAGGAAGCCTGTGTTCTTGGAAATATTAGGTTTCAAATAATTGCTACCATCGCCTTCCACCACCCCCGACTTCTCGGCTCGAGAGCGTGAGAGGATGCCGGCGGGGAGATCTGCTGCTCGACTGCGAAAAAAAAAGATCGACACAGAGATGAGGTCGGCGGATCCAGCGAGGACATGGTTCACAGGCAAAGCATATTGCTGCGCAGCAGAAAATAGGAAACCAATCCTCTGCTCAGCGAGGGCCATCAAAAACTGGCACATAGGAAGATACACCGGTATGGAAACCGGCGAGGGAAAATAAAACGATCCTACTTCGAAACATTGCATACCCCGGACGTGCGCTGTCAGAAGGAAGGCGAAGCATGCCGAGCCGAGACGTTTCGTGTCCTGAAGGGTTTTCATTTCGATTTTGTATTCCATCACATTTTTCTCTGTGCTTTGGTTTCCTCCAACATGCCAACGTGGGCTGATCTTGCAGGTCTTTCGCAGGAGGATGTAAGCCTCTTTCGATGGGCAAAAGAAAAACTCTCCACGGGACAGCGTCATGGAGTCTTGCCAGGATCTTGGGCTCAAGATGCTCCGTCTTTCTTTGTGCTGTCGTTTTCATCGCCACCTTTCCGCACCGTCCGTCCGTCTACCGCACACTTGGTGGGAGTAGTGTATCCTTTTCCACTACCCCTGGCTGCCGAAGAGTGCTGGCCGTGCAGCAAGATTCAATCGGATTGAGCCCGGAGTTCAAGTGCACCGACGGCCACGGTGCAGTAGTTGTTGCGTGTGCTTTGTTGTACCGTATTGTTCTCCACGGATGAGAGACAATCTCGACAAACATCCGTAATCGGATGGAGGTACGGTTTGATGGGATGGACGAATTCATTACCAGTTGATTATCTGTTATTATGCACTGGAATAGTTCTGGTAAGTTCTGACTCAGTACCGGAGAATGTTTGTATTACCTGCAAACCATGAAAAAAGAGGCTGATGTTACAATCATAATTTACACCATTTACTTACGCACGCTTCCAACTCCCCAGCTTGTATCGTTAAAGCTAAATGAAGGGGACTGAGCTGCGGTTATTACTGTAAATTAAATTTTATAAATCACATCGCAGAATACACTGGGGAGTTTGTAGAACTAAACGCTTGCTGGAATCGAAGGATTAGAAATATATACGAAACGACACACAAACGTAATTGAAGTGAACCCTTTTGCCTCTAAACTGCGAATACTCCGGTTTCCACTTGGGCCACGGGAAGAGGAGCGCATACCTCAATCAGACATATCCTTCAGGACGCGAGGGGGCATGACGAGAAATTCTGATCCATCCGGGAAGGACTGAGAATATGAAAATTACGCTCCTTGAACCGATTTCCGAACCGTTCGGGGGCGTAACGTGTCAATCAACCGTGCATTGTGTATTTTTCCCTTTTTTGTTTTCCCTCTTTCCGTAGGCTCGCAACAAACAACATTTACACAACCCGTGTGCAGGCGCGGGAAGGTTTGTCTCACGATAGCCGGGACGATTAGAAGCAGCGAAAATGGGGCGCTAGAAGGGAACCCTGATGTTGGTGCAGTGATAACATCAGCCATAACAACATCAGCAGTCGGGTTCTCAGTAATTACAATCATATTCCAGTTCGAACTTCTTGAGTTAGTTTGGTAGGGGAACATGGGGTGGACCACATTCGGAGTTTTCCAAACCTTCAATAAACTGCCTCGCAGGTTTCGGGCGAATATCAAATGACGCTCGTTGGCCCTCCCGGGAACAGTAGGAGTTGCTCCTGAAACCGCCGACGATAGCGGCTAGAGTTCCTGTCAGGAGGAGGTTACACCGCACGAAACTTTAGCTAAAAGAACTTCGCCGCAAACGAATCCAACCAATTTTCGCTCGTCGGCGCAAGGACAAAACAGTCAACCCCATCTGCCGATTCGACGACTTTCTGGCTGATTCGATGACCAGGGGTGGTGGTGCGAAACACTACGCGGCCCCGCTGGGGCACCATGATGCAATCAACCGTAACAAGTTGAACACCGATTCAAGGAGACACAATCCGCAGGAGGGAGACTACCGGCATAACGAAGCCGACCCCAGCATCCCTCCGAGGTCCGCCGGAACATGTAATTAAGCGTAGGGAAATTAATTGCGCCATGATTACGGTCCTTCAGCACAACTAATCACGCCTGCCGACGGCCGAGATGGACCGTCATCAACATGCTGCACTCCTGTCCGCACTCCTATTGCCACCATAACGTCAACGTTGTGTCGCCAAGCGTCGACTGGGCTGTGGGTTGACGAAGGGAGGCGTGTTTTTCGGTGTTGATTTGAAAACAATTTACCCTCCATGCCAGCTCCCTCGCAAATATGGCGAATCTGCTTGGGAAGAGTGCGTTCAGGATTATGTGCTTCAATAAAACGGTACGAAACATACAAAAAGGTTAGTCCTCAAGACATATTACGCCAAATTTATGAATGCACTTCTTGACAATCAGGTTAACTCCAAAAAAATTGCTTAAGGAACCTGTTCATTGTCAAGGTAAATGGAACTGAATTCACTACACTTTACTACGCCCACTAAAGCAACTTCAATAACCTTTACAACCGAGTGTCCTTTTTGATCGCTTCAATTTTCTTCAATGAATGTCCTTAAGCCGCTAATATTCTTTCCACAACGTGAAACACAATGTTTGGGTGTGTTCCATGTGACATTGTTGAGCAAAACGGTTATGTTGAATCGATTCGGATTAGGAAAGCATTCCCAATCGCTCACTGGTTCCAGGTAAAGATTGAGATCAAAGATATCATCAGTGGTCACGGTCAGTGAAGATCGCCATCACACGTGAACCATACTTGCCCGTGGCAAACCGATGCCACCTTTGATGAATGAAATTCATTGAAAAACCTTAAGCGTTCTTTATTGCATCCTAGGCAGAGGATTTTGTATTTTTTTTTTCATAACTATTCTTCGTCATTAAATTCTACCATGGCAATTGAGCTTGTTTCGTAGAAGGCAAACATCCTCACGGTAGGCCAAAGTGGAAAATTAAAAGAAAAATGCGAGAAGAGATCCGAAAAAGTAAAGCATAAAAAAGAAGCTTTCCTTTTCAGTGCCCGGTTTTATTTCATCCTTGCAAAAGGCTAACGAAAAAGGGAAAAAAGAAGTGAAATCCATACATCAATGATTGTCTCAATTTTCCTTCATTCCACCACACCAGCAGGACGCCGTAATTTATGAGAAATAAGAGTACAAAAAAACTAAAGACCCACACAAAAGACCAAAACCTGACGGGAAGGTTTTCGGAACGGTTTGTTCAATGAATGTCACCAAATCGGGTAAAAACATTGATAATTTGAAAAGAAATCGAGCCGTTCAAATGGCCATCGATGATTCCATGAATTTTTCACCGGATGTTTGTCGTGATCAGTTCAAGAAGGAACATTCAACGGCTATTTTGCAGAGAAGAAGAACGAAATAATTGGCATGTAAGAGAGTCGGTAAGCTCAAAATTACGGATGTGTTTTAGTAAATTTCCTTTAAAAAGTTATGGTTCCAACTGAATGTTTATACCTAAGTTTACAGACAAGTTAAACTTTATCAGTCATTTATAGAGTCAAACAAATTATAATGATAAGGATTCTTAAAACGGTTCCGTACACGGTTCTAATGTGTCGGATACATCAAAACTGATGAACTTTATTGAATTCTAGGCAAACATAAAACCCATAACCACATGTGACTGACGTTTTGCGTGTACACAAGAATCTTGAATGTTGAACCATTTGAAATAACATCACACTTGGTATACAGGATACAGAATATATGTGCACATATTTTCAGCATCCTTTCGACTTTCCAGTGGATAAGAATAGTTTACGATGGCGAGCGGCTGCTATAGTTGATGTCGCCCGTTCGCATACCCGCGAGCAAATGATTCCCTTTAACGACCCGGCAGTAGAGGGTCGACCATAAAACCATCAAGTAATAAAATATAAAATGCTTCCAAATTTATGACACAGAAAAGTGATTCGAAAAAATCAAAAGCGAGCACGTCGTAAACCAGCAACACCGGATGATACCGTTTACTTTATGTGCGTTTTGGTTACAGCACTTTTGCTAGCGCGTATGTTTAGTGGAGGTTCGGTGGAGAAGGTTGATAAAAAAAAAGAAACATTGGGTGTGTAAAATATGGATGGGTCGAAATTCGGTTGCATGAAAGCACTTTTCATGCATCGGCGAATTGCTTAAAAAAGCGCTACGCATTTACGTTTTTGTACGGTGAAAATATCAAAACCGCGAAGGATCGAGAAGAAACCTACCGACTCACTTTAAGGTCCTCTTATCAACGATTCGCACGGGAAAGTATCGTGAATCATCATCGCACCATCCACCTCCGGACACCTCCAACCGACCAGTAAGATCATCCTGGCCATGTGAGCCAGCAAGAGGCAGTTATGAGGCGTTTGACAAGTCATCGAAATTAAAAACGTCGAAACTGTCGTGGAGTATAAAAGGAAAACCTCCCGGAAAAGGGTTAGTTAGCGGTATCGGCAAGAACGCACAATTTCGGCGAAAATGCTTTTAGAGGGGTATTGATTTTTTATCCCATTTCATAAAGGGCAATCGGACCAATTTTCTGAGATGACGGTTTACATTATGAATAGTTGCAGGGTAAAAACAATCTTTCTCGAGATGAAACAGTATGTTTTAGACTGCCTGTACACGGGTTGATATTAAATAACAAATTTTAGAGATAAAAATATCCATGATTCGATTTAAGCACAATTTAAGCAGCGATAAATCTTCAGCTAGAAAGAACATTGCTCGTACGTTGCTTATCATTGAACTAATTAAACCTAATCCTCGTTCTACGCCATTGCGAAATCTAAAGAAAGTTTTTTTTACTATGAACCAAGCTGCCAACTAATAAGATCCGATGGACAAGAAAGTGTTCCATTTTATATCGCGTAATTGCTGTTCGCATCCGGTGCGACGAATGCGAATGGCGAGAAATCGTCTCAGCCGTTCTTCAATTCAACCAGTTTACCCAATCCACAGAATTCGTGACGAACTTGCTTCTTTTTCAGCGTGTCTTATACCTTTTTAGTTTCTCCTCTAGAACACAAAGCATCCGTCCATTGGAGCAAAAAGTGGCCCGCATAAGGAAATGTGCAAACATTGCAAAATCTTCTCACCAATCTCCGCTGCTGAACGTCGAGATGTTCCGTCCCGAGTGTCCACCAGCCATTTCCGAACCGCGGGACGCGATGCTATCTCGCTCGATCTGATTTGCCCCTACGTCCGTCGCTTCCGCCCTGTGGCTTCACGGGAATGCGCTGGAAGTGAATGTGACAAATAATTGGAAAATTGGTATCGCTTACGCTGCTCCCCACAATCGTCAAACTACTGCACCTTCCCGTGTGGAGCCAGTCATCGCAAACATCCTGGACTGAGTCGATAGGGATGTTCCCTTGCATCTTCTTACCTCGTTCGGACCATGTTTCTCGGACCAGTTTTGCTTTGCTCAAATTGATTGCTGTGCAGCTGCTGCTTTGATCAGCGTCTTGCAACAATGCGAAAATTGTCTCATCGGCACTGATTAAATTAACGCTGACTTGGTTTTATTTTATTTCTTGTCCATCGCATGCCCTGTCAGATTCGTTCCCGGGGTTCCGGGGGAAGCTTTGCCGGTGGTAAGCAATGGTAAATTAGCTTTATTTGCACGAAGATACAGCACCGAATGGACTGCAATCGAAACGACAGTCTGGTCTTCAATGAAGATTGGTCTGAATCAATCTTCTTCGCACACGTGAAGTACTGTTTAGCTGATTTTACGACTGTCGCAGACGTATATTAGTGAGATTGTTCTGCTTGGAACGCATGAAAGATATGTTCCTACAAGCATTTTTGACTTTCTCTTCTTCTGGTGTGGTCTAAAAGAATAATACCAATAATACCTATAAAACAATAAACTTCTTTTATCGCGGTTAAAATTGAAACTCACCCGGCCTCTCTGGTACAATCCACGCCTTGATTTATCCTATTGATTGACTATGGTACTACAAACTATGTCATTCATAATCCAGGATCTTTTGTTTGTTATGCACTTCAGAAAGTAAGAAATCACTAACAAATTTGCTTATTTTTATACAAATGCAACGCATATCACGCACAACCTACTCAGTGCAATTAAAAACAACATTTAATTCTGCACATGAACTATGTTTTCACAACTTCATACAGTTTTACACATCCAGTCCTCTAGTGAATTGATGATTATGAATGCATCACACGTCCATTTTCTAATATCGACAAAAACTATGTAGAATGGCGAAACTTTTACCACCATTTCAATATGTATTCCTGAACAGAAGCAATTGTTTTATCCTCCTATAAATTACTTTACCACATTGACAGATCTGCATTGTTCGATGCAATAACAAACTGACAGCATTATTATTTTTTGGAAATGTGAAAAACATCGCCATTGCATAATTGACAATTGCTTAGTTATCAACAAGAAAGGGGCGAAAACAAAGGTGTATACACCTTTTGTACAAACAACTATCGATTGAACGGGATCTTGCTTGAAGTGTCAAAGAAACCACATGTTGAATGATCATTCGTTTCAGATTTTCACACCGATCGGTTCGAGGAATGTAAGCTGCGTACAAAAAAAAGTGTAGTGGTTACAGGAATCTAGATCACCTGCTGATTAAGAAAAAATTGAGCAGTTCAGTGAATAGTAAGTATAACGTTAATGGATAGTAATCGATTGAGTTGCAATTTCGATAAAAGAGGCGATTTGTTCCTTTCTTTGAGCAAGTGGCCTTGAAACATGTATGCTAGGATTGTATGTTCAATTTTCGAGGTTAGGTTCGAAGAACACGTTTAAAACTGGCTCCGCATGGTTTGTAGATCTAAATCTGTAAGCAACTAGAAGTTTACTAGAATATATTCGTCCAGTTCTCTTGAAACCACATTCTAATTCCATTGCTAAATTGAACCAACAGCATCGATTACGTGATCAACTATGATCGAATCTTACATATTGCAATCATCGTTCTTAGCTTTCAATTTTTCCGTTTTCCTTGCCGACCATCTGAAGAGCAATGTATTCATAGTGAAATTGATGCAAATAACTATGGTTGACGGTGCAGTAAGTCGTTACGTTCATCGGGAATCTTAAACCTCGTGGAGTCGAGGCACCAAACAGAAGGCCAAGGACCCTGGGACTCTTGTCGATATCAGGAAAGACACTGGTCGTGTTGTACGAGATCGTTCGCTGATGCCAGGCATATAGAGAAGTCATAATTCGACACGGACCATTGTGATGTAAATTGGCATTAATAATTCAAACTGATTGTTCCGTTATCAGCGGAGATAATCTGTGACAACTTGCGTATGTGAAGCGAAGAAGCTTGCGTCGTTGGTTTATTTTCATGTACAGTACAGATAGTTTCTTTTCAATTCCATTTTAGACCCGTCAAAATATTCTCCTTGAACGTGAACTTGATCAGGAGCATACAACTTGGAAGTAGGGGTAATTGAGCATAGCCTAACTATGGCCGACCCCGAGGAAGATTACGTTTTGGAGACAATCCTACGTCACCAGCTCCGCCAGCCCACGATGCCGTTTAACGTGAACGCCGAAACAGGCGATGAGGACACCATCCCATTCACAACCGACCGAGCCATCCTGTCGAATTATCTGCTCCAGTACAAGCTAGCATCGTTGAGGTATGTTGATTCACTTTTGTTGATGTTGTTGTTTATTTAACATGGCAAATCGATGAATGAATCGGTTTCTATCGTTTCCACTATGAGCCCTAAAATGTATGTCAAACAGTTGCGATTCATTTTGTTCGATTTCCACTTGATCATTGTGGGTTTCCTGCACCTACTCTTCACCGTTCCATTCGCTCATCGTGATCATCTTCCGCGTACGTAACGTAAAACGGTAGTAATGGAACTGCCGATTGTTGACTTTATCGATCGATTCATGTCAATAGCGAATGCGATTCTTTCAATGAATGAGGCACGTCCACCTACCCGAGTTCACGAGACGACGATGATGGCGCCAAAGCAGGAGGAGCAGGAGGATTCTCTCCTATGACTCAGGTCGGCCGCAAATAATGACGATGATGATGGACCCTTTTTTGAAAAGCGCAAACATAAAACATGCTCTGGCTACCGCTGCTGTCTGGTGGTCCCCCCCTGGTCCAGGCATTGGCCGCCTTGGCAGAGAATGGCCGGATAAATGAATGAATGAATGAACGAACCGAACTGAACCATACTGAACTAAACAACAGTCTGAATGGTGGCTATCACACCTGCTAAACAAAAAGCATCAAATCAGCCGAAGTCGGTCTCAGTGGCGGGGATTACCTACCGGCCGGTCGATGAATGAATTCTTGCTACTACAAACCCGCTCCCCGGCCCCACTGATTGTATACACCGGGTAGGATGTTGTTTGTGGTAACAAGGTTAGGTGTGGTGGCTCCCGGAAGACAACCCCTCTTCGACCAAAGAGCCAGTCGGTTGGCGGACAATGTTGGAAGGAAAAAAAGCAGCCTCCAAGTTGGCCAGTTAACCAGTCTGCCGGCCGGCTTTGTATGTTGTCGTAGGGCCGTAGAAAACGAGACAAAACAATAACAAACCACCACGTGTTTGTATTTCACTCGCTGGCAAAGTTCTCACAATAAGGCGACCTTAACGGTTCCGAGGGAGCCACACAAAAGATCTTGTTGGTCCCTGTTGTAATGTTGCCTTTAAGTGGCATTTATAACTATTACTTGGTTTTGTTTACAAGCAGTAAAAAAAGTCACTATTATACAAAAGAATTTGTTGAAGAACTTTTCGTGTCAATTTCATAATCAATCTCAATTCAATTGTAAGTTGATTTGATTTGTAAGTTGCGAATGATTTCCGATTAAGTTTACTCCTCATAGATGTGTCCTAGAATAAAAGCCTTTCAAACAGCTGTTCGAGTTCAATCAATTTAAATAATCATATCGTAACGATCAGCTCCTGCTGATGTAGATTATGCGAAATTGCCTCTTTTTTTTTAGGTAAAATCCACACATTATTATAACTAAACATAACTCCATGGTTCATTTTACTACGCTATTCTAAATGAATGGAAAAGGATGCTCTTGTTTATTGGTTCTTCATGTTCAAGATATCTTGAAGTTATAGCATAAAATTAGTATGTTTCAATTTAAAAAACTGTAACAGTTACCTTTTTTCTTCCTTGGTAATTCCGATTAGAAATGCGTTGATCTTTTTCCCATGCCCTTGTGGCTTCGATATGCTTCTCATACTCTCTGCAAGGGTCATCCTGTGAACCATGTTATCTATTCCCAATCCAAAAATCTATCCGATCCTGGGGACGCAGGTAAACGCAGGAGGGGGGAATACGACTTTTTTCCCTTACTCTTCCAATTCCAATTTACACTTCCTCCTCCGGAAACAAGACACGTTCGTAATTTGATAATGAGCGCCACAACGGAGAGGAACCACAACACACCACCGACATATTGCTTCAGAATCGTGACAGACGATCGTTGTGGTATTTTTTTCTGATCTGTGTGCAGGAACCGTGTTGCGGTGGCACCAACGGTTGGTGATAGTCTATCTGGTAATTTAAAACCGACTGAGAATGAGAGATGCGCTTTACCTTTACTTACCTTCGTGCATTGAGAGGCACGAATATGTGAATTATGGAAGCAAAGAACTCAAGATGTGTTTACCTGAATCTGGGAATCTTTTTCTTGGTGAATGTGTGAAGTGAAAAGGATGTGATCAATGTTTCACTTTACTTTTTATAGCGGTTATTATAATTTAAAATTATTTTTATTGTTGGTTTATAAAAAAAACACACACACATTTCCAGTACCATTCGCTGGTGCTTATCTTAAACATCCATTTGCTCACCTAGGACTTCATCCAACTGTCTCTTTAAGTTTATTTTTTGATCTGCCGATGCAACATATTTGTATGATAAATTGTGCTTCATCTGTCACGGACAGTGGCGCAAACCGACAAATACCAACCACGTCTCCACCGCGAGTCTCACGCCATGTCGAAGGCGTAAAGCTCGGCTTCCACTGCCTGAACCCCCCCGTTGTCACCGTCGAGCGGGAAGGCTCCGATTAGACACCCAGTCCAGTAAGGCCAACTTTCGCAACGTTGCGGTAGCTAATTAACCACAGGAGGTGTGAGACATCCAGAGCCCGCCGTTGAGCCGTTATCCCTAAAAAGCTAATCAACATATTTCTTCATCGCGGGCGCGGGAACTTACTTTTTTTCTTGCCGTGCTCTCTGGTTCCTTGTAATCTCGACGGCTCCCACCCGGCGGCGATCGCGTACGGCGGTGGTCAAAGATTGACAAACAAACGCCTCTTCTAGTTGAACACCTTCCCACCTCCTACCAGGGTGTTTGTGTTTGTGTGTTTGCTTGCTTGAAGCTAAGAAGGATGATGCTGTGGGGTCTACGTGTTCATCATCTAGCAGTAGAGGGGGAGAGTACGTGTGAGTGTGTTTCGGACAGTTCCAAGTCGATGTAGATTCTTCGGTTTCTTTCCAACGTTTCCTCTTACTACTTACTTTTCGTCCATGCACTTGGGGGGCACATGAAGAGTGGAATTGAGGCCGCGGAGCCGGTGGCAATGCGAGTGAGAAATGAGAGTTGACGGAAACACATTTATCATGTGGACATTTTGTGCCTCTGCTAGTGGCACGTTTGTGTGGCGCAGCTTCGCTCGACCTCCTCGACTCGACCTCTGTGAGCCGCACCGGGTTTCACGAACGAAAGAAACCTTGTCCAGGAGGGAGCGCACCGTGCACACAAACCTCAACGCGCGTTGCCCGGTTGGTCAATCATCGCCGGGCCGCGCCGAATGCCGCCCAATCCTGGAGCATCGGAATTGGCCTCGCCCCGCGCATTGGCGGCATTTTTGTTTTTCCCGCTCCAAATTGGAGAGAATCGGGCGGGTGTGTGGTGTTGTCGAACCGCAAATCTTGTGACCATCCCGACCCAGGGATTTCCTTTCCCTTCCCCCCGGGTCGGGTCGAGTCGAGATGGAAGGACAAATTGATGCCATACGAGGGTAATCATATATGGTCGTTGTAGCGTTTTGCCTTTTCTTCTACTTCTCGTCTCCTTCCACAGCCTTCCTAAAATGAAAAACGACCACAGCAAACTTTCCTGGGAATCTTTATCTAAATACTTTCCTTCTTTCTGCCGCCGGGGGGGAGTTCCCGGGTAGTGTGTGGAGACTTTCTGCTTCACGACGCATCCCACATGTGGAACCTTGTGTGTCCAGTCGTTCCCCGATTGTCGGTGGAAACTTTATTGGATTCGGTCAGAGATTGCATGATGACCCCGGTGGGGTCGTGTGTTTTGCAGGGCTTCTGCTGACCGGTGGCATTGGTTTTTGCTGTTGCCGCTTGATGTGAACAGGATGTTGTCGAAGCTAGTCACCTATATTGTTATTACTCACAATTAAATTGTTTGATATACTTCGAGTTTTGAGTTGGGCATTTTTTATAAATTCTTTAAAAAAAGAAACACGTTGAAATGATAATGTTTAAGAAATGGGGAAGTATTTTGTATTCCACAATCTCCTAAATAGTTATCTTTAGATATGTTTACATATTCACTATTCTAACTTTTCTCAAGTATACCGATTCATTTTTCTGTGGTAAATGTATGTTCATCGCATGTAATCAAACATGTTTTATTTCTCTTTTTTTATTCGTTTTAATCCTTTGGTTCCGCAAGTTGATATGATGGATTCGGAAGCGTTCTTCTAAGAACTTTATATGGGAGTCGTTATCCATGATGAATGTTTTAACGAAACTCATTTCTGTAAAAAATTCATATCGCTCCTCCGCGACCACCACGATTATGATTTAATAGAGTGATCGTTAGCTTTCTCAATTAGTGAAATCCTTCGTGGAGAGTGGCCACTGCTTTAATTATGCTACGATGATTAGTGGGTATGACCACCAGCAAGCTCCGCTGCACCAGTTCACCCCCCGTTTGACAACTAAATGCGGATTTAGGTGGACCATATGTGTGTGTGTTAGTATTGTTCGTGTGCAAGAAATCTACTTGCACTAGCAAAGGTGAAAGGCGCGAGAAATTGACGAAAGAAAATTACACATGATAAATTATGGTCCCACTGCTTCGACTTTTCCAAGCCTTTCACGTCACACGTGTACCAACCCTACCTATCCGGGTTCATTCCCCAGTTCCATCACAAATGATATCGCGACGTAGTCCTCGCGTAGCAGCAATATGTCCACCATAGAAACGAAACTCCTGCTTGAGCTAGCGCTGGTTTCTTGTGGATTTCGTCTGGGTGTGCTTTTTACCTTCTTTTTCACCCTTGCATATGCTTTTGTTCGTGCTCCCCACTGGCTCGTTCTTTCGCCATGTTTCACCTCCAGGGATAGGTCCCCGATTTAGATTTTCTCAGCGCGCACCATGACCACGACCACGAACGTTCCCCTCCTTGCGTAGTAATGTCGAAGCAATTTAAAATACTAATTAATCAATCAACGTAATTAACAGAACATGATAATTTTTCATTCGTTCACCGACGACGGCTTCCGGCTCCCCATTGCGGCGTGTGCGTCCGCCAGTTCTCCTTCCTTCCTTCCCTTTTTCTTAAGTCGTTTTTCTTATCATATGTTAGTGTTGTGGTGTGGAAGTATTATACTCCCGGCGACCAGCGGGTATTCTTTTCTTCAGCTTTTTCTTATGTTGCTTTGCTGACAGAAAACCAGAAAGTTGTGAGTGAGATTCTACTAATTTGCCCGCGGCAACTGGTCTTCAACTCCCATTGAACAAGAGTCGTTGATATATGAACGAAGTGTCAGTAAGTGAGATGTTCAAATTAAGCGCAAATCCGTTTTGTTCATCCATCAGCGCTAGTAAGTGTTCATCGAACTTTGTTTGATAAAAAACATGTTTTTTTTGCGGTTTATAGCTCGCAGTAGATGCAACTTATGGGTTGGTGAAACATTTATATTAATGGAAACGAAATGTATTCCTTTCGCGCAGCGTTCTTTTGCTAATTACTTTTGCTAATTAACTAACATCTCTAATTTCTTCATTTCGACGGAACGGATTCCGAAGTCATTTATTAAAATATCTTGCTTCGAACCCAACCTACCCTTTGATGGGAGGAAAGGGTCGTTTGACCAACGCTATTTTTTCCCTTGTTTTTTTGTTGGCTTCATTAATTCTCTCCAGGGTGGTGGTGTGGATTGATGGTGGAAAGTTTTGTTCTTTTTCTTCCTTCTTTTTCCTTCTGAAACATATTTATATATTCTTTTTAACATTGCGGTGATTCTTTTCATTTAAATGTTTCGGTGTCGGTGCTGTTTTGTGGTTGTTATTAAAATTATGCTACCGGCTAATGCCGCCTCCTGCCGCCGCCTTTCGTCCTTTCGGACCGAAGTCATAAGATTCTGCTAAAGTAGATTTCGGTAGCGTTTTCTCCGGGCTTACATTTTTTTTTTCTTCACTGCGGACGACCGCTTCTGTTGTTTTCATTTTAACAAGACCCACGAGCTTTCTTTTATTTTTATTTTATAAGACATTGCCGTTAGCGCCAAGATGGCGGGGCGGGGGTGTGGTTGGCCATGGTTCCAGGAGCAACCAACAAAGGGAAGGCGAACAAAAAAAAAGGTGGAAGATGCTTAATGGTGGCGATGGACTTAGGCATCAAGTGGATGGCGGTGGTGTGTGGCGTACTCTACCTATGCCGAAGCGTGGTGAAGCCTCCTGTTTTTACTGGCTTGGGGCTTCCGACTTTGACCCCGTCCGTTTGGCGCATGGCAGCAGCAGTAATGGTTCCCCCGGCGGTAATGGTCTGTCCGGTTAATGACTGTGGTTCATGTTGTGTTTTTTTTTTTGTCTTAACTTCAACCCTTTTTAGCCTCCCGGTTGGACGTGACGTCTCTCACACCGCGTGGCGAAGCCTTGCATCAAAGTCCGGTGGCTTGCGTTTGTTGGCTGGAGGCCAATTTTGTAAAGATTTGTTTCGGTACGGTTAACGCGCGATGGGTACGAAGCTACCGCTGGTGAAACGTCGTGTGGCTCACTGATTTTAAATGGCGAAGGAAGAAGTTGATGGACGAAGCAGGCAAACAGGCTTGCGGGCGTTGCAAGCCTTAATCTTAATAGGTTGTTAGTGGCTCGAAGGAAGGATGAGATTAGGGAATCCGTCAAATCATCTGCCATCGGTGGTGCCTTCTGGCATAGTTCCTACTTATGGCCAAACCCCAGCGTATGGTGGTGATAATTAAGATCTGAAAAGCGTGAGAAGTTATGCCTCAGTTATGCAGTCGTTTTTGTTATGACCTCGTGGAATTACATATTTCCATGGAATAATTAGATTTACAAAGATACTAAATAACTTATTTTGATTAAAACAATTATTTGGACGAAAACCTATAGCTGACAATTTAAAGCTTGGAAATGGAGAAATACTTATGGCAGATAGGTTTGAAATATATTCGTTAGTAGGCTGTGTCAGTCATTTCGAATTTAAGATTGGTCACGTAACGGTATTTCATTAATATTTATACCTCAGTAAACAAGTTCATTAATCTACCCACGACACGCGGATGAGGAGCAAATCGTATCAAGTACAAGATACTCTGTTTGGTACATTGTAAAAGGCCAAACAACGCCAAGACTTTCCCCAAGATAACACATCAGAGGTGATCGGCACGATGCGATACGTTTGTCGTTTGCATTACGGTACACCCTGAAGGTATGTTTTGTTTCTTGTGGTGTTTCGAAAAAAGAACCATCCAACCCGTGCGACGCACCATGGAAAAGAATTCGTTTTCTTTCGGGAGTGATAATGGTAATCGTGCCCGCGAGAGAACAATACATTCTGCGAAGACGAATGCGTAAGTGCCTCCACTTTTCCCAACCGGATGGTGCACGTAATGGTCCGAATTTTATGCAAAGCCACCACGACACCACGAGTCAACGGGATGGGAGGATGGATGTGTAACAGCGCAGCAGGTTCGCTTTTGAATCCGGAACGCACCGGCGGTCATCTGCGTATTGAAATTTGTGGAACCAATTTTGAAAACAAATAGCTTGCAGCCACAGCCAGTCTGTGCACCGGCTGCGAAGGAGGAGTTGGCCGGCAGCTACCGGTATTCGGGTATACTCTGTCATCCCTTTGTGCAAATGGGCCTATGCTTACTGGAACACCATAAGAAAATGGCGTAGCGATGAGAAGCATAAGAAAAACGGGTCTTAATGGTCTTCTCTTACCACGCACTGACTGTGGTCCCAGATGGGATAACCTTTTTTTTTGTTTATGCTGTTGGTATGCAAAATCTCTCGGAAGCTATCCCAAGCCAAGCATAAAGGGTTTTTCGGTCCGAATATGGGTATGAATGGAGGCACATTTCTTTTACTTTATTAATTGAGTAAAGTAAGAAATTACTTCTCATCATCATATGGGCTCCAGGTTGATCCGTGATGGCTGACTTTTATCCACTTTAATTAGCATATGCAACATGATGAAGCCTTAGGTGTGCCGGGGTTTGTCAGTTTTTCTGATGGAAACATGTTTCCGATCCTCCAGGATAAATAGTAATCAATGTCGGTCGTGTCTAAGGATAGGACAGGTTTTTATTAACCTGTCGTACAAGACAATTCTTTTGCATATATATATATGGGTTACTGGCATGGTTTTTGCTGTCTTTTTTTACATATTGTTGAATAAATGTTATATTCGTTAACTTAATATTCCTCAAAGTGAATTGAATGAATAGAACTCGAGTTAAATAAGGGCTTAAGCGATGAATCACATGAAACATGTTTTTTTTTTATGAATTTTCTATTCTCTGTACTATCGATTTATGCTAAAACCTTAATATCTCTGTGTTTGTAGTTATCAATTATTTGGTAAATTTAGTAAAAATAATAAACCTTGGTACAATTTGGATGCAGCACATATGACTTCCTACTTTTCCAACTCTGGTCACTGTCACTGTCGACATTTTAAATCGGAGTAATTTATGGCCCCTTTCGTAGCATTATGATTGCGTTTTGGTGCATTCCATTTATTGCATTTAGATTTTTTTTAATGTTTGAAAAAAGGGTGCCTCGCATGGCTATGCGAGAAAAGAGGAGTTACATTAAGAAACAGTTTGTTGACTAATTTATGACTCTCCGGAGTGCAAGTAGCAGGTCGGAATGGTGCTAATGCGTCGTTTTATTGTAGACAAGGGGTTGGAGGGGAAGTTTGAGAGAGTGGCAGTACCTGAAATTAAACTATTCACACGACCGACATTGGCTCGTACTTCAAGTTTTAATGTAACGAATCACGAGCAAACAGGCCGTTTTCAATTACCAATGCTGTGGGCATCAGGGGTTTATTTAATGTTATTTCAGTGTTTATAAAACGGTTTGCTAGAGTTGTCCGGATGAATTGGTGAAATGTGGTTTGTTTTAATTACACGCACAGATGGTACAGGTGTAGCGTGTATTTTTTTCCAAAAAATCGTTTTAAAAATGAAAACATGGCGTTGAAATTAGGTAACTAAACGCGCAACTTTTCGTGTGGATTTCTATTCGAGCCATATCGAATAAAAAGGAAAAATGTACAATTTTATGTAAAGCAAACTCAGTCCAATTTGTAAACATTTTGATACAAAGCAAAACATATCGTTATTTCCCGAAACGATGCTTTCCAGTTGCGACAGTCGTAATATGTAATAATTGGTAAACATGTAAAACTGTGCCATGCTTTGTGCCCCTCTTTTCAGAAGCAAGCCATGAGCATGTGTTTCGTATCGTTTGTTGCAATGGTTCCAAAGCTACTATGATTGCATCATCATAAGCCTGTTCACAAAATTGCTAACGATATGGTGGATTTTTCGACAATTCTAGGTTATGCCATAGGACTTGCGATGCATTGTTCTGTATGCTCTCTCACTTACATATTGGGGAGTTTATTGAACGACAGATTAGCACCGCAAATCGAATGAAAAAGCGTGAAATGAATGTTTGTCTTTTTTTTGCTCCCTTCGGGAAAATTGTTCTAAAGATCCCTGGTGTGTGAAGTAAACATAAAGCTGCCCTAGGCAATTGGTCTGGTACACTTAGGATTTGTACAACCTCAGAGAACGAGAGAGAAGAGAACGTGATTAAAGGTGTCACGCGCAAGCAAACTCCTGGACGGAAGGTCATTCAAATAAGACTACTTCTTTACTTTTCACACATGCAATTTGCGAAACCGTAGTCAGCTTTGGATTGTCGTGGAAAATCCTCTCCTGTCGACGTTGAGGTAGTTGAAAAGTATTTCAAGTGCATCATTGATCGGTGTTTGTTTGTACTGCTCAAGCAGCGTTAACCCGAAACTTCGTCCTCTTTTTTACTATCCGACAATTCTTGTGCTCGTCTCGCAGAGGACATAGATATCCCTGTGCTTTTCAAGTGGCAAGTGCTGTGTCTAATATGTTACGGGAGCTTAATCACACACAACTTTCCAGTCAAAGTGGTGGTATCCTTTCACTCGAGGCAAATCAAAACGTCCGGGGGTTGGATGAGTAAACTAAACATAGTCTACACTTTGTCTGTTGTAGTCAACGAGAAAGGATCATTTTTTTTTGTTTTCACAGCTTTGGATGATATCAACAGCTTTTTTATTGGGAAATTATCCAACATTCAAGGTCAGTTAACACGTTTTCTTCGTGTTTTCACCCCCTCCACGGGCAGCCAAGGGTAGGTCAACAAAGAACGGATGGAAGAAGGAACATTTTGGTCCGAGAACAATAGACAGCGAACCGAAAATGTGACGAGAGAAGGAGGACACACTTCGTTCTTTCGGTTTGCATTGAAATGTGCTAGGCCTTGCCAAAAACCACACCGAAAAGCTGACGAGAGTTGTTGTCGAAAGATCTGGATACCGTTGTATGTGTGCAGAGAAGTTTGCACCACCGTTCTTTCCCTTTCGAAGGTCATTATGGGACACAATGAAGCATCAACAAACCCTACACGGTAACAACAACGGAGACTCCAGCTCTAGGGGTTGGTAGGGAGGGATGTTTCAAACCCATTGCAGAATATATAGTACTTGGAGTTGTGTTTGTCGTGCCCGGGCGCACACTGCTGGTGTGAAGCCCTACACTCTTCCTTAGTGGTCCTGTTTTATTGCGACTTCTCTTTTTCCCTGCTGGCGATGACTCTTGGCCAAACAGAGGATTACACACGATCGACGGCGGCATCAGGTTTGGTTTGTAAACAGACAAACTCTCCTAGGTGTGGAATGTTTTGCTAGGTGACGTAGTTTTGTTGTGTGCATGCTGATGGTTCAGGGTTTCGGGGAAACCCTTGAAAATAGAAACTGTTGCATCTGTGCAACAGCGGGATGAAGGAAGACCATGTCGAAGCCCTATTAAAGCATTCTATTTTTGGTGGCGCCCGTTTTAAGTGTGAGGAACTTGTTGAATCATACCTCAATCTATTTTTATTCTATTGCAATGGCAAAGTGTAAAATATAAACGTTGATTATGCAATTTGACATTTATTTTCTACGATGGGAATGATTTAATAAAAGCTTTTCTCTACTGATGGATGTAATAATCAATGGCAATTTAATTAGGAAAATGGGATTTATCTGTACTACATCGGCGTGAGCGCCGTTTCGAGTTGTTCTACTAAAATCAAAATGAATTGGATGCCCTTCCTGCAGCCGCCCCCACGCAGCACCCCTTTTGTGGCTGGCTTTTACTTATCTTATTGAGCTTCCCGGAACCAATGATAGCAATGGAAAGAGAGGCAAAAGAAAAACAAATCAATAACCAACCACTCGATAACTCGCGCTCGCTACAATCGGTAACCGTGGCGACACGGACAAAACGGGAAAAAAAGAAGGTTTACTTTGATTCCGATTGACGGGAGAGAGAGCGTGAAAGTGATTTTCAAGACAAGACGGCGCCCGCACGTCGTTTTCCATCGGCAGCCAGAATAAATCACCCTTCTTTCCACCCTTTGTTTGCCCGGTATATCGGATGGAAATTGAAGCCGATGCCGGGAACAACATTTTCCCCGTGCTCCCGAGGTTGTTTCGTATCATTATTGTTGCTCTCATTGCTATTATTACCATCGCTACGAGCCGTCCCGTAATCGGTGAAAATCGTAAGAATGTTTTTGTCGCAATAAGTAGATTGATTTCTATTTTACTTGCCAGGACCCAGGACGATGCGGGATGGGGGGGAAGCACAGGCCACTAGCTGTTGACGGGGATACGGTGCGCTCGGTTTTGCCATTTTCCTAGGACGTCGTGTAGTCGCGAAAGATCGCGAAACCTATCATCAGCAAAAAATGTGTGCGTTGGAAATATGGCATCGCTGGAAATGGATGCCATTCGAGTCGTTCTTCCACGCACCGAACGCATTGCTCTGCGAATGCTGGTGGCGAAAAAGGACGAGAAAGAACACACTCCCTGGTCGGAAGGGATGCTGTGTGTGAGGTTATTTTATGGCATTATTCCTCCTGTTTGATCCTTCCAGCACAGCCGTACGAAAGAAGCAACCGACAACCAATTGGGATGTGTGAAACATCTGCTGGTCCCGTTTTTTCCCCCGTTGCGGAACGCTTATGTTGGCTCGCTCGATCATGTTTTATAGCAACATATCATCCCTTGTTCGGGGGGTAAATCTGGCAACAGCGCGCGAGATGCAAGCCACGCCTTTCGCCTACCACACGCAGGGATTGGCTACGGCAGCGAAACGGTAACGAAAGTACGCGCGAAGCCGCGCTAATACCCCGCGGGGTCATGGAACCGGTAACCCATCGAACCGGTACCGTAAAACATGTTGGTGCCCTCCAGCCGTCCCACTCTTGCGGCTGGTAGAAGCTATACCTTTTTCGGAACGAATTCCTGTTGCCCTGAAGTTCATGTTTCGTATCGTGTTCTTCGAGTCCGTTGTCGAACGAGGCGGTCACAGTACACGACGGAAAGGTGCTCTGTTCGCAAGTGTGTCCTAATTCACTCGCGCGCGCTTTACCTTTTTGGAAACTGGGGGCCCTCTGGCCGTGTGTGTTCGTTTTTACGCTGGTGTCCCAGGAGAGATTTCGCGGCCTGCACGTGCTCTAGTCCGCCCGTTATCCGAGTGGGATTGAATTTTATTTTCGATCCGACGCGTGTCCGTTGTAGAAACCGGGAACTATCGCTGGTCGAACGGAAAAATCGGTGAAGTGAAATTGTTTAAATTTCGTGCCGGATCGCGGAGGCGAACGAAATATCTCGCGAGACTGTTTGCGATTAAATGTCGTCCTGAAAAAAAAAACGTATCCTGGGCTACAAATCTCGACCCAGAGTAGAAGTGCAATCAGTGAACGAAGTTTATGACACGCCGTACAGCATTGTTCAAACCGTAATCAAAACAAACAAAAAAAACAAAAAGCAAAAGAAAATGGTTTGTTTGATATCAAAACAAAGCAAAGAACCAGTCGTTTAACTAAGGTCTGGTGAAAGTGAAGCAGCTTATTTGCGTTATTCTGAGATTAGGTAGCAGAAAAAATCCAAGTACGTCATTTATTACAAGCAAAGGAAAAATTTGGTGTTGTGACCCAAAGTAACCGCCAGCAAAAGATCAATTTTCCCCTTTTCCCGCCTGTGCCTACTGTGTGTCTTTCTCCTGAAGATCAACGTCAACCCAGGAGCAATCCTCTCGTGCAAAGTGTTTTAAATCAGACGAAAGCACGCAATTTGGCAAGCCAATGGGTCAGAGCTGGGTTGGGAATTTTAGAGCTTCGTGAAAAGTTGTGGTTGTTTGTGGTTCATGGAACGTAGCATGAGGATCGGAGGAGCCAAAGTTGACGAATGTTGGTCTGAAGTTGTGGAAATGTCGACCAATTGATGGTCCTTGCTTGTGATCCATCGTTCAATGATGCGTTTGCGTGTGTTTCGATAAATGTACGATCGGTAGAAGAAACGGTTTGTGTGAAGCGCGCGGTCCAGATGTGGGCGCGTTTTGTGTTTTAATGATTGTCCTTCCGACTGGTGGTGTGTTGGTTATGTAAAGTCGAACGGAAAGCGGTGGTAAAATCTAAACGGCTCTTTTGAAACTGTTTGCCTACAGACAAAGTGGACTCATCGGTGCAAGTACCAGCAGTAGCACCAGCAGCAGCGGCACCGGTAGTTTCGGAACAAGCGTACTGACAAACGTTGTTTGCGCTCCCAATACTAGCGGTGGTAGCTTCGTGGAAACGAACGTCGCCGAAATGCTGACCATGGAGTCCGACATGAAGGGGGGCGGCATCCTGCATGCCACGATGCCCCCGCACCATCCGTCCTCACTGCACGGTCACAGCACATCCCCTTACGGGGCGCTCGGGTCGCTGAGCATGATGAACCTCGGTCAGTCGCAGCTGACGTCGCACCAGAACTCGGTTGCCGCGGTCCAGCAACATCATCTGCTCGGCCACCAGCAACAGCAGCAACAACAGCAACAGCAACAGCAACAGCAACAACAGCAACATCACATGAGCCACGGCTTGAGCAGCAATAATAGCAGCAGCAGCAGTAACAACAATAACAGCAGCGGATATGGAAGTCCCCTGCAGCAGCCCGTCTCGGGCCTATCTCCCACCGGGCTCGTGGGTGGCCACTCGCAGCACAGCTCGCCGACGGGCCAGGGTACCGGCCAGCAGCATCACATCACCGCCAGCCACCATCATCACCATCATGCCGGTGGTGGTGGTTTGCTCGGAGTGAACCACAACAACAACAACACGAGCAAGGCGGCCCAGCAGAACGCCGATCGCGTCAAGCGGCCGATGAACGCGTTCATGGTGTGGTCCCGCGGCCAGCGGCGAAAGATGGCGTCGGACAACCCGAAGATGCACAACTCGGAGATCTCCAAGCGGCTCGGGGCGCAGTGGAAGGACCTGTCCGAGCAGGAGAAGCGCCCGTTCATCGACGAGGCGAAGCGGTTGCGGGCGGTGCACATGAAGGAGCACCCGGACTACAAGTACCGGCCGCGCCGGAAGACGAAGACGCTGACGAAGGCGAAGGAAAAGTATCCGCTCGGTGTCGGCTCGCTGCTGAGCGGTGGCGCACCGAACGAGGGTAGCGGTATGCGCGGGGGCGGTGGGGTGGCGTCGGGGACGGGTCTATCGGCTCAGCAGGCGGCGGCGGCAGCGGCAGCGGCGGCGGCCGCGGCAAACCGTGATATGTACCACCAGATGCCTCCGAATGGCTACATGCCGAACGGGTACACGATGATGCACGATCCGTCCTCGGCGGCGGCCTACCAGTCGCAGCACTACATGAGCAATTACCACCACCATCACCGGTACGACATGGGCCAGATGGCGGCGGCGGCGGCCGCATCCGGAGCCGGCGCTGGTTCGCTGAACAGCTACATGAACGCCACCGGTTACGGCGGTATGTATGGTGGGGGCGGCGGTGGAGGAACGGTATCCGGTGGCCAGACGTCGCCGTACGGTGGAAGCGGCGGTGGTGGTGGCCTACAGCAACCCGGATCACCGTACAGCACGACAATCCAGCAGCAACCCGGCTCGCCGTACGGTCTCAACCATCAGCCCGGAAGCGCCCTGTCCTGCCAAAGCCACAGCCCGAGCGATTCGAGCGTCAAATCGGAGCCGGTCTCACCGAGCCCGATCGCAACCGCCACCAACAACAACCTGACGATGAAGCGCGAGTACGGCGTGGGCCAGCACCAGCAGCAACAGGCGTCGTCGGTGGCCACCGATCTGAGCCATCTCATCAACATGTACCACGTGCCCGAGATGCAGCAGACGGCCGGCGATCTTCAGCAGCACCATCGGAACCATCTCATGCAGCACTACCACCAACAGCAGCAGCACCAGCACAACGCTAGCGTCTCGCCGGACCTACAAGCCCAACATCAGCATCTCCAGCAGCAGGTTCAACAGCAGCAACAGCAACAGCAGCAGGTCCTGCGATCAATGGCCCCGATCTCACACATGTGAGACTTGGCATCAACGACCGCCACGGATCTCCTGGTGCACCATACTCATCAACAGCAGCAGCAGCAGCAACAGCATCTTCTCCTCCCGTCCAAAGGAGGGACGACCACTATAACACCACCAGCCCTCCTTTCCTCCTCGGCGGCGGGTACCAGAACTCCTCCGTGCGTCAGTAGAAACAACAGCAATGGCAGCATCGACAGTGGCACGTCACCGGGCACGATCTTTCACGGTTACGATCGCTTACAGTCTTCGCCGTACAGACATCACCAACAAAGTCACAATGGAGGGAATCACCAGATCCTTCTGAGCTCCCCTCCAGCGGCGGCTTCCATTACGCCCAACAATAGCAATGCCGGTTCGACGCTGGACACTTCGCCACATGCACTTTTAAACGGCGCAGCAGTAACAGCGTCAGCGGCCGTCTCACCCGGCATCGGATTCTCACTGGCCAATGGTGGCGACGAGCAGCCGATCCTGATGGGCGCCCTTTCGGCAGCAGATGCCGACGATGCCTTCCACCATCATCTGCATCATCACCATCATCATCCGGTAGGAAGTGTGCTGATGTCGTCACCACATCGTCATCACCACCATCTATACCATCATCCACATCATCATCCGGACTATCATCACCATGCAGCGGCGGCCGCGGCCCTCCTGGGAGGATTCGGTGCTGCCGCCAGTTCTGTCTCATCAGCCGATGCAGCAAACACAGACTGCGTTACCGATCGGGAAGACTCCGATGGGTTCCTTTCGGTGGCCACCATTTCCTCCGGTCATTATTGTCTCGGCGGAGATGTAGCTGCAAGCTCGTCCGAGATGGCCGCAGTGGTCGGTGGCGGTACTAGTGATGATGGTGTTGATGGAACGTCACTCGAAGGAGCAGGCGCTGATGGTAGCGATAGCAACAACAGAGTAGGAGGCGGTGTTGTCGGTTCAGCTAGTAGCAACGGTGTACTGCGATCTAGTGATCGATCATCATCGTCTTCGTCTACATTAGCGGCGGCCGTTGCGGCCAGTACGGCAGCGGCTGCAGCTGCTGCGGCAGCCGTTGTGGCTGCTTCGAACCATCATCATCATCATCATCATCACCAACATCACTCCCATTTGCAGCAGCATCCGTCGGAGTTGCAGTACCATCATCATCATCATTCGCATCGCCCGTTGCCGGTGGATATATCGGCGCTATAATCCAGACGGTACCGTTCCGGTGCGAGAACCTCACGTATGTGGAAGGAAACACCTGAATAGTACCTTCTCGCCACCCAGTGAATGAAAAAGGGAACCAAGAGTGTGTTTACGCAGCGTTAATAATCGATCAGGGAAACAAAGCGGTAGCTCTTGCTGCAGCACTGTGGCCTGGCTAACCATCAAATGCGAGGGCAAATTGGAAGCAAATAAGGCGCAGGTTGTTGAGCAGGAATCTCACCCCCCAGACAGGGAGGAGAAGAACATGGAGTGTAAAGTAGTTTGTAAAAAAAAATACGAGAGGAAATGCGAATTACGTCACAAATCCCTCTCATATTCCCGGGCATAGTATTTAGTGGTCCAAAGGTGTGTGTGTGTGTATGTGGGTGTGTGTGTAACAAAAAAAAGGAGAATTCTAATGAGGGTGAGTGTTTGGTCGCGTGACGTTGTATCGCAGGGACGATCGACGGAAGCGAAGGTATGACGTGTTTACGTGTAATGTGTGATATTATTCTTTTCCACTTTATTTTTCTGTTTGTTTAATTTTCAAACGTATATACATAAACATATATATATATATATTTTTAAACTATAAGTGGCACCTTGTACAGCTCCCAGAGCCACTCAATACATATATAAAAACACACACACACATGCACGCACACAAAAAAAAATACAGCGACCCCTATTTTTACGAAGAGCGAATCTTATCGTATCGGATTACGTAATAGTTTTTATCGGTATGCTATCGATATAGTAATACGTTAGTGAGCGAGTATAGTTGGGTGGTACGTAGCAGTGAACTTATTATAAAACTCGAGAATTACACAGGATCCCTCCCCTCAGGTTCCAGTCCGTTCGATGGAAGAAAGATGGTCATTCCACGCTTTCAGTAACATACTCCATTACATTTCGTTCCTCTTTTATTTTCTACTATTTACTTATCTTAATTTTTCCCTAGAGTGTGGTTATGAAAAATGAAAATGCGTAGGTGTGAAATAATACTAAAAAAAAAGATCACTATGGAACTCTCATTAGGAATTTTGTGTTCTTCCATCTTTGACGCGCGGGGGTGGTTAGGCAAAAACAAACACACACACATACATGCACACAGACTCATGCACTACCCTGGGTGGTTCTGTTGCGTGGGGAGGACTAGGACTCTTGTAAAAAAAGGCAAGCAATCTTTATAATTATTACAAATTACTGTAACTAATATTATTATTATTTTCTTATAGTAAGAAAACAGTGAACTCTCTCATCGAAAGCTGGAGAATGGTGGAATTTAGAATTTTATGGAAAAATATACTGTTTGTTGTGCGACGGGAAAGGAACGCCGCGAACGGTCGTCATACCGTCTTTCCATTAATTGTAAACACACACACATACGACGAGGACATGCGAAATTCCACTCCTTCCCTTAGCGCCTTTGTTAGAGATGCATTTATTTTATTTTACTCTTATATTTTCCTCTGTCTCATGCCGTCAGTTTTCACTTTAGCGCTCGTTCGCTTCTGACAAGTTAGTTGTCGTTACTTTCAATCCAGTGGCAAGGCAGTGCGACAGTTACGCAGTTGGTTGTTTGGTATGTGGCTTGATTCGTCAAGTGTGCTATCCTTTTTGTTCCCAAAGTGTGTTGTCTTTTGTTCCGGAATTATTTTATTTTTATTTCGTTACGCGTCGGGATGTGATTAGTGGCAGCAGTCGTAGGATCGTCTCGTAGAAGTGGCAATGTGTTTCGGACCGAACACAAATAGCGGTAAGGGGGAGATAGGGCATGTTTAGTCAAGTTCTATGTGTACAGAATGGATTAGAAAACAAACATGGTGGATAATCGGTTAAATGAGAAATAAGAATTAGCAGACGAACAAGCAGGCAGAACTCCTCAATTTAAACAATCCTCCAACGACACTATCGAACAAAATAAGCGCACTGTAAAGAGGAGAATAAATGAAAATTGTGGCAAGAAAAAAAAACAGTCAATCATTTCCATCCTTGGTACGGAAATATGGCCCCTCAAATAGTATGGTGTCCACCGAGGGAAGCATAGCGAACAGCGGAAGAGGCAGCAGGGTGATAAGGGAAACATTAGTGAACAGATAAAGAAAAAAAAAGACGACGCAAACATGTAGCAACAAACAAGCAAGCAAACACAAGCGAGCAGTATAAATAGTAGAACGCAAAAGTATACAAATTCGGAACAACTGTAATAAGCATAGACACACAACACACAAAAACTGTACGAGATCTGCAAAAATTCCAATGTTAACAGATAAACAAAACAAAAACAATGCTACTAAAAATCGATGAAAAATTATGAAAAATTATAACACTTTCTTTTATTTCGCGGCCATGGGTAATACTAAAAATATTTGAGAAGTAATTAAAAAGTATGTTGCGGGTAAAAGAAAAGGATTTCCAGCATAATGTTTCTAAGTACCTTCTTGATTTTACGCAAGTGTTTCGCGTCCATTGGGTTTTGTCTACTTTGTCTCCCGACTCTGAAAATATTCAACAGTTTGGAATGTGGTAAGATTCGTAAGTATGTTGAATCCAAATATGTTATTTAACTGCATAAAATATATTTGAATTTTTCAATCCCTCAGCATGGCGACGTTTGAATGTGCCATTCGGAGCGAGTGTGTTTTTCTAATCCCGCCCTCAAGTGTTTCGTGAGCATGTGTTTCTAGGGCGTTAGACTTTCAGGAAGGAGTTTGCCTATGCTGCGAAGGACATTTTCGGAGTTTTCCTTTTCGTAGTCGTGAAGAATAGAACTAGAAGCTAACAGCATAAAAAGTGACAGTGTAAGTCGTTTAAAGAAACATTTTCAAGTGGTTGGTGTTGATTGGAAAGCAACGCACAGAAGAACTCCAGTGTGTTTCGTCATTCGTGGTAAGGAACAGAGTGTGAAAGGTTGTTCAAAAAAACAGTTTTCCAGTGTCCTTGTATGGAGGAGGGATGTACAGCTGATAGCGCAGGTAAAGGTGCGTGTTTTGGTCTAATTGTTCGTAGCTGATGGTAAGATCTCTCCTCCGAGGGCAATCCTCCTTTCGGAGCAAAAGCCAGATCCTCAGGAGCTTGATCCTGGCAGCTACCAACATGTGAATAGACAAGAAAAAAATAACAGAACCGAGAAGCGTCAAGCACCCTGGAGCGCTCGGTCGGTGGGTTTTCTGTAAACTCATTGGAAATAATTTTCTACCGAACAATTTCTCCCATCCTCCGACAGCGGGCGGGATGGTTCGTCCCATGGCTCACACCTTGAGCAAGAAGAAATGCCCCGTTTCCCGTCGCCCTGGTACGTCGGGAATTCGCGGAAAAATTCGGTCATCCGTCAGCCGTCGGAAGGAAAAATTTCCCGGAGAAGTAGTTTCGACGTGGGAGACGTTTCTGTGGCAGAGGTCGAACGCGCACATTTCGAATTATGCTTCACGCCGCATTCTTGGCATGACGGACCACTTTCCAGGGTGCTGCTAGTGAGGCCGGAGGAAAAATGTTCACCCAAAATCAACCGGACAGCAGTTAATTATTACCTCACCGATCAGCGTGTGTGTGTGCCGAGCATCAGCTGGCCCACGGTATGAATTAAGCCATAGTGAGCAGAACCCCGCCGGGAAATCGTCATCATTATCATCACCACCTTCGCCACTCGGTAGCAGCTTCACCTTGGTGGGGGCAGCAGTTCCAGAAGCGCCTCCGGAGTTCCAGTGTGCGATCGGTTACGATTGATAACAATAATAATCATGAGGTGTTAGTTTTCGGTTCCTACATTCTTTCCAGCATTTTTTTTATGTGTAATTTTTTTCAATTTTCAGATGGCCAGCAGTTTTTCCTCCCCGATCACGTGCCGATTGTAAGGCGACCGACTTCTTTCCTTCCCACCTGCTAATTATAGGGTTTGGAGCCTAAAGAAAAGGGGAGCAAACACAACGAAAACAACAAAAGGTTAAGCATTAAATAAACGCTTGTATTTATGCAATCGGAGGGGTTTTTTGTCCTACAATTAGAATGATAATCAATATCATCCCCGCAAGCGAGCGGCGTGAAAAATGGGAGAAAAACCTACCACTACAACACACATACAAAAACACCCCATGACAAGGTACATTTTTATGGCTTTTTATTGAATTTCCCAAAACTGATCGTTCGGGTGGCGATAGAGTTTTTGGGATCGTTTAAAGGAGAGCAAAAAAAAAACAAGGCAATAAACAGCGTTTAATGTTTGTTAAACTATTGTACGTTTGTGTACGCTTTTCCAAACAGAAAAACACAAAAAGACCTTCAAGATGGTGGACACTGCCCCGGAAACGCACCGAGAGACTTTTTCGCACCGAAAAAAGCGACGAACCCCGCAAAAGCGATAAATCAATAATTTGAAGCAAAAAAGCAAAGGGAAAAGCGAGGGAAGGGGGAATATACTGGCAGAGAAATTCGAATGATTTTTATTGCAAATGGAACCAACCCGCGCCCGGTAACGGAACTTGACGTAAAATTCCTCAACATGGAGGCATCTTTTCCTTTAAAGCCAGAGAGCGAAAAAACGGGTTCGTTTTGAGGATGCTATCGTTTTGTGTTTATTTGTTAAAAAATATTCTCTGGCTGGTGTATGTGTTTTCCTTCTCTCTCTCCAACCTTAATTTTATTGGGTCTCCGATGGCCAGGCCAGTGTCGTTTGGCCCTCTTCTCCTTCCACCCCTTCTTTTTTCATTTCCAATGAACGTGTGAAGATTGGGTTAGCATTGGGTTATTAATGTTAAACCATTTTAAATGGGCGACGAAATGCTGCCGCCGCCGCCGCCGCCACGGGGTTAATCGCACAGATCCCCCCCTCTCTCCATTGTTACTCATCCCCCGTGGGCTATTGGTTTTTCCTCGCCATTCCCTTACCTTCTTTCATTAAGCCCGCTGGCTGGAAAGAGCTCGTAAAATTAAACAAAAATTATGATAATCATCGCGTTAGCGATCGGACCCGCGACCGCTCGTTCGGCTCGGTTCGTCCTCACCGACGTCGGGAACACATGTTCCCTGCACCGTTGGGGCGATGCTGAAAATTGCCGGTTCTGGTTTCCAATCGGTTTGCGCGAGCGCACGAACAGCCGATGGTCGGCTGGAGGACGGAGTTGGACGGCCAATAAACGTAATCAAATCAAAGACGCATGAAACGATCGAAGCAGGCTGTTGGGTGTATGAGGAGACGCCGGAGGGAGCCGAGGGTTCCCTTGGGTTCCCCACCGTTTCGGGCATGGAAGCAAATGAGTAGAAAGTATTGAAGAAAGTAGCTGGAGGACGAACACCAACGATAATCTGCATGCCAGTGTCTCATCCACCCCATGTGTGTGTAGTAGTAGTGGTCGTTGAGGATCGTCACCACCTCATTAAGGTAAAACAAAGAGATAAAAGGGAAGCGAAAGAGCAAGAAAGCAACCGAGATCTTCGTGAGGGAAAAATCATTGACTCCCGATCATGATGATGATGATGATGATGATGGTGATTACTTCGATAAGCTTAACTCGACAATCTCGTTCCGGAACCATGTCTGGAACCCTTCGGGTCCGGCGGGTACCGGTACCGTTCGAAAGTAAATGTCTTCATTTTCGGACCAGCGCACGCCATTGCGTATCCCAGATTTTCTCACCCCATATCGGGCGATTTTTCAACTCACCGGTGTTAATCGTTTTTATCGTTCTCCTTTTTAGCCATCCCTTCGTTCGTCGGCAGTCCACCCCTTTCCCATTGCCAAGGGAGCACCGAATCTTTGGATCGATTTTAATCTACTCCAGGGGACAGATCGATCGCGGGCCCTTCGGTTTTTGGGGGTACTTTGGTGATTAGTGAAGCGATCGGGTGCTGCTTTACCCGGTTGGACCCCCGATGGCCCGTCCAGTCCGTCCCTCCAAGCTGCGTTCGGAGGCTGATAAAACAACCAACCGTTTGATAAATGGGCGCCAGCGATTGGGCTTAGCACTGATTACTTTTCCAATGCCGTCGCCACCGGAGTGTTTTGGGGGATTTTTCGACTGTTTTTTTTTGGTTCACCCCCGCGCACACAAACACACACTTACACACTTCCTTTCCATCGTTTTCCGTCATTTCGTTACGGTTCTCGTTTGGAGTTTGCTTTTTTTGCCTGGCTCCGTTGCTCCGGGGAAGTTGGGAAAGATAAATGGTTACAAACGCGGACCGACCGTTTGGGCGGACCGAATCCGCTTTTCTTTCCGCTATTCCCTTTTCGGACGACATCACCTTCTCCTGTGAGTGTTATCTGCGAGCAGCTTCTTCGAATTAGCACCAGCTTCTCAACAGCTTGTTCCGTAGGCAAATCAGTGAGAAAAGATGCAGCGGATTAAGTTGTTGTTTTGTTCGATTACCTTTTTAAGTCTCGTTTGTCACACTGTTTTCTCGCTTTGCTCGGGGTTTTGGTTGTGATTTCACATGTTTTCCGGGGGTGACAGACACCAAAAAACCAAAAAACAAAAAACAACACGCACTAGAACCGTCCTCGTCCAGGGCGGGAAAGTTAGTCGGCGGCTTGGGCCTTGCGGACAGTTAATAGGGATGTAATTTGTAGCGTCGACTAATTTAGGTGAATTATGATAATGCCCGCCTGTGGGTTTCCCCGGGACTTTCGGGTGCGTTCGACAAACAATTGGCCACGGGGATAAAGCAGCTCGTCTCCGAAAGCAAAATGCGTTTGAACCGAGGCGTTAATATGTTGATGGAAAGTGAGGATTACTTTTCCGCCTCATAAATTATCCGCCATGAGGAAAGTGTTGTGTGTGTGGAAATTTTAAGATGGAAACACAATAATAGCAAAGTACATAAATTAAATATTTAGGAGCTTTAATATTTTGGCCTTCGCTATATTTGATAGTACAAGCAACTTCTTATCGATTATTTTTGCTATGAAGTGTTTACTCTTTTCCATAGACTTTATTCTAGATGTTATTTCTCTTATAGAGAATGAACCGTTGAGACAATATTCCATTCGCAATGTTTTTAATCAATTCAATCGATTTAGGTTATCGGTACTGCTGCCTCCAGCCTCGTGTTAGCCACCGAGAGCACATCCCTGAAGGACATCCTCCAATCGCAAGCAAGGCTCCGATGGCGCATCTCTTCCTGGCGACGTCGACGTTCCCTTCCCTTCCTTCTATTCCCAAACACGGTGGATCGGCCAACCGTTTTCAACACAATATCACACAAACACACTAACACGGGGGCCCCCTGTCCAGCCGCAGCACCTGTGGGGAGGAGGCTATGTTGGCGTAAAGAATATGGTGCACATGCGCGCCATCACGGCGTTGTTATGAGGGTTTTTCACGGAGTTTCACTCCTCCACGGGCAGTGAGTTCACGCGACGCTTTGAAGTACCCTATATTCGTTTCAACAAACATACACACACCCAATCGACATCGTTATCAATGCTTTCTGTAGACTTTTCTTTAAAAAGGATCATTGTTGGACTTTTTACTGCAAATAAACACGGATCACGGTCTTTAAACACGGATACCAGAAAGTTAATATAACAATGTTTAAACGACGAATTCAGGACGCAAAGATTCACACCTTTTTTTTATATTATTAAATCTTAATGTTTTAATACAAATTACGTTCTATTATGATATGTTTTAACAAGAATTGTTCAAGCAGAGTAAACCTTATTTTAAAATATTTAAATTTTATTTGATTAGTTCTATTTTCGATAGTCAAAAACTATTAAACAAAAGTTAATAATTTAAAAATATAAATTATATAGAATAAGACCAACGATTCCAACGAAATAATAACATCGGGGATGGAAATAATACAGCTTAACACCAACATTTAATGAACGTTTGTATAAAGTTTAAAATTAGTTTTTTGGATGAAACCGAAGTTTATTTAAACTATTCCCTAGCTGAATAATACTTTCTCTGACAAGCATGTTAAACTGAGGTGGTATTCTCCTGCCTATTCCCTTTATTTTTTTCAAGTTTAAAGTAACTTTAGGTGATTAGTTGCTGTCGCTCCAGTTACACAATTCTGACAGCTCCCTTCGTGTGCACACTTGGTTAGATTTTGATTTAATTTTCTAAAGAAAAAGTTATTCAAAGTTCAACACTTCGCAAAGGGGACCGGCTTCAAGTACGCTTTTGCTCGTTAAACTTTATCCAGCCTAGCGCCCAAATGTTTATCCGGTGCTGCGTTGCAATTTTTCGACCATTTCTTTTTTCCTTTGCAGTCCCCCTCCAGCCTCCCTTTCCTCTCCCACTTTTCCTCACGCTTGGACTTTAATTAATGTGAGTGAGATGATGATAGAAAGGCAGGAAAGGCGTGTCTCCATTTTCAATTCCAATCCTGACCGTGCAGGGTGGGTCCCTCTTGGCCAGAGTTTTTAGCCGACCCTGGACCAGCACCTGACGAGCTCTGCTGGCCTGGCTGCTCTCATTAATTCTGCCGTCAACTTTTCCACCTCGGCCGGCGCACCTCGACGGGCGAAAAGTTTCCACTTCTCTCTATAGACGGTGTTAAATGGAGAAAGTTTTCATCTAATTTTTCGCAGAAGAAAGGCGCAGGAGGTTTGGCCAGGAATAGAATCGTCGCAACCCAATAGGACAAAATGGAAGTTCCATATTTTTTACGTTGCTTTGGCCATTCACTTGATAGCTTTATGCAATGGTGATCCAAATTTCATAACGATATTAATTACTAAAGAGTCTCTTGGTAATGGTTGAATTGTAAATATATTAACAATTTCTAAACCCCTACCTTATGTTTAAGCCTGATATTACTAGAAATAATTTGGAAAAACAGAATTCAAAATCTTCATGTTGAAGATTGCTCTTCTAATATATTAGTTCTCAATTAAATTATCCAGTCAAGCATTCCAAGCTATGCTTACAAGAGCGTAAAAAAATGTTGAAATGCTGATTGGTAAGATCAAATTACTTACAACGTCATTTTTTTCAAACCCAGAAGCATCCAAAATGAACGTTTCATCAGTACGTATTCCTTCAACAATCGAGTTCCTTAAAAATATCTCCGCTCCAACGAACCAAACGAATTATGAAGTAAAATGGATAGCAAAACTGTACGACATATTTTTACTCCAACGAAACGCCACTGCTGTCCGGTTTTATTTCGAAGATGGACAGGCGCTATGACAGCTTGGTTGGCAAAATGAAAAAAAGAAAAAGACGAAGAATAAACCTGCATCTTCCCACGGCAATGTCAAAATGCTCGTATACACAGCTGCTCCAAGCCGAACGAGCGTGGGCAACGAGATTTGTTGGGCATTAGATGGAACCCGTTCGGGGAGGAGTTTAAAGCATTCGCACAGCACAATAAAAAAGTACATTTCGTGCCAATCCAGATGGGGTTTGCGCGTTGCGGATGGTGGAAGAGTAGAACATAATTTAATTAAATCGTTCTCCTGCCATCTTGCGAGACCTCACGTTCCCTTGGTGTTCCCCTGGCAACGAAGAGCAATCTGGTCGTTGCGAACCGAAGTTGATTGGAAGAAGAAATGTTCCTTGAAGATCAGCCGCCATGCCCCGACCCTTGTACCGTCTTGTTTTTAACACGCCATCGTTGAAACTTCCTTCTCGAGTGCTCCGCCGAAACCCGTACGAACGGGTATGCGCTCCGAAATTGGACCTTAATCGCGCTCCATTGGCGCAAGACGCTCGAGCGTCGGACACGGACAGTAGCATTTCGGATGTTTCAGCCCGTCCAGCCAGGGGACCTTTCCTTTATCCCAATTCCCCCGTTTCATCTGTTGCTGCGCTTCGAACGGTACGAAGGAATGCTGACGGCTTGCTTCCTGTTCCTTGTCGTTATCCTTACGGAATGGGAGGTTCCTGGGGGTTCCTTTGTGCCATCGGAGGCACGATGGGAGCAGACACGACGTTTATTGACATCCCATTTTCATCGCAAATGGAATGAAAAATCTTCAGATGAAAAACACAAAACACGCGATTGTCACGAGATGTCTGAAGAGTACAAGTACGTTTTACGAATTCGGTTGGGGATTTTTAAGGTTACCAATCTGGTTTAAAGCATGATTTTTTTGTTCACAAACATATTTACAATGTTTAAATTGTTTTGAAAATTTAATATGCGCGACACTTTTAAGTGATTTTGAACTGTTAACATGCTTATAATTTAAAAAAATGTGACCAATAACTTTTTTCTATTATTCTTTTTCAACTTTTTACAAATAAAAGCCAAAGTTCTATAAATCTGCTTTAGTTGAAATTGAAATGATTTTGCCTTCGTTAGATATAAATTTGTTTGTTTACTTTTTATCATCATAGACTGAACGCCTTACTGGCAAATATTATTTAATTCTAAAATCTAAAGCTTTTCTACCAGAATTACGAAGAGAAAAGTGTATGGAAAATGAAACTTATGCAACTTGAACTTTTTTTTAATATTATTTGCACATCCACCTGGTCCTTAATTATAGGTTGAGGACCAAACAGTTTACTCCAACTCATTTCCATCGGGACAAGTAACTTGATTGGTTTGGCGAAGAAGGAGGCCACCCGAGGCAGAGTTTCCTCCGCCGAGTTTCACACTCTCGACAAAACTGCTCGAACGGGGAAGAAAAGTTTTAATTGCATTGCACTTTCGCTCCCGGTGCCATACATTTTCACACGTTCGTCGCCTTTTCCTCGCGAGGTGTGGCGTACGGTATTGTGCGGTTCCCAAACAGCTGGTTTCCCCCGCAGCGAAAACAAGCTACCATGTGCTGACTTTTGGCTTTCTGCTCGTACTAGGGTTTACTTTCTCGGACGTTGGCAGGGAGAGTGCGACACAAAGAACCGTAAGGACTCCGGAAGCGGTGTGGTGTGAAGTGCACTGCAATCGACGACGATGCCACAATGTCTCATTTTGGTTACGTTCTTAACTTTGCCCCGCGTGGTGAAGTTCTTGCCAGTTTTCCTCGGTTAAAGCTACTTGTTTGCGGGGACGGTTGGTTACTGTTGTCGTTGCAATATTTTACACAGATGTTTTTTTTTTAGCAGGTCATTCATGAACCTCTAAAAGGATTTTCTAACTTATCATTAAGAGTTGATTTATCGTTTATTGTATACCATTTTTGGGTTTAAATTTTCTCTATTTAAGCTTTTTTATTGGTTATTATCATTTTTTAAATTTTAGTAATCATTCTCATTTACCTCCACTAAGGGAAGCAGTTTCCAAGAATTCGTAGGATGACAAAAAATTCTGATAGAAAAAAAGTTTTCATCGTTATAAACTATGAATGAGCAACATGTCAACATACCATCTACATTTATCATAGACATCACTTTTAATGAACTTGCTACCGCGTGGCAGGTGTGGTTGGAGATTTCACTCTTTCTCTTTTAGCGATTTGCCTTGTGGCGTTTCCAAAAGTTTGAAAAATAATTATATCACCATCCTGTACACCTCGGAAAGGGGGGATAAAAAATCCAATCTCTCTTCTGTTGGACAGGATATGTTGAACGGTAGTTAGCGATACATTTGCAACGTGATGCCTGCACGTCAGATATCTTTTCTTTTTTTTCTGTGTGAACATCACTAACGACTTTTTCGAGTAAGTAAAAAGGGGTTTTTTTTCTGTATTGTATAAAAGTTTCCAGTTACCGGATCAACGAATGTGTTGAAAAAGGTTTAACAAATGTTGAGCACGGATGGTGTTTTTTTCTGTACTAATGAACTGTTGCCATGATACGCTACCAGATAATCCAAAGTTTCAATACAGTTATTGTGCAAAGAGCATAAAGTTCATTGACAGATAAAAATGCACTGGTACCTAAATATTTTCATAATAAAAGCGTGCGGCGCGCTTGCGAGAGGGGAGCTTTGTTTTTGCAAAGTATAAACTGGAACCTAATAAAACAATTGTTCAAAAATGTCTGCGTTTTTTTAATTTAGAAGGAACGTATAATTCAACGTTTTGTTTATCATCACGCCAATTACATGGAAATAAGAAATGTAACGTTTTTTTAGGTAGGATAAACATATGCAATATTTAATTAAATTAAAGATACGTTCATCATTCTTAGTCCACATTAACAATTGACAATAGGTACTCGGCCCTTCGCCATATTTAAAACGTTTAGTTTTTGCAATAAATGAAATCGAATTTAACAAAAACCCCGCCAGTGCAACTTTAATTCATCACCCAATGGAATGGAATTAAATGTTGTTTCCCGATTAAAGTCTATTTCGCAAATTTCTCGCATTCTCTCCTGTATGTTAGTGCCTGACCCAACCCCATATTTTTCTCAAAAACAGACCTGCAGTGTGGGCGGGAGTGGGTGATAAAAAACTAAATACTCGGGAATGAAAACACCCGCCAATAATCATCGACCATCAACCAAGTTTTTTTTTGCATGTCGCGGAATAATGGTTTTTTCACAAACACTGACGTTTAGGCAATCAGCAGTTGCAACGAATGGATGGAAATTAATTACGAGATGTCGAACGGGTGATGAATAATTTGGATAATGGATAACGTTGCAATTGGGGCAGACAAAGAGAATGGGCGGTTTTTTGTTTATTTGTTTGTTGTACGAAATGGAAAATGTTTAAATTGTAGTCGGCCTTCCCTTCCGGGTGATGGACTATTTTAAAGTGAAGTATTATTTGCAGCAAAGTAAATTATCATTTAATTGAGCCAATAAAAGAGTGTTGAAAATAGAACCAGAAATGTTCTCAAAAATCGAAAAGTATGTTATTTGAGATTAAAGCAAAAGGAGTTTTATTATGAAATCTAATAGTACGAATACACGCCGGGTTAAATTTCAATTTTTAGCGTTGCATTTTCTGCTCCAACCAAACTCAACCCGACCCTCGCAGTTGAAAGGCCCATGAAGCGAGAGATTGGCCATGAGCACATACACAAACACACATACACAGGCTCTAGCACACCATGCCCCATCATGCCAATGGCGACGCACCGGTACTAAAATTAACTGGACACGGAATTAGATCAAAGTTCGTGCGGCGCATGCAAATCAGAAAGCAATCGATGCCGCTACCGAGATACCGAAATGAGATTTTCCGATTAGACAAGGCAGCAACATACACGGGTGTGGTCGAGAGAGGGAAAATGGAAAATGCAAAACAAATCCACAGCCTCGCAAATCACGCCAACCAGACACCGGCATCGTCCGCTCGCTTTGGGTGAGGGAACAGATCCATGAACCCACGACGAAGTGGTCAAGGACTATCTGACCGAGGTTGGATGGGATAGGAAGGTGGGAGGATGGGACGTTCCGGTAGCGAAAACTGCATGGCCCGAGGGAGAAAACGGGAAGTTGGGGATTGGAAAGCGTAATTTCGTTGAATACGAAATGTTTGCTACTGCGCACAAGAGCACACTTACTAGATCTAGTAGTCTTGAAGGGGTGTGTGCGTGCGTATGTGAGTGTGTAGGGGGAGGTAGTGGTAGAACACATGTCCGTCGTTGCGTATCGCTTGAAAAGTCGGGGGTTTCGTGTGTGTGTGTGTGTGTGTGCGCTCACTTACGCTTGAGTAGGTGAAAAGTTGTCCATAACGGCCGAGCGCAAAAGGGCGGATGGTGTTGATGAGAGCACAGCATCCCCCCTCCCCCTGGGGTGTAGGAGTGGGGAGAGTGATAGTGAAGCAAGGGCATAAACAAAATGGACGGTCGACTGTAGCATGTAGCAATAAGTGCAACCGAATGACCCTTCCAAAGCCACGAGGATGGTTGGCCATCGTCCTTTGCCAGCGTCCGTTTCTGTGTTCCCGGTTCAGTCTTGCGCTTATTTGCACATTTTCGGTACGGTTCGATACGAATGAGCGAAAACCATCCGTATCTGGCCTTATACGTGTGTGTGTGTGTACGTGCATATGTGTTTGAGGTTGGCACAAGAGGGAGCACCAGGCGTTCCGTGGTTGCCACAAAACCGAGAAATTCCTAAAAGTTAAAGCCAACCAGGGTGAGAGACGAACCCCATGGGCATGTCTGGAGTGGGGTCGGTTGGGTTGAAGTTTTGTATGTTCGTTGGATCAGTTTATATGTCTGCTTCGCTTGACCGCCACGTCGTCGGATCTTTACCGTGAGTGAAACGATACACTTACGGGGGAACACTTTGTTTTGCCAGACGGACTTAAACCTTCAATTTCCATTAAATTAAAGCGTAACACTACTGTAAATAAATATGGCGCTTGCCAGCATCCCCACATCATGGTTTTTAATACGAAGCTTGAAAGTTAATTTAATAAGGCGAACAGTTTTGGTTACCAAATTCGGTTTGATTCAACATCGGTTATTCTTGCATTGAATATTCAATATGAAAATTTTCATTTCATTATGATTCGTACGTAAAGATGCAAGTGTACGGTAGAGTGTTGATACGCAAACCATTGCCACCATATCGTGCAGCATCCCCAATGAGTGTCACTCGACCGTGGAAGTACTCTGCCACGGTCTGCGGCATCAGAGAACGCTTCATTGCGTAGACAGTTTATGGAAAAAGTACAAAACGCTTAACCAACTGGTGTACCATCTTGCTCTTTTATTCATTCTACCCTTTAAAAGTTAGAACGTGATCAATATTGATCCAAGCTAACCTAAAAGGTTTGCGTAACTGTAGCTATCTTTAATGGAAAATTACATATTTGTATGTTACATTATTTATTTTGTAATGTTTGCAACATTTTTGGATCCCATTTTTAGATTTTATAATTTGTCTCGTTCAACTTTTGCTTGACTCGTTTTGTTTGCTCAATCCCAATAAACGAGATGTTATTGTATTGAATTTAGTGTAATAAAGATTTCACGCAACTAAACCATTTTGGCGCTACAAGACACGACTTTCATATTTTTTGTTTTAATTGATGTAATTATTGTAAATTTAAATAAAATTAAGGTAAGTATTATCCTCGGAAAGTTGACATTTGTACAGTTCATTTCCCTCTTTAACTTATTCGCTTCCAATGTCTAGTTCTCCCCAGTTCTCCCCAAAATCCCCCGCGACACGATACAAAACCCCCTTCTATCGCTCAGGGAGCATTCGGACCGGGACCTGCTCGAAAATTATGCCTGAAACGACAAATGACCAAACCATCCGCCAGTCGGCCCGTCAGCAGCATCCAGCCGGCGGTAGATTTCAGTCTGAATTTATGGACACATTTTACAACACGAGCGCACGGCAGCACGAAGGCCCCTTACCGGCCATGGCAAACATATGCAAATGGGAACCTTCGGTGGGGAACGGTCGTTGATGTAGGCTGGGTTAGCGTAGCGTTGCCGGTCGTATTTGCGATGCTGATTATTTGCGCCAGTTGGTTGGCTGGTTGGTTGATAAATTGCGTTGCATTTTGCATTCTGGGCCGAACGGGAGGGTTGGCGAGGAGGAATACACTGTCCACTGGTGACGGGGTTGGTTGATTCTATCCGCTGAGATTTCGCTGCATGTGCTGCATATGAAAATAAGCTGCACGAATTGAATGTTTAAACCTTGCTGGGTGGTTCGAACGTGTCGTAGATTTTTAAGACTCAAAGGTTTTTGGCTTTGAAAGTAAAGTAATAAGTTGAAATTAATTTTAATTTATATATCTTTCATGTCTGAAGTAAAATTATTTTTTTTTTTTTTCAAATTTTCAGCTAATGGAGGCGCCTGGTTGCTTAAACGTTTATGCTTTCTATATAAAGACCAAATGTGTGGGAATTGTTGTTTTTAATTTTGATAATTATTTAAAATAAAGTCTTATATTTTAATGATTTTTTGAGAATACCAAAATTTTAGGTTGTCCTGGTGTGACCAGAATATCGTGTGGGATATGATTTGTAAGGAGTGGCATAACAAAAACCTAACGATTATATAATGTCGACCAAATAGTTTTTGAAGATCTACAATCAAATTTAATAGAAATTCAAGAAATGTTTTTGTTGAGCAACGGCCTTAAGCAACGGTTACATAAGGTTTGGAAAAAAGGATTCCCTCAAATGTTGCTTAGCAACCACCGTCTTGCTTGATGTTGTGTGATTTGTGCGAATAACTACTCTCGAGTTTATGATTTATGATTGTGTTCTTCGAGCGGCAAACTCCGCTTGGAAATGGTTCTTGCCCTTCGTTAAGGTTTCGGCTCGTATCCGGCCGCTCCGGAAGTGCCTCCAGAGACGATGGACTGCTGCCATAATCAAGCATCCGACGAGACGTGAATGTGGACTTCCGTGAGTGCCGCATGCACCGACTCTCGATCTCGGTCTCGACGTGCAGCATAATTGGCTGATTAAAATTCAAACCAACAGCGCGGCCCACTTTCCTCTCACTTTCCGGGCGAGACGGCTCCGCGCCAAGGAATGAGGCAGGTCCAAGACGGCACGGCAACGTCGAAGAATGTCTGGCACGGGAGGTTACAATCTTGAAAGTTTTCTTCGTCGTATGAATTTTTGATGTGTGCCCCTCGGTGGCAGCAGAGCAGCCGTTTAAAATATCGTCGTTTCGTCCTGCCTTGGGGCATCGGGCGCAACGGGAGGGGATACCTGACCATATTTACTCGCAAAATCAGATACACCGGGCACGATTCTGTGTCTATATGTGTGTGTGGGCGATGTGACGATATGACAAATATGTCCGGAATTATTCATGCTCCGCCAATCGGACGAAGTTGCCGCCGGGCAGCTTCGGTGTGCCACACTGATCTCGATGATGATGGCAATGACGGTACGTACACACACACACGCTCTCTCATCCTCTCATTTGCGCATAATTTGCTTTCGCTGCGAGCTCTTCCGGCGTCGGCCGGATCGATACGCTTCCGGTTGCAAACGGATTGAGGAAATATTGATTTTTGGCCATTCCGAAAACTCAAATAATCACTCAATCGTACGTGATTGTGGGTGGAGAGTGCAGGAGAGCCTTGGAGTGCAATTTCATATGTTAGCAGAGTGAATGGATGAACAGATTGACAGAAAGATGGAATTAAATTTGTTCAAAACAGGCGGTAAGCTTGAACAATTCCGTTCCGTTGGCTTTCGTTCTTTTCCATATCGGAAGACATCTGTAGTCGTTATACATTAAACATTGGGATATCGCTGTATGGATTTTTGTATTTATAAAAGAAATAATAAAAGAAAGAAAAGTAAAAACACACAAAAACAAAACAGAAAACCAATGCAAGACTAAATCAAATTTCTTTTTGATATTATTTAGTCATCGGAGTGGCCTTTGGATAACAGAAATAAGTCAGTTTGAACACACTTGACATTGAATTCGAACATTTATATATTTTGTAGCTCGAATAAAATCTGCTACTGAAGAAACGGAGTCAAAAGAAAAATTTCAAATACAGGTTTGCTAAACGATTTTGTTACTCCTGCATTTCAGGGTTGCCAATTTACTTTTCTTTAAGATTCAAGTTAACAAGTTTTTTTTTTTTGTTTATGTCTTGTTGCTGAAATGTGAAATAAGCACAACTATTCCATAAACAAATCAAATTGATGTGCAATTTTGCTTTTATTTTACAATTGGCGTAATAAAGGTGACTTTCTTTGTTGTGGAAATTTGGGGTATAACTGTTCCAAAAACAAATATCGTTGAAGTCAATGATATGTTATTGTACATTATACTGGCGTTTGTGTGATTTTACTATTTAATCGCCCCTTACAAAGGAGCACTTGAATGGGGCTTTGTTACAGTAAGGTGTATCTTTCAAGCGCTTGCATTACCTGTGTAATATTGTGCCGTAAATGTTGCAGGAATCGAACAAAAAACCCCAGATGCTCATTCATTCCCAGTAAAGGCCGGGTGTAAGTTTATGGTTGTTTAAGGATGCAATATATACGATTGTGTTGTATGGTTTCTTCTTTACAGCCTGCGAGGGTAGTTAGGACCCTGGGAAGGTCATATGCCAAACAGGTACTGCATGGGATGCTGCATGTCAGAGTCGAGATTTCTTTCGCCGACCTTCGGATTCTGTCGCCGTTTTGAAAACTGAGACCGTCTGCAAGCGCAAGTGAGCAAACTCCTTCGGAAAAAAGGACAACCATTTGCACCCGGATGTCCTACTGCGCCACCCAAAAGGATAGGTACGCCATTACGACGATGGGTTTGCCGACGCGCCTCAGGGTCACCTGTGAGTATGTGTCTGACCGTGAGCCGTAGAAGAGCCCGTTTCGGTTCCGTCCCTTGCCGGCCGATTACTTCGAAGCGATTTCACGCTAGATGAACGTTCTCCGATTCCAGGTAGGGTGGCCTTTGGGCCCGAATGCCGCGTCACTCTGTCTGCCCACCTAGCGCAGCATCCATCGTCCGTCCTGGGTTTCGGGTCCCGTCTCTCCCGCTGGAAGGAACCCATGGAGAACGGTGTTGCATCGCCCTTCGGAGGGTTATAAATTAGAATCGCACCGTTGTTGGTCCGCAAAGGTGTAGACCATCTGCGCCGACGTTCGGACACTTTGGGTGGGATGCGTTCTTCCATCGATTTTCAGAAGATGTAAGGCGTCGGAGGAAAGTGTCCTCCACCGGTTTGACTGTCTAGTCATTCCGTTTTGCGCGTCAATTGGAACGGAAACATAATTTTAATTGCTCGCCCAATCGACTTCATTCGTTCTCCCGACTTCTTCGGAAGCATTCATCTTGTCCATCATTCATTGACCGTGCGGGGGGAGAGTGGGGGATGGGCTCCATCAGCGGAGTTTCCAATTGGACCTCCTACCGGTTGATCGGTCTACCGCACGATCGATTCGACTGCACTCATGGTGCTAGTTATGAGGAGCTTCATGATGGTGCAGGGTAAGAAAAGAAGGTTATTAACATAAACCCTCGGAACAAACCCACACGAGAACGTCGCACTTGTACCCTCTGGCGGTGCGCCAGTTGTGCAGCAACTGTGTGGAATAGACCCTTTTTTCCCTCTCTCCAACAAACACCTTTTGCTTGCGCTCGCAGCATAATTTACATCTGTTTATTTATGTTTATTATATGTTTATTTACACATAAATTTCAATTTTATCTTTCACACCTTACGCGCGAGGAGCCGCTAGCGGATGTTGGGTGCAGGATGATGATCGTGTACTCATTCAATCATGTCTCCGGGCTCAAGGTTTGAGGGGAGAGCTCAGCTAAAAATGTGTGAACTGATCGTAACACTAGCTGTACCGGCTATGCAGATGGTTCCCATTAATTGTAGACAAAATTCTTGGCAAAGGGAAGATCTGGCGTGATGAATTAAACTTTAGTTGTTAAAATGTTTATATCTTTTATTTAAACCTCATTAAGACAGGGTTCTTTATGACATTGTGTTTGTAAATTTATTCAACTTCATCTTTGGGTTATTGAATTCATCAACAGTGCGAAAAGTAAATGATACCGATTATTGTTTCTCAGTAAAATAAAAATAATCAAATTTATTTGTATACTGGATTGCGAACTTATAAAACCTTTCTAGAGCTGGTTGGGAATGAACTCCCTAGCAAATTATGGCGAAATGACTTCCATCGGGGAGTGCACACTAGCGTGGATTAAATTTTATTAACCAGGCTTCTCCGGTGGCAGCTTTCGCACCTCGTGAGCGTCAAAGTAAATATCTCCTTACTAAGCGTTACGAGGTGTTTAAGCCCCAAACATCAGCGCAGTAGCTGTAAGACAATTCTAGCGATGTAAGCTTCGTTCGGGAAACCGACATGAAATGCATAAATCTTGCCGTGGAGTTGGGAGTGTTCCACAATTTAGTTGAGAAGCTTCCCATTCATACCGTGTTACGCTGTGTTCCGGAAGCTTACGGAAGCAGTTGCGCTTGATACTCCACTTGGTTTTCTTGTTTCTGTTCAGCCCCTAAAGCTACAGCATGTGTGGTCCCAGGAAATGTTCAAGTCTAAGAAGCTATCTAGTGTCGAAATTGTTGTAAAGGGTTTTTTTTCACTCCTCCAATGGCTAATATTTGATGAATGTTGCGCGTTGGAGAGTTCTCGATCTTTGATTTGTTATTCTTTATCTTTGTTTACCCGGCGAAGGTTTTCTTAGCGCGCTTGAAAGCAGCTTCCGTTCGGGCGGGATCCACGTTTGGTGAATGAACGTGGGAATGTTTTTGTGTGGGGCTTGTTTTTGTGAACATTTTTTGATGATCGGGAGCTTTGGATGGAGGTTTGTGTGATTTTGCAAATTCCTGCACTCATTTCCTGTTCGAGTTGTGAAATGAATAAAATGTGCATGATTATTTGGATTTGTTTTAGCTTTTAATCTTTCTCAATGTTACATTGTATGGTGAATTGATATTTTGAACTTCCCAACAGGTAGCACCGTTACAAATTGCCGAAAATATTTACTGCATAAATTATGCTTGGAACGAATCTACAAAAAGAGAGTCACAAAACCGAAATCTGCTGCTTGCGTTAGATTTATTAATAACGAGCAGAAAGCTCAGACGCAACGCGGCTTCTTCGAAACAGGCCACCGCTAGCCATGTGTCGTCCAGAATTCTCGCGTGTCCGATGATATTATATCCCCAGGAGCGCGGGAATCCCTCGCAGCTGTGCCGCAATCGGAATCGGAAGCGCAGGCTGGAGGAGAGAAAAAAAAATCAATTCCCCCCCTACTGGTTTCGATTTCGATCATAAATTTTTCCTGATCAGCGCAACCGAACGCATTCGGGAACCGCGCGGAACCTCAAAAATCCCGTGGAAAATACGACCGGGACTGGTTCAATGGGTCATATTTATTAATCACCACGAGACTCTCGTTAAGTGTTAGGATGATTTTACATCCTGCTCCCCTCCACCCAACTCCTTACACCCGTTTTCTTCCATCATTGCTGGATCAAGGTTTTTTTTTCCTTTTTATAATTCCTTTTTCATCGCTGCGAGCGTGTGTGTGTTTGTAAGGTGAGGTGCGAAATAATTTATACCGAAAAGACTTCCGCAGAAGCTCCCAATGATGACGACGACGACGACGCCGTTGGATTTTTGGGTACTGCGTTTGTTCATTGTGCATTTGCATCCCTCGTGCGCTTCTTCGTGGATTGAGGGAACCGAAAAATAACTTAAATTTTTCCTTGGCGCATCGCCGAAGGCAAAACCAAGCTCTCTGACTTAAGACGGTGGCATTGAATAAGCACTATACTTCTGCTAATTTGTGTGCAGTCAAAATTAAACAATGAAGGAGAAAAGTTAAATTATCTATTAGTTTTTCATGTAATTAGGGACTTTGTCTGGAAAATAAAGCACATCCCAGACATTCTCACTTCATGGGTATTAAAATTAAATTAAATTACAAAACACAAGCATGCTTCAAATTGTCATGCAAGTCTCCTTTTAGCACAGTTATACAAATTTTCATAACATTTAGCGTTCTTTTATATGATTTAATCTATACTAATTCATATAAAATGTACGCAATCTAACCATTGCTTCGCCCATAGTTTAAAAGTGAAAACTTGCACCTCGGCATGTTACTGCCGTCGACGAATTCGGGAATCGTAGCAAATGAGATATTCGTTGTATGCCACCGAACCAGATTCAAGTGATTGTGATAACATTTATACAAATATTTAACGTCGGCTACCGTGCAAAATATTCATGAATCCGAATGCGTAGGAAAAAATTTCAGAAGCGTCTCGACAGAGATGATTTTTTGTGATCTTGTAAAAAGATTAGTTACGTAGTTAGTTCTTTAATGAAACTAAGATTCTCTTTTTTCCTAATGTTTTTATTATGTTTGGTATCCACTAGAAAGTCCGATCTTCTTCGTACCATTTGACTTTTTTTTACATTAACTTACCTTATCTTTTATTAGCTTTCTTGCGGGAAATCAATGTGGTCAAGTAAAAAATCCCTGGATGCCCTGGAACTCTCCAGAGCACAATAGAAGTATGCATGGTACTGGTGTGAACTTCAGGGTTTCAATATCACCCGGAGACACTGGAATTCATACGCAAAATTCACGCAAAACGCTCGTAAAGTATTTCCGGGAGCGTTTGCGTTCGCGAAGTGCAATCAGTTCAGTCCAGTTTCTCGGTTTCTTCCCCATAGCGCATGACGGCGTGCAGAGTATTCTATATGTTCTGTATGTTGTAAAAATGCTGAACTCTACTGTGTGAAATACGAGTTTCACGAGTCGAAAGTAATGAGTGTAGTGCCGGACGGTGCACTTTCGGACCCGGGACAGCTTCGACCCGATGGAGAATACTGTAGATCAGGCATGCTGCCACCGCACGCTGGTTGATTTGTTTGATCGCTCTGATCGGTCGAAGCTGGTTGGTCCGGGGAAGGCTGGGGTTGAGCAGAGAAAGATTTTAATTATGTAAATGCACCACTCTCGGGTGCAATGCAGCCATGCATCCAAAGGTGAACGGTGAACGGACCTTCTTTGATTTCATTGACGATATCGGATTTGTATGTTAGCGTAATTGAAGCGTTGAATTGTTGATTGGAGTTGCACTTTGCAATCTAGAGTTCACAAAGAGCTTTTGAAGATTGTTTGTGAAATTTAAAATAAAAACCACTTTTAGCCAATTTTGTTTGCTCCCTGAATTGTGTTCTAGATGTGTACTTTTTTCCTAATGTTATTGAAAATTACTAGAACACGGGTTGCCGATGAAAAATGAGAGAATATGTGTATTGTCATAGTTTTTTCTCAAAGTTTTTCAGTAATATCCAAGCAGCCAAAAATCCGATATTCCAGCAATTTGATCTGTTCGGATTGATAACATTGCATTCATTGTTAGCATTGAAAGGAAGTAAAACAAACAAAACAAAAACAAATGTGATTGACTTTGCTATTTTTGTGTATGAAAAATATATCGTCCTTAATTTCTGCCATGTTTTCGTATATCATTTTCAACTTTTAAAATACTATAGTACCTATCCAAATGATGTGCAACAGATACGATGAGTTTGTCGGCAGTCAAATTTAGATCACTCTTTTAATTGCGCTACATTTTACGATCAAACCGAGGAACATCATCACTATCAAGCTATGTTCCATGGTCTTATATAACAGTCTTCGTTCACTTTTTCCTCGAGGGCAAAACATCCCCGAGCGGAGGGCGGCATTGCTGGAAACCTTTCCATCCATCAATACATTTTGATCGATGGCGTTGCTATAGATTAATTTGTGTTTCCTCCCTCCCATCGCCTTCCTTCCCCGGTACCTCGAACTGTGTGCTTTAATCTGTCTAAATGCTTTCGGGCTCCCGTTAGTCTACCACCGACCGTCGCCCGGGACTCGGGCCATCGCATTCGACGTTTCCGACCGGGCAGATCTGGGTTAGCGAGCGATCCATCTTGACCAAAAATCCGGGCTCCGAACATCGAGCGATAAAGCAAAAAAAAAAACCAAAAATCGAAAACCCATCCCAAGCCCCGGTAAAGGGACGGTTTGGCAGGCTTCCGATGGGCGCGGAAGGTCCGAACCCATCCGTGGGAGGGCGGCAGCTGAGGAATTCCAAAAACGATAAATTATCACACCTTGCGCACCTTTTTCTTGCTCCCTGTGCGTCACCCTTCCGCCGGCCATCCTTCTCCGCGAGCCCGAAATTTCCTCCCGCGCGGTGTGTCCTTTGCGACGGTATGTCTGTTCCGAAAATCACATTCCAACATCTCTCGGAGCGTCGACTCCTCGGTGTCTCTCCGGCGCTGGTAAGGAGCTGGCCGGCATTTTGCTCCGTCCGTCCCTTCCCTCCTGCTCTCCTTGCGCGCACACACATTCACACATGTAGAGAATGCGACCATAAACCAAATACCCAGCAGGTGAACAGTTTTCTCGGCGTCCAATCGAGTCCTGGTGCGGGGGCACCTTCTTCGAACCCGATTCTCCGAGCCCTGCTGGAGACTCTTCGACGTTCCGCTTGCCGCTGCCGTCCTACCCCGTGATCTCCCGTGTGTTTCACCAGGCGAAAGATAACCGCCTTCGACCGGCTTTTGACTTTTGCGGCAGAACACATACGAGTGCGCAAATCGATCGACGGACCGTTGGGCGCAAAAGTGCAAAATCTGCCACGGGAATGATGGAGCGGTTGGCGTGTGTGTGTGTGTACGCTTCCTGATTAGAGGAGCTCCGAACAAGGTCCTTCCTTTGCCGAGTTCGCTACGAACGAATTTTGGACGATAATGATGGCAAGATTGGTGTAAACGGTCAGGTAGTTCACAGGTGACTGGAAACAGAAAGTTGTTCTGAGCTGGCAATTTGATGTTGTAGAAAGTAAGAAATTTTTACTTCTTACTAATTTTCCTTTAACAGGAACATGGGTTGTCTAAAATGAATTGTAGGACTTCAAATCATTTGTCATACCTTAATGTTTTTTTGAGTCTGTTTGAATAGCGAGTACTCTTACATGAATTTAGACATTACAATTAACGAATCTTTCGATTTAACACATTTTGCATCAACAAGAGCTTCCTTTGCTTGATCATTTTCTGTTTATTAATTTTGGTTTTGTTCGTTTTACCACAATATTTCGTCAATATGACTTTTTTCAGATAAGTTTCAATATATTTATTCCATTCCATTTAATTATTTTTTCCTCTAGTTACATTAGTCAGTTCATTAGAAGCTTTTTTAGTTTAAAATTTTTATTGCTATTCTGTTTTCTACAAATATTTAGTATTTAAGGAAAAGTATACTTTTTATGATTTTTTGTACCATTTAAATTTACAGCAAAAGATCTTATTCCGTGCGCAACGGTGCACGCTTTGGTGACCGTTCATTGCGATACCTGTGTGAAAATTTACGGTCGGTTGACCACCGGCTTTCCACTCCCGGGTACGTAACGGATGCGGATTTGGTTGGAGTTAAGCCAAATCGAAAAAACAAAAATGGATAGAGAAAAAAAACGGCAGCTAGCTCAAAGAGATTGATGCAAAACCGACGGTCGATGTTTGGCCCACCGGGCGAGTTGAGAGCTCCGTTCTGCCGATAATTAAATAAGCGTGAAATGGACAGGGACTCCGGGTCCCGATCCGATTGCTTCCGGCCGCTGCTCTTCGGGACCGAGAGGGACGTCGACGTAATCGAATATCCTCTGCCTGTCGGAAAGGACGTGCGGGTGGGTCGCTGGAAAAATGCTGGAATTCATTTTGAGCTGTAATTGATATTTTAGCTCCGAAAGCTTAGCCGATCCGCCGCTCATTTGCGGATTGTGGAAAATAAAATGGAAGTTGGTTTAAAAAACACAGGCTATCGCAAATTATGTCATTTCCTTGTTTGACTCTCTTGGGTGCATTTGTATTTCGATTTGACAGCTTGAAAAATAATATTACATACTCTATGGTTAAAATGGTTCAAGTAATAACAAAACCATTTAAAAGCTATCGAAACAATTTTAGTTAACATGTCTATTTATGTAATGATATGTAATAATACTACAAACATAGTTGTTACAGACACTTTCGACGGGGTGAAGAAAAGAAATTTTAGGAATCGTTTCGTTCACACGAAACCAAAATTTTACTATTTTATTTCCCGATGTTTGTAACAGAGTGTGAGATTTTCCCGCTTTCCCACCGTATTTATCAGTTTCCTCGTTCCCTTTTCATCTGACAGGTGCGGTTAGAGAGATTTCGGACTTACGGGTCCGAACTGTCTCTGACAATAGTTTTGATAACACGATTCCTTGTCGTTTGTTGCGGTTCCTTCGTGTTAATCAAATTCACATCACTTCAACATGAGACATTTGCTTCCGATGGGACAATGAATTCAAGCAGGGAAATTGTTCGCACACACGAAAAGTCAGCGTCACTGTAGGGATGTTTAAGAAACTCTACCAATCATCCAAAAAAGGGGTCCTGCATTTGAAGGGTCCATCATGCATCACCATCGCATCGGGAGGGCGTTCTACGCGAAATCCCGTTTATATGTGTAATAAAAATCACAAACCAATTAATTACCGACTGGAAGTTGATTAAATAAAGATAATTGAATTTCCACCCTCACCCCTAGCATTTATCGCGGGTGGGCACAAAACAGTACCAGCAGCCGATGAGATCGGTGGATTTTTGGTAACAACATTCGATGTTGGGCAAAGGGGAGTAAATGAGATTCCCCTTGTTTTTGGTGGTCGTGCAGTGGGATGCCGGTTTTCCCAGAGATTAAAGGTGTGGTACACGCGCGGGTCAATTGGATTCCGATCCCGGAAAGCGGTGCCATATGGTTTGAGAGGCGAATGTAAGCTGTTCAAGAAGGGCTATCATATGCACAATTTTACTAATGGCATGATCTTTGAGCTCGATTGTTTCGCCGGTGATTATCAAAGGCACTCCACCAGCTTCTTTCAAAAGTAGGTTTATTCGTGGAAAACCGGTTCATTTTATTTACTTTTATTTGACATTTGTATTTGACTTATGCATTTTTAGGTTTTTATTTTAAACAAAATTTTCGGTCAACTTAGTAATTTTCTCCTTCCTACGCATTTTAAGACTACTCTCTAAATCTTTCTCAACAAGCAACGTTTAATCTTCTGTTCACTAATTGGGTATCCGAAAAGGACCACCGAAGCATATAAAAAAAATTAAAAGTAAACCAATAGACCCAAGGCGTATCGATTCACCCGTTCAAAAGCACTTATTACGGCGTTCGTATTCCAAGATGGTCACACTTGTGGCTCATCCTTCCATTTGGAAGCCTTTTTTTTTGTACAAAAAAGAACCAACAAAAATGTTGGCCACTTGTTGGAACGGGCGAAAGAGAGCATTGTAACGGGGGGAAAAAAGACTGTGAGGTCTTCACGCTCCGCCTTCGAGTGGTGTTTAAATTTCGCGTAATTTAAATGCGCAAACGACTCCGATGAGGCGTGTGAAGCAGCCACAGCAGCAACCGCCACCGGAGCCAGTTCGAGTTTCGGTAGATTCCGGTAGCTAACATAAACCACTTGTGTCGCGAAGTGTTGAAAATTTCATGAATGATATATTTTTCCACCTCCACACGCAGACTCTCCTCCGCGTGGTGGTGCAGTAAACGCGGTTGCGCGAGGGAAGTTGAAGAAGGTTTGTGAAGAAGATTAGAAAAAAATATCATCTTGATGGCATGGGAAAGAGGTCTCGGAGCCGGTTGCCCCTAAGGGGGGATGCGTGATTAATTCAAATGAAAATCAATTAACATAATTTATGGCATGCGCTACTTGTGCGGTGTCTTACTACGTCGCGGGAGTGTTGAAATGGCCCACCAGCAAGGGCCAATATACCTGCCTGCCTGCCTGTACTTGTGCCGCGGTATCCACAAGGTTCGCTGCTGAACAAAATCGTTCCGATGTACGCGTCTGTGGCGTCGCACACGCGAAGAAAAGCGAAAACTCTTGGAAACCCGATAAGTGGCATGTGAGGAGCCCAAAGCTCTTGTCTCGTACGCTTGGAGAGGGTGGTCGTGTCCGATTCCGATGAAGTTGATGAGGCATCGTATCCCACGGAATGGGCTCCGAACTCCGCCGGGAGTACCGGGCATTGGTGGCGTAGGGTTGTTTTCCACCAACCAGACAGTGTGGCACTGGAGGGACGTTCCGTTTCCCCGGCCAGACGGAGCGTCTTTACCATTCGGGTTCCGTGTGGTGCCCCGGGGTCTAAAGCGTCCCCTGTAGTCCGCGCTCAGCATGAAGGATCCATCAACCAAAGCCCGATCGCTAGCAGGTGTGGTCGAAGTCGAAGTATCACTCACACTTCTCTGCATACCTGATCCGATGGGCTGATTGATGGTTTTCTCTAAAATAAATCTCTCTCGGGCCGGAATCTTGTCACTACAACGGGCCCTGGAATGTGCTCAGAGGTCAGAACCTATGCTAGGCTGTCGGATCGAATTGGGGTGTAGGGAGAATTATGGTTCTACTGGGACTTCTTAAGCCGCTTCGGTTGTGGCAGAAAGCGCACATCATCGTCGTCATCGTCATCGGTTTTGAGCTGAGCGGCAAATGCCAAACACCCGACTGATCGATCGCGCCTGGAGAAGGGAGGAATCGATCTCAGGGGACCGATCGGACGGAAGAGGGTGTACACAGATGGGCGCAAAGGAAAAAGCACACCGATGGTAGGCAAGGTATGCAGTTTGCACATGAGAGATTCGCAAAGATAACTTAATGGGAACGATCCTAGCTCCGAAATTACCCGATGTAGATCGTTTAGGTTTTAGAACGCACGATGAGTCGCATCCCGAAGACCTACCTGCTCGCGAACGTGCACAGACATGCAGGCTGCGCCTAAAAATACGGAATCGAAAGACACTTCACAACCCGCTACGCCAAAGAGGCAAACGTAAGGCCTTCACGCGAACCTCTTTCGACCTTCGCAGCTAATCCTAATCATCTTAGGGAGTGTTATGTGTTTGCTAAATCTGAATAATCATCATTATGGGGTCAATTGTTTCCTGCTCGGAATAGGTGCTTTGGGGGGAAATTGTTCCTCGATGCGCCTTCCAAAGTGAGGGTAGAAAGAACTGCTTTTCGAGGGTATGTCCGTTCATACGAGGTGGTGCTTAACATGCCTAATCCCTGCGACCAAAGTTTTGACGGGGTCGCAGCCTTTGACCACCGTGGACCGTCGGATGTCGAAGGCGTTTGACCTAATCTTCTTCTAGCCGATTCCGATCGTTAACACCTTGGGCGGTTTGGCAGAGCACGTTTTGGATAGTGTGTGACCACTAAGTACCGGTAAACACACTCGATAAGGGCACCCGGTATTACGAGATTGTCGAAAATGCCCGAGAAAGGACAGTTGCTCTCAGCGTTGATGGTGGACAGGTGCCAAAAAGGGTTACAGCTTCCATTTGTTTTTCCTCATCACTGTAGGTTTTTATTACCCGGCCACACCCGTTCAAGCCATCTTCTATATGCAGTTATTAGCTATTCCAACAGTGTGCTCTGAAGTGATCCGGGTAGTTTTATGTTCTACGACAACTCACTAGGATTGTTTCGAAGAAAGTGGGATGGTTGGCCCAGTGAGGTAAAACTTTCATATACAATGTTTACATAAGTTTTATTGCGAACGGTAGCAACCCTTCATTTTCGCACCATTTTGGGATGCGCTGACAATGGGTTGGTTCGTTTTATTAGACTGTTGGGAGCCGTTAAATCTAGTGGTTATTAGCATGTAGGTAAGGTGATTTGAAGGCCACTTCTGTACCTACATATTGCTTGTTCAAATATCGGTGAAATAATGTTCATTGACCCGAGGAAGTCGGTTGACCCGAGGTTGTCGAAGTAAATACACAATTCTTTAATTTAGTTATTTTAGTGAAATACTGTGGGTAGAATTATTATTTTCGGTAGCGGGGTAGTTTTTTTTTAACTTTTGAATATATTTGTTTTCACACTGAAAATAAATGGAAGAAAGAAGTGGTCCATAGTTATTAAATATCTCTTATAACCTAACGATAAATGCAATCTATATTAAACTACAGCTATTACATACTTTATTTTCTTATATTCGAAATTTGTTTGAATACATTTTGAAAGCCATTTTTCTACTACAAACCGGTTGGCATTTATATAATTGTTCTCAAAGCCGCCGAAAATAATGGGGAGTAATATTATCATTTTAATTGAATATAAGACATTGAAGGAAATAACAAGTTACATTGAGTTTTAAATTGAACATATTTACGTTTACCAAATTTTCACGACGATAAGTTGGTAGCATCTTCAGACTAGGCACGTATGTATCGTATCTTGTTTGGAAACAACTCACCTAGGAAAATTGCCACCACCGGGGCGAAAACGGCCCATCCTTGCAAGTGGCGTAACGAGCCTCCGTCAAACATGTTTTCATTGCACCGATTTTGTTTTCGTTTCTCCTCTTCCTGTTCGCCAAACCCAAGACAAGACACCTTTCCTAGGACCGGTGCTCCGGGGCTTAAGTGCGCCCGGCCTGCCCGCCGGGATTCGAACGAACGAACGAACGGGCGCAATCATTATCCTCCGCCTGTCAACCCGATCCGGATTTGCCGGGGGTTTGTATTTAATCAGTCGGCTGGAAAATTACAGTAGCAATGTTTTTCTTCCTACTTTCGTTTGAATGTTTTTTTTGTTCTCCTTAAAATCGCTACCGTTAGAACGCTCGAGATTCGCGTGGACCGGTTACGATGTTCTGTGTTTTTTTTCCTTCTTTTTGCTGCTGGTCTAAGACGCAACCAAGGATGGCTACCATGAGCAGAGCTAAATAAACAGAAGGATGAAAATAACAACTCTCGCCGAGGTTATTTCCAGGCGAAACGGAGAAGGAAAACAGTAAAAACAAACCATAAGCGAAAATCTTACAAGAATGATGAAGGCTTGCAATCTCAGCAAAAGGCGTAGTTATGTTGGATCGGGAAAGGAACTTCTTTTTTCCGCTAACCTGGCAAAATGAGTCTGCAACTGCAAAAGTGAGCAAAATTTCATTCCCTAGACAGAGTGCTTGGTCTTTGAAAAATTCGAAAAAATATAAAACTCGACTGGACCCTCTACCGGATTAGAGTCGTTTTCCAATTTAGGGTTAACGAAAGCAGTTAAGCGAAGAAAAACAATTCTCCGCCACGGTCTCGATGTGTCCCTTGGAGTCCTAGAGATTAGCGTCAGGTGAGGCGACCGATTTTCTTGTTGTCGTTCGATCACTTCAAACCACTCACAAACTGTTTTCGATGGGCAGCAGCTGAGGAACCTGCAACCATCGGAATGTTTTGCCATGGAAATTGGTTGGGAAAAGTGTTATTTCAAACCATCGCTAGACACCGGTAGGGAAAAGAGTACCAAGTGTGCAGCCAGGTGTGCTTTTTTGGCCATTTTCTAGCAAAGGTTATGTTTTGTCTAGCGGGATGAACACGGGAAAGGTATCCTGGATTCGCCTGACCAGAATTGGTTCATCCAAAAGAAGCGTAGTTCGCATGAATAGGCCATATGGGCTGCCTTAAAAACGGGTGTCATTCGGGTTGTCCCTGCCTCCCTTTTGTCTCCCGGGCACGCTCGCTCCAATATTTATCATGTTTTAATATCGCCATAATTTAATGGTCACAATTACGAGCGTAATGGGAATTGATTGTGAGCCGCTCGTGCCCGGTTCGTTTATTTATTTGCAGCAAATTTATAATCTTGCACGATAAGAATCGTCAAATTGCTGCTAGTCCCGGGCGTCCCCATACCGTTGGACCCGGGTCACTGGTGAGTTTTAGCTCCCGGTACAGTCGAGGCAACGCGCTGCGTTCAGGTGCATGTGCGTGTGTGGTGTATTTGGGGCGCGTTTTCGACTACGACACGAACCTGGCCGTCCGACCGGCCTGGGGTCAGCCTGTGGGGGTTGGGTCATTTATAACGTCGGTGTTTACTCCATGCTCCGGAGGATTGCTACGGATGTTACGTATTAGGCACAGTGGGAAAATATTTGATGAAAAAAGGGTTAAATTTGACGTCAGAAACCTACCTATACTTCATGGCTCTCCAACCCTCCTATGATAATTTTAAGGTAGGAATAGTTATAAATCATTATATGCTGAACATTAATTTTGTCTATTTTTTAATATTAAAAACTTTGTTACGAAAGCTAAAAATCAAGAAATCTGCCTATCGTTTTTCGTCTGTAAAGTGTAGTTTTAAGTGGTTCTTTTCATTTATGTATTAAGAAAATGTGACCATCACCAATGTGTTAATGCGTCGTTAAACCCATTGGAGTTTGAGAAACCATACGGAGTCGGCTCCATACGGTAGCTGGACCTGCCATCCATATTGTCGATTGGCAGATTTATTTTATTGCCTTTGTTTTGTGCTTAATTTGGTCGATAAATTAGACGCAAGAGATACGGCCGGCCGGTTGCGTAGTGCATCCGTGCCGGATGTTTCCACGGGACCCGAATGGTCTGTTCCGATTGTGGCGGTTGTTTCTAGTAACGCACGCGCGGCTTTTTTTTCTGTTTTGATATATCGCTGATGGTAAGCTGATTTGTTGTTTGAGGTTTTAGCGCTCGCTGGTTTAGGTCGAAGGAGGCCACTGGAGGGGTGAGGAAATGGTACCGAAAGTGCCCCCAAGTTTGACCTCCCGATGGCCCACAAATGCGTTGTGAGGGCGCAGAAATTCTGATTCTACCGATTAGTTCTAACGACGGCTAATGGTAATTTACTTAATTGAATCGATTTCCAATAGCCATTTTGGTGTCATTATTTTGAAATTATGCTAATAGATGATGGATGCAATCAACGCGCTATCAGTGGCCTTGATCTGTTCAGCTTTTCTGCCAATCGCTGCAACTGTTTATGCAAGTTTAGTATGAGTTTGTGTGTGAGTGTTATGGCAGGATGCATTGATTTATATCTTGGATATATCACAATTGTTCCGTGATTCTCTATCGCTGATTAGTCCCAAGTTTACAATTAATCTTATCACTTACATGAATAACAGTTGTCGATATTTTCTACATTCTGGATCGTTACTTACCTACATAATTACTTACTTAGTTGAATATATAATTGTCTAGTGTACTTGGTAAAAATGTTCCGAAAATGATATTTTTGTTTAAAGTTAGATTAGTAATTATGTATGAAAAGTGTTACTGGATGCAAGTTGTCCTCAGTTCAGCTAGCTGTTCTATTCGTTGTAAAGAGTCCTTGGGATATGTCTCCCTTGCTGAGGCCTTCGGAAAATCACAAGGACGGTTTGTTTGTGCATCTCCAACGCTGCAATGCACCCATCGTGAGCAGTTAGAGTATGTAGCCACTTCCTATGCATTACACCACGCCAAATATGACGCAAGTGTACGTGCGAATTGGCCTCCAGGATGTTCCTTCGCTGCTTGCAAAGCATGCTTGCGGGAATTCTGTGTTTGTCGTAATAAATATTAATAGCCTCCCAAAGACGACGGTATCGAAGGTTACCCAACGCGAAGATACACCGTTTCTTCCTTCTTACCTACTCCAATTCGAGAACCGACGATGGTTCGTTCTTGCGCCGTTGTTGTCGCTGCCCAGCATCACTTCACGATGACGAGGTGACATATTCCAACGCTGGAGAGTATGTTGAAGCGGCTTGATGGTTTGTCACTTCTATGAGCTTTTGAAGAATTTGAGCAAATAAAAATACCGCTGCTCTTACCATCATCGTGACGTTACCAGTTCTGGGCACAGTGGGATGTTGGTGTGATTTTGGTTGGACAAATGCTTAAAATGTTCCTAATGCATTTTTTCATTTCTTGAATACAATTTTTTCAACAACTTGAAAATTGGGTTTAAAGAAAAGGTGTTTTATCTTTTACCTTTTTTTAAATGTTTGTCTTTTTTATCATCATACGAAGTGACACTGTGCAGAACCTACTTCTCGCCACTTCCACCACGCTGGAAGCATTTTATAAGTCTCCGAACGTTGCAGGTGGCTTGACGAACCTCTCATTGCCACCCGGTAAGTCTGGTCTGGATACACGTCGCGCGATTTTGTTTGCGAACCGGAACCGCCCTGCAGTATCCTTTCGATGATGTTTACCGATTTGCTGTGCATAATACCGTGCGGTATCTTGCCGTGCACCGGGCGACTTATATCCCTGGTCCCATCTTTCCCCCCGGGGCTCGCCGAGAGTGACCGGGTTAAAAATGATTCCACACACCAGACGGCGAGCAGCAATGTTTGAAGATCTTCCACACGCTCTTGAAGGAGTGAAGATGGGCAGCGAGTAGGTGACAGCCTTAGCCAACCCTCCCCAACGGTATGGATGTACTCTGCATCTGCTTAGCGGAAGGTTTTAGTCGACTGCAAGTAAAGCTGCTTATAAGAAACCTCTCTTTGCACGGGGTGGTCCTTGGACACACACATGCACGTGTGTTTGTGGGCATGATTGCGACTGGACTGTTTACGTTTTCCCGGAGGGCACCCTTGCCTGTGAGGGCGTCAGTGTGCAACATTCGGGTGTGCTGGATTTGGATTCCCTATCACTTGATGCACATCGCCCGGGTTTACCGCGCTGGTGAATATTTCATATCGTTATTTTGCTTCTGTAAACAGTTTTCTTTTGGCCAGATCCGTCCATAAGCGATCCGTTGCCGACGCACTGGAGCTCAAGGATGTTGCGACGGATTGATTCGTTTTAATAAACGATTGGACGAAGAGAGTAGTCCCTGTGGTTTTTGATATCACTGGTAGAGGAATTTATAGAGATGAACAAGACAAAATAGACTAAATTGTTTGGAAAGTGGATATTTAATAGATAGAATTTTTAATTTTCGTTCAAAAATATTTACATTACATCCAAATCAGTGCATATGTTTACCATGAGAACTGAATCATGCTGGATCAAAACAATTATAAACAATTCACAATCATCATTAGGAAGCCGTAAAATGTTTGATTGTTCTGATTGGCTTAGTTAAGGCTTACGTGAAGAATAAACCCCACAATAAACGCTGCACTTTGTTTCCTAAGAGATATGGATGACGATAAACTTATGAAAAATATTTAGACGAAAAAACACAACAAGTCTCGCATTAGCCAACTCGAGATGTACTTTCTTAGATAAACAACATTTCACGAGTTCGTTTTGAATGAACTTGATATTTATCCCAGCTATTGGAATAGACAAGGGAGTGGACGGATGATGCTCGAAAAAATCCCAACAAACCTGAACCGATCGTGAAGCCGCGATATGCGCTTTCGCTCGGGAAATTATCGAAAATAATTCAACCGCAACCCTTGCCAAGGGGACATCTTTTTCTGTGATTTGTGTAGTCATAATTTCGGGCTGCTCCTCTCATCATCCACGTTGGCACGCTATTGCACTCGGTACGATTTAACAACCGTTTGTGGGGAGTGAAAAAAAGGATCGTGTTATGCGAGTTGCGGTATCGGAGAGGCCATCGTACCGCCGAGTGTTCACCGCAGGATATCCTGCCACAGACACGAACCGGGTGTGTGTGAGTGTGTGTATGCGTGGTCGGGGAACTTCAATAAAAATTGACGATTAGGGCCCGGCGATAGCGCACGGCTCCCGGGCGTTTTTGAACATGACAACTTCGACAATTTCGGTTGAAGATGATGCGGAGATGATAAAAAATATCATTAGACCTTTCGGCCTGCCCTTTCGGTGGCTCGTAGGGCTCGAATATCATAATTGGAACGACACTGGAAGAGGGTTAATTCTGGATAAACTCGGGGCTAACAGTTTGTTGATACAACTGTGCGGCTTTCGACAAAGCGGACAAAAATTCAAACGCACAACTGCACAAACGGATATAACAATTCAGAAATGATTATGCTTCGTTCTCGGTCTGGGCTGATTATGTGACTGTGTGTCTTCATTACGTGCGTGTGTGTGTCACTTTGCTTATCTGTTAATGTACTGTGGGAAAATCTGAGTTTCGAAAAAGGGTTGTTTGTACAAGAGTAGTTCCCAGAAGCAGCATTGATTAACGCTGTGCTTTTTTAATGAAATCTGCATCGTTGTTGGTTTTTTAATCAAATCATCTGTGTGCTTCCTTTTTTACACTTACAAGGATTATTTTAAACAAAAAATGTCACAATATTGATACAAAGACTTGTTATTTTTCATTTTTTTCATCGCACGGTTTACTTATTTTCTTTGATTTGAAAAAATATTTTCTAAATTCTGCTAGTACTTTTATTTTTCTTATTGCCAATCATTTATACTATATTGCTGATCGTTTTTAAAATGACGTGCCCAATCAGATCCAGCTTCTTAGGTAGTACTAAAACGAATCTTACATCACTCATCGCAACCAGGTGAAACCGTGCACTTCCTGCCAGGATTGTCAGGACTCGCGCAGCGGTGTGTCGTTTACGAGCACGTGGCATCAATCGAAAGACCCTAAATCAGGAATCCCCCTTCCCATACCTCGCTGCATACCCAAGTTCCTTCCATTGGCCCCTCCCGGTGCAGACCAGCTATGTCGTTCGCTTTATTGCATAGCAACGCGTCACCTTTAAAACCCGGGGAGTTGAAAAGCGTACGCCATTTTCTAGGTATCGGCGTCGGCGTGCGGTGGTGACCTCGGCGATGTAGTGTGGCTGATGGATTGCCAGGTTGTGCGTGGCACAGCCTTGAACGCATGCACCTTGGATTGATCCGCACAGCGGGGAGCGCATCCGCTTCGGGATTCGGTTGCCCGCCTGCCCTCGATCACGAAACCTGAAACGATCGATCGCGGACAGGGAATGGGGTGGGACGACCGGCTGGGCCGTACGGTTGCGGCAATGCAAAGGTGAAATATGGTAGCGCAAGAAAGGACCGTCGTTCGTTGTGAACCATGAAGCATATCGTGTCGCCCAGAGGGTCTACGTGAGTCCTTGGGTTCGGCGAAATGGCAGGAAAAACAAGACGAATAAAACGAAGCCAGGAAGCGGACCACAGCGGACACATGTGGAAGGAAAAAAACACTGGCGAAAAGAAGAAGAAATCGAGTACGAGAAAAAAGAAATCACGCATATCCTAGCAAGAGAACATCCCGAGCCCCGCCGAGCACCGTTCGTCGGTGTACAAAGGTGTGTCAGATTGTCCTTCAAGGGGTCTCGTTTGGAAAAACCTTGGCATGGTTCTTGAGCCCCGGGTCCTGGTGGAAGGACGCGACAAAAGGACACGGTGTTGGCCATGAAGAAAATGGTACGAAACGGGAGATGAAATACCATCAAACTGTGTGACACCTGGTACGGAGAGTGACAGAACTGTCAGGAGCTTTCCTTGCGTCCGGTGGTCCTCGAAAAATCGCATTCCCTCCCTTACGCTCCGGATTCACATTCGGTTTCAGGGTGATTAACGGTGTGCTGTAGGTGAAGAGAAGCAAAAAAAACTCCTAGTTTGTACTTGATCCATCGAGACGCTTGAGACATACAAGAGTCGGCGAGTGAGTTGAAAACAAGAGGATACCAATGGCAGGAAGTGGCGGGAAAGAGGAAAACGGGGCATTGCAATCAGTGAAATTTATGCCTGAATCGAATGCATGCCACCGGTGGAAAACATCGGGTTGGGTTAGTTTGGTAGAAGGTGGTTGAAAATTGGGTTCGAAGTTTTTGCAAGGAAAACATTTGCCAAAATTGGTGACCCATAAATATGGGTAGAGTAAAGAGGGTCGAATGTCAAATCGTAGAAAGAGAGGTATTAGCAATCTTCTACTACATGATTGTTCCATAAGAAGCGGCGTTTTTTAAAACTTTTATTAAAAATGCCATCAGATATGGAGAGATTTGTAGTTAAAAAAGATTTCCATTCGCTGAAGGGAATTGCACTATTTTGTTACACTCAAATCATTTGACTTGCAAACGAATCATCATTCTAAGTCTAACAATCTGACGAGTATAAGTGCATTCTTTGATACTGCTTTTAACTAACTAAAGCTGAAATTAAATAGAAGTTAAGACTCAAAAGGAAAACAAAGTTCAACTGAAAATGTTTTTTTTTATCGCTCAAATGTAGGTCAAAGAGCATTATAAACTGAAACTAATACGTATCGTATGTATGTGATCATCATCTTGACATGATCTATAAATCTTTAGCTTTATTCATATTGTTCGACATAAATACACCACATTAATTTCAACTTTTTATTTTCTTACTCAATCCGGGTGAATGTTTAAATGAAGTTTTATTTACAATGTGTCACAGTTATGGTTTATAGTGGTTTATATGGTGCTCAAAAGGTGTACTTTTTTCGTTGAATTGAAAAAATAACATACAAAGACTTGTTCATGCTAATCTCTGAAATGAAAATTCTAGGTTCCAAAACATGTCTCCATGTAGAAGCTTTATGGCTAGAATTATTAAATAATTTCGGGCTTAACGTATCCCATAATCCAACTGCTAATATTACTCCAATACTTTCTACATATTTCTGTGTCGTATCGAAATCATCCGATGAAGGCAGTTGGAAATCAATTTTCAACCAACACACTGTATTACTGACATTGACACAACTATTTAGCGCTAGTAAAGGTGGTTTAAATGACTGGTTTGCCGCGGGGGAAGGAATTTCCACCCATACTCTTTCCACCACTAGCTCGAGCTCGAGTACGGTCGCACCATAAATCACACTCAGCTCCCACTTACAGCCGTCCTCGAACCGAGGCGCCATTGCATCGTGGCGCAAATAGGGAAGAGATGTGCAATTTTTTCCCCCGTGTTTTGTTTTATTTCCTTCCCAGCATCATCGGTGGCCCCTAGGCGTTGATTGCGCTCGCTGGTACACCGGGAAAGCTGGGATTTTTCCCTCCCTCCCGTCGTACACACGGGCGCTCTCTCCCAATCATTGCATCGCTCCGTCGATCAGTATTTCAGTTCCCGTGCCCGTCATTCTTTCGGTGACGTTGAATTGTGACATTGCCGCCAAAGGGCACGATTTTTCCGCCGATGACGAGGGCGGCACTATTGGCTGTTTTTTCGCGCTTCCGCCAAGATTAATCGAACGAACTCGGAGTGGTGGTAGTGGTGGTGGTGGAAAACACGTGTGCCCGGTGTGCCACTCCGGAGTTGCACCGGTGCGCGAATGTTTTGCGCCCGGGCGCAAAGTCGAGATGAACTGCGATGCGCACGTCGCGCGCCATGTCGGAAGCGCAATGCTTCATTAGAAGATTTATGAACCGCGCGAGAGGACGACGCCCTTCGGCGGGAAACTGGTGGATGGAAACCGGGGAGGGAGGGTGGCTGTGGCCGGATGATGATGTTCGAGTACTCGGTCACGGTGATACGGCGAGCGAGAAAGCGCGAGGGGTGGGGTTTTTGGGTCGGTTTGTGTGTCGTAAATTATTTTGGCCATCGGTGGAAAACGTCGGTCGCGGGAATGAAAAACCAAAACAAAATGAAAGAAAACCGAAACCCGTTTCACATCGGCCAACGAGGGAAGCCTCTGGTGGTGCGATTTTATTGTGTTTTTGCCCCGTGCGCGCACTTTTTCGATGATTAATTAGTGCAGTATCCTCGGGACGTGACAACGCCGTCGGTTGCGCCGCCGGAATGCTCACGGTGTCGAGTTTTGGGTTTTTCGGGCCCCGTCACTGGCCGTTGTTCCGTTGTTCGGCCGTTGACGTTACCGCTTGCGAGCTAATGAACTTCTGTCACGAGTGCATATGGCCATTTTTCATCCAAGAAGGCAAAGTGCAGCGGAACCGTTTTCGGACGCACTGATATGCCAATATTTACCGTTAAATAACTCGTTCGAACTTTATGAGATGTAAAAGTAAAACTTTGTACGTGTATTTGATTGAATTTCTCTTCTATCGAATGGTTTTTTGTGTGTATTGAAGTGTATTTTTTGCATTTGATAGAATTAGTCTGCTTTTAGATGTTTTTATGCGTTAAAAGCCTTCAAGGTATCTATTAACATTTCCATTTAGTAGTTTATTTCGTTTTATATTTATTTAGAACTCCTCCATTAATGTGCTCGAAAAGTTTATTTGAAATATTTTCTTTGTTTTCATTTGTTTCTAACAAGGTAAAGAAATTAATTGTAAAGGAGGTTGTCGGATCATTTAATTTGTACGTAGAAACCTACCATGGCTTATTAAGCTTTTTCTGTTTGATTTTTTTACGTTGCCTTATTAAGCTAAAAGTAGCATTTTGTGATACTATAAAACCTGTTCTTAACCCTTGATCGAAACTTAAAAAAAAACGATGGAATTTTGATTGATGTTTGAAGGACAGAAAGGACACGATAAAGTTGGGGTTTTTTTTCGCAAAAAGGGTCTCATGCTCGGGAATATATTTTCTGTTTTTTTTTCAACCTTTTAATTGTCATCAGCGGCTCGGTATCGGGCGGTATTCGGGTAATTTCTCCCCCTCAGTGGTACCCCTCTGGGTGGGTCTGGCGTTGGCTTCACATAACGGGGGGGTTGAACCGCAGTGAAAGGTTTGATTGGAGCGATTGAAGCAACGTAAGATTCCGGGAGCAATGCCAAAGGAAAATTGCTCCACCAAAGGGTAAAAAGAGCAACCGAAGGGAAAAAAGAAAAGAGACGACACACACACCACAAGTTGGGTGTTTTTTTTCTGTCCCTTTGCTTTCCTCTTCCACGATACCAGTTTTCTCAACTATGCCGCCCCTGCTGTCGGTGTCGCTGGCTTGGCAAGCGAAAAACGTCCCATCGAGCCATTCCTCCCGAGCGCGCGATGATGAAGCTGATGAGTTGATTGACTTTCGCAATCGAAACGACAACCGTAGGAAAATTAAATTGAACCCAAACAGCGCGCCGGCGGTTCACGGTGAGAAGGAAATGGCAGTGGTGTGGATGAAAGACGTCACGTGAACGGTGGGACAAAGTTCGATCTTAATGGAACGGTATTTAAGGCGTAGAATTTGAAGAAATTAATATTTAATTGTAACTTATCCTGGTTTCTTTTTAGTGTAGGTTAAATTTGGTTTATCATTAAAATAAATTCCATTTAAGAGGATTTTTAACACAGATATTGAAATAAAGACAGTTTTACTAGCTGAATGGTCTATTATAATTTGTGAATAATTTGGCTTCATACGCTTTTACTTGATATTTGTCCTTTTCAGGACTAATCTGCTATTAATTATTCGATGGCGTAATTTGCTAGTTTTTAGTCTAGTTCAGCGTTTGAAAGTAGTTCGTCTATATGCCACTAGATGTTGCACCAGGTTGATTAAAAATCTTCTTTTCTCCCATTGTATTCCTCGAAGCTACACTGTTGTTATCAATATAATGTCATGCGATTAAATGGTCAAAGAACTAACGTTTATATAAGATATTAATAACGTTTGTGCTTCAACGATTCAATGGCTTGTCTCAGCCATTATGATGGTCAGTTAACAAATTCTCGGCATTCGTAATTTAAATACACTAAATATCTCCACCTCGACGGCGTGGGTTCGAATCCCAACCGAGACCGGACCTTCCGCTGTACGAGAGGACTGACTATCCACGTACAACAGGGAAACAAGTCTCGTAAGCCCTTACGGGCAGGCATGACCAACAAGGTCGTTACGCCAAGAAGAAGAAGAAATATCTCCAATGCGTTATAAGTACTATAGCATACAAAAGAAAGCGGACGAAGTATTAAACAATTTTAAGAATGAAATCAAACTAGTTTAACTGTTATCCATATATATGCCATAGTACTGACCACTGTGCAGCAGAACTCGCAACGACCATGGAAGCCGCAAAGGTCAGCGAAGTATTTCTTCCTACCCATTTATTTGCCGACGTGCCTTTATCATTAGCCATTGCATCGGCTAGGACGTGCGCACAAGCACACACTCAAACACCACCCTGTCGAAGTCGACCATCTTGCAACACCCTTTCGGCGAATCCGAGTCCCACGTTTTGCGAATGTGACCGGGTGGGGAAAAATAGAGTAAACATGGCGTCTCGCAGCATCCAGCGGATTCAGGTGTGTACGTTTGCGTTGATTAAATGCACAGCCCGTACTCCCCCGAGCACACTCGCCTCGTTGACTTTCATGCTTGATTAATCGCAAACGCAATATTATAAGCACTCCTGCATCGTCCTTTCCTACCCTCAGTTTACCTCGAAGTCAATCATTTATGAGCGAAGGTGTGCAGGGGCAATACACAAATACCCGAAAAATAGTTATTTGCAGCCGGGATTTCGCAAAACCCACCGTCGCCCGTTCGGTTCTTTTCATTTAACCAATCTAATGAAGTCCACCCCGAAACAATCGGGGACCGAAAAGTTAATTTTCCAGCCATCTGCCTAACTGCGCTTAAACGAGCTGACGAGAGTGGATTGATTTCGCGGAACGGCGGGTTTTAATCCAAGCGGCCGAGAGTGGGACAAAAATCGGCCATTCCGGTGGAAGGTTTTTAAAGCAGGGGCGCATACAGGAAGTGGCATACAAAGTCGTCGTTCCGGGGTTTTAGGTTTGCCTTGCTGCATTGTTGTTAGTTTGATAATTGAAGTGTTTAATTAGTGCGCTTTGTGCCGGTGGGCCCGGAATGATTATCATCCGAGGGGTTTTAGAACTACGAGGCCTTCGAGGCTTTTCGAGTATGGTGGAAAAAAGGGGATTTTATCAAATCAATGAGCTGGGATTGGTGTGTTTCGTGGATCGATAAACAAATTAGACAAAATGTGCACCAGACGTGTGATGATTACTTTTCCCAAATTGAGCTTTGATGTATGGACTCATCTATTATGCTAAATTGTAAGCAAAATACAGTCGAAAATGATGAAAGAAAATTAATTTATTTCAATTGTTTTCATTTTGTGTTATTTTGCGATAATAAATAAATGATTTCGCAAATTATTTACATTTTTCTAAACTAAAAATGAACAAATTGTGAATTAATATTACTTGTGTTTGTTAATATTTTTGAACTTATTTGGACATTTTCACACGCATTCCTATTTAAGTTTGGTTGTTTTGGTTACATTTTAAATTGTTCCATCTTTCCCTATGAATTCTTTATCTATATACAGCATTTTCTACCTTCAAGTAAGTTAGTTTCTCATTGCATATTGCATTTTTCATACCCACGGACGCATTGAACTGTTTTTCGTCGTTGTAATCGAGCAGTGCACCGGATTCCTAAACCAGTAGTTCCGTTCTCACGTTTGTGGTTGCGAATGTTGTGGGCTTTGATTTCCCGGTACTACCGGCGCTGCACGGTAGAACCTTCATCATGTCCCCTCGAACAATGGTATCGGATTACTTTAATTTCCGATCGGGCAGGAAGCAGAGCGTACGAACGTTTCGTCCGCTCGTCGCACGGGATCACTTTCTTCCTTGTTCGCTTTCTCCACCTCGTTCGTGCGTGTCCTTTCCAAATCGTTCCCATCGCGTGATTGTTACGCGCTGAAGAAGAAGGAAAAATTACGGAAACTTTAATTGATTAGGAAAATCCCACAAATCAGAAATATAATTATCGCCGAAACGTGAAATCGTTCTCCGGTGCATAGGGATGGAATAAAAAGGGAACTAGATAAAAAACTCATTCCTTCGAAAGATGTACAAAAACATAAAGAAACACACATGAATGCAGATAGCGGCTTATAAATATTTGTTATGAATATTTTTAATCTCTCGCTCTCTCTGCCACTTCGTCTCTTCTTTTCGTGCTGACATCGATATCTTAATCTCTTATGAGTTTAATCCTTCCGGTGGCGTCCGAAAACATTCTTATCCTTTCCCGAGTGTTGCTGCGATTAAAGCAACGATATTTTTTTCTAACATTGTTTGCATTAAAAGATCTCTTTGAAGATTTGATCGCGAAAGGGTCGCATTAGAATGTCTCAATTGCTGACGATCGTTATGACTTTATCGTTCGATATGTGTAACAACTTGTTGGAGTGCTCGACACTTCTTAGGACCTTAGGAGGGAATAGCATTTTTCCCCTTTTTTTTTTGTTCGCTACGCCGTGGCTTTTGTTGGCCCATCAAAATAGGCTTTCTTATGTTCGGAGCAATATCTCTCTCAAATGGGAAAAAAGTGCATCCAACAAGTTCGGCTCAGTGATTGCCCTGCACGAAGTTTTCCCCCCTCGAACAACTCGGGGACCACCAATGCATGGAAAATGTCCATCAGTTCCGGAACAGTTAAAGTGTTCGTGCGTTCGTGTGTGTGTGTGAGTGTGCGTTGTAAATCCGACAAAAGGACACAATAAGCAAGCGTGTACAAACAATTCACACGCCGGGAAATTGTCCCGAAGGGGTAAAAGCCATACCCCAAAACGAGGTAAACACGCGTGTTCGCTTCGGGGGCTTAAAATCGTGTTCCGGGTTGCGCTTGCAAAGGTATGCATTTTTTATTTCCATATCCCAGTTGCTTGTGTTTTTTTTTTGTGTGAAGTAAGGAGAAATGTGTTATGTTTTCCCCCGAGCTAGGAACCATGCCGCATTTGATGCCGTGCCAGTGCGTCAAAGCGAACGCGCCGTCAATGTCCGTCGGCAGGCGATGTTGTTATCAAGATGCATGCATAATTTATTTGCTTATCGATACCCCACGGGACAACATAATAACTCACCTCTCGGCTGCTCCAAAGTGGCGGGAAGTGTCCTTTATTTTCCCTCCAGTTGTTTGGGGTGGAGGAAAATTCCCACGAGCCTCGGCCCAGGGCGGTCCCGGTTCGAATGATTGGAAGAAATTGAAAATGGAATAAAAATAATGGAAGCCTAGTCAATTTTGGCTCGAAACAAGAGGTGATGGAAAACAATTGACTTGTAAATTCAATTGAGTTAATAAGTTTATTTCCAATATGTTGCAGATCCATCCGATTTTTTTTATTTTTCCAAACCAATCAATGCATCTACTTTCTCTCTACGACGCTAGACTTCAACGGGCGAGCCAACCCGAAACCCCTTTCCGGGAGAGATGGGTTTCCTTCGTTTCGGGATGGGATTGATTAATTGGAAGAGTCTACAACAAAACATGCCCTTGTTCGATGTGACAATCATGAGTGGCACTCAGCAGCGGAGAGAAGAGCAGGAAAGTAGAGAGGAAGAGCAGGGAATAGGTGCGGCTAATGTAGTTCAAAGCCGGCGTGAAAAGAGTGTCACAGATTCGGCTCGCTAAATTAATCGAAATTGGATTACGAGACAAAGCGCCACCAGGACGCCCGGGGTCTTTTTTTATGTGTCGTTAAATTAGCCCGCCGAGCCCTTGCTTCCAATTGATGCCATAATGTTGAGTGAACAAGAACGTACAAAAAAAACACACACAACCGAAAGTGTACCGAGAGGCGAAGTGAAAATGCATCTCCCGAGGGCGTTTTGGGGTGAAACAGAGCAAATGGGGAGGAAAAACAAAACAGATTCGGACTCGGGATTATACCTTTCCTTGTTGGGATTGACCCGAGCACCGACCCCGTGCGTTTGCGTTTTACAGTTTTTCATTGTTTCCGACCGGGCGACCTTGTTTTTCTCGGTCGCACCGATCGGACGCACCGGATAAAACAGTGGATAGCTTCCGTTTCTAATTTTTGGCGACACGATACGGAACGAACGGAAGCAGTCGATATCGTAGCCCTAGCTCAACGAAAAGGTTTACTGATCCGCCATGGCATGGGTTTCTTGTTTTAAAGCAATTCTTTTGTTCGAAGGGAAAATTGCGAAAACTGAAATTGTGGGTCGCAGAAAAGCGGAGGTAATCCAATTATGAATTAGATTTATTGCAACCTACAAATACGGTTCGTTGCACGTCAATGGCATGTTGTAAGGTCGGGTTGATAAAACTTTCGAACCAGATTCTTATTAATTATGAAATTGCGTAGAAGAAAGGTGTGACTGAGTTTTTACTGACGTAGCGTCTTAAACGGTTAGGTCTAATGAAGGATTTGTCCCTTACTTTTCAATGTTGCTCGTTATTACATGCAATATCGTTTTTGATTTTTGTAATCGAGCGGTTTATATTTCATTATTTCTAGATTTCCTTCATTTTATCTGATTTTTTCCTAATATTACTTTATGAAAGTAATGGTTTTATGTTAATAAAAGTTTTCTCAAACAGTTTGTAATTGATTACTCTTTGCAACGATCGTAACTAATTTTCAATCTGCCACTCATAGCTTTTTCTATAATGCTTTTGGCAAACAGTTCGTCATCGTTCGGGTGTTTTTGCATTTTCCTAATTGTATTTCTGAAATAAATCTTACGCTAAACGACGGTAAACTCTTTGCCCCGGGTTTGTGTTGTTGACTTTTCGAAACAAAGAAATCTAATGTCTCGAGCAGCGTGTTAGGTTCCACCTTGCTCGCCAACGAAAAGCACCAATTTCAATCAACCTCAACCAGACCCGGGCACCAGCGCATAAAAATGAACATCATTTCGAACGTATCAATCACCTCACGTGTCGGTGGCACGTTTTTGGTGCGGCGCTAAAAAGCTTTTACCGCTGATTACATTGCGCACCCCCCACCGGGAGGCAACCGGGAACGTCATCGCCACAGCGAGCGCCAAGTCCTAGATCCATCGCCTGAGAAACCGACGTTTGGAGTTTGTTTGATGGTGCTGCCGATGCTCGATGTTCCTGTTTTGGCATCGGTTACTTACCGTGAAGATAATTTTGTGCTAGCGCACGTTTTTTCGGAACCGAAACCAATACCGATTTCACGCGTGTTGCTAATTTTTTTTGGAGTTGGTTGACGTGGTTTTGGTGGGTGCTGGTGTCGCACTTCAATTATGCGCCCACCACCCGATGACGCGGCGTTGGAAGTGACCCGCAGTTTTGGGTTTGGGGAACTACATTTCCTACCTTTTCGACTCGTAGGTGTAACCACGAGAGGGAACATTTCGTGCCCGTCGTAAATGGGCATTTAAATGATGGAACCTTCCGGCCTTTCCGTGTTGCGGAAGCATTAGTCCGGCCCGGTGTGCGTATGGCCGGGCGTGTGACTTGCACGACGGAAGTGGTTTGAAGTCACCCAATCGGCGCGGAGGGTGGTTTAGGTCACATTAAGGCTGGAGGCAAGTCATAGCCACGAGACACCTTTTGGTGAATTATGTGACAAAGTCGAGGTGGTGTTTGATATTCCCATAAAATATTAGTATGATCGAAATGATTTTGAATTTGTCGCACGTTGATCGCATAGAAAAGTTTTGTAAAAAGTAAAACAGAATTGTTACACGATTTCGTGTAAAGAGATTGGAAATAATTATTAGGGTCCATAGGGGCACGTTATAAAAAAGATGAACCAATTCTTAAAACAATTTTAAAAATCTTTATTAAGCAAACTTCTAAAATAGAACATTTAAATGTAATGAAAAGATACGAAAGCCAGTGTCGTTCGTTTCTTCCTTCGGTTAATGATCATGGATCGTGCTGGACGGAATGATTGACGTCCCCAGCCGTCCACTGGTGACCAACCTTTACCGGAATTACGTCTGCGCGAATGTGAATCTGCACCGAAACGAAACCGGCCGTTGCCATCCAGCCTTCGTGCAGCGTTCTACCAGCGATTTGGCTGGATGCAAATGAGCGTTCCATCTGCGACCTCACGGGTGACAACAACCGGATTTCGGGACAACTGATCACCAGCCCGACCCTCCTTTCTCCCCCCCCCCCCCCTCCCCTCCCCTCCTTATGCAGCCGGCGCAGCTTTGGCCGCAATTCCGGTCTTCCGGTGAGGCGCTCCTCATGCTTCAGTTCCGATGGCGGTAATGCTGTTGCCCGGTGTATCAGTTTTCCATGCACCGTGCCCTTCCCCTCAAGCCCGCTCTTCGTTACGCCTGGACGCACGGATGCTTGGCGGTGGTTCTGTCGCGAGTGGAATTTGTATTTTTCATGACAGAACGTCGACACGCAACCGATGGGTGATGGCGATGCGTGAACGGGTGCATAAGAGTGGTAGCAGCAGCCAAAGCGGAAGTAGCTTAATATTCCACCATACCGTTAGTTGCTACACAATGCGACACATTTCATGTCTGTAATTTCAATGTGTTTCGGTTTATGGAAAATCTACTTACAATTTTAAATTTGCACGCAAGTTATAATCATGCTCTCTGTTTCAGAACATGGGTAGGAAAGAAGAATTCGAAATAAGTTTTAATTTATGTCAGCACAAAAAGAGAAAAATACTTAATCCGGCGTAAAAGATATGTTGCTTATCATTTTGTTTGACCAAATATCATTTCAAAATGTGCTAAACATTGTTGAGAATTTATTACTTGTGTTTAATTGTAATAAAAAACCTGAGATAGGCAAATTGTTCTATAATCATCCTATTAGTGATCTACCATAGACAGTATTATAAATCTAACGAGAGATAGCTTAACCGGTTTCGTTATTATTACAATAAATGTCTTTTGTTAGACAATCTACTAACTTGACATGGCTATCACTTGTATCATAAAAGGTATACTAATAAGTCCGCTATGGTGAGTAATTACCGTAGCTGGGCGCACAACATCAGATGACGATTTTTTTTCAATCGAAACAAAGCCCACCCAACTCATGGTTTAAAAAAAAAAAACCTCGTTCACATAGACACACAACACGTAATAAATGGCCTACGGCATGCTCTTTCTCTGTCTCGGTAATGGTGTTTAATTAGCATCTGATTTGCAATTGAGTAGAATGGAAATGGAGTGGCAGTTTCATTTGATCCGCATGATAATTAAAAGGCAAATCAAAACCCTCCAGTTATATTTTTTTCTGTATAGATGGTTGGTTTAGCCGACATCGCTTTAGCCGTGCTTCGTTGTGAGATCTCCAACCGGAAGTGGATAGCAAAACGAACATACAGAAAGAGAGGTGGTGAGTCGGGCCGGAAAAGTCATCTGGAAAATTACACCTGTACCAGCGTCCAAGCCTGGTTGATTTTTGGGGTTAGTCAGAATTCGGAGCACGATCGAGCGACGCTTGCGGGTGTGTCGTATATTTGTGGAAAATTCTCTTCGTATGGAAAGAGGGGGGGAAATCACTCGCTCGAATACCTGTCACTTCAGTGGGGAGCAGCCAAGTGACTCATTTCATCGATCGGTAAGGCACGGCGGGGCGACGCGCTGGAAATGATGGTCTACGCTCAACGCATCACTGCTGACCCTTCACTTCCGGCATTGGCAAGGCGGAAGTATTAAATCGGAAGTCACTCTCATTAGAATGTTTTAATGCAACCTTCCCACTCGCTGGGTGGGACAGTCGATGCGAGATTTGGTACAGGTTTTTACTTACGTTGATGAACAATAAAATACCATATACATATATAACTGTTAAAATCTATCTACTTTACTTTGAGTGCAATTTCATCAAATTTGAACTGTAATTAGCTCAATTACAAAATGTTAAATAAGTGGAATTTGGAACAAGTGGAGCACAGAGTTACATCTTATTGGATAACACTTCCAGATTTCCAATTGTTATTCCCAGTATAATTGAATACATGATTTGCATCTATGCAGTACGATCTGATTTTTCATCCCTTTGATCTGGTACTAATTCCTCTCTTGTGTGAAAAGCTCGGCATGGCGTGAATCTAGCTACCGCCTGCTGACTTTTGACAAAACATCTCTCGGTTGGCCACGGGACCCCTTAGGAACCACATTGTCATCAAAACATCAAACCTATAGAATAGTCCTTGGGGTAGAAACATATGTATGGATGCACGAAGGACTGATATTTGAACAGGTGTAAAGCTTTGGTCAATATTACTTTTCGTTTCATCAGTCTGTTATTTTTTTCCAACCCTAACAGAAAAGTAGTTAGTGAATGGGTTTCTTTGTAGTTTTACTGATCGGAAGTGTAGATAAGCAGCAGTTTCGGCTTTTGGAAGAATGTAATAATAATCGTGCATGTACCGTGAGGATAAATTGTAGTAATTGGAGTAATTGTCCATAAGTTAGTGGTGTGAGAATAAAAAAAATTGTGGACAGTTTCCACAGACAATCCCTAATTTCAAATGCTCATGGTATCTATTAACACCCTTTTATTTAAATTTTTATACGGGTGTTCTTTTCAAGAAGAGATATTTTTAAATCTCCTGCTTGTTGTATGTTGAGATTTGATTTTTTTTCCTCAATCTTGATAAGTAATCTAAGATCGTAAAAAGTCAATATTAGCATACTTTTCCCACGACGTTCGACTGCCTCCTTCCCTTCCTCCTTCCCTTTCTTCGCTAGAACACTTCGACCGAGGCGTGAAAAGATGGTCTGATTTCCAATTAATTTAATAATTATCACCCACCACCCGACGCACTCGGGAAGCCCACCTTCTCACCAATAGCGACATCACACGCCCCCTCTTTCCCATCCTTCGAGCGAACCCGGTATGCGATCGATCGCGCCCTAGTTACGATCGGTTGCACCGGACCAGCAACCGCTTTGATGCTGCGACGTCCATCTCGGTCGGTTTTGCGATTGGAAGATTTAGATGATGAGTCAGCGTTCCGAGCAGCCCTGTCCGTCTAGTGCCGTGCCGAGGATGCTGTCAGAAATGCCGCCCTGGGCGTGTTGGATAGGTGATAATCAAAAAATAATAAAATCGAAATTTTTATTTGACTTAACCGTCACGGGGCAGCATTCTTTTTTGATGTGTGGTGGAAGAAAAATAACAGAAGGAAACCGTGTCTTTCTTAGATCAGTTTTGTAGGTTGGATTTACAATACTTTTTTATGTATTTTGATTGTAATGTTTGGTTTTATCATTGGATTTTGAACTGAAATATTTCTCTTGACCCGTTTTGGATTGAAAATATAACACAGACTTTTAAACAGTATAAAAAAGCTGTTATCAAACTAGTATTTGTACTCCTTTCCATCGCTGAACGCAACGACCGTTTCGAGTGAACGTACGGAAGAAAACCGTAAAAAAGGTAAACAAAAATTAAAAACAAGCACACGCCGGAATGGCTTTTCGAAACAGTCCGTCCCCGTTCGCGGCGTGCATGATTTAGTCGATTGCTGGTAATGATGACGCTGCATGGCAAAATGTACAACCCGTTGGCCGAGGCGTGGAGGAGGCTTGCTCGGGAGGCATCGAATCGGACCACCATTGAAAGGGTGGATGGATGGAAGGTCGGCGGTCCACTGCGAGGCGGCCTTCGGAGGAAAGGTGTCAGAAAGAGGAGTTTTCTGGTGTCGGATCGTGAGCGGCGGGAAGAACTGCATGCCCGGAGAAGAAACTAGCCTTAAGTGCGCGAGAGACGATAGCGTCGTCGAAATGGTGCGCTCCGAGGGAGGAGAAAATAAGGAGGACTCGGGTGGCACGGAAGGCCCGGGGGGACTGCGATAAATAAACCGCTTGGCGGGGTTCTCGCGGGCTAGCAGGCCGTCGGTCGGAAAAAGAGACAAGTCATTTCCAATAATTATTTCACGTGTAATCATTATTTAATCAATATTACACACCGTATAAAACAGGCCCAACACGTAAACCATCAAAGCGCTCGGGCGACCCGACGTCGATGTTTGATTTGTTCACCATGGCACCGGGGCGATGCATGCGGTCAGGCCTCCCGGAGGGGGTGTGGCGCACAGGAAAGGCTTCCAACGAGGCGGCCGACTACCCGACTACCCGATGTGGCACCGCCAGCTTCCCTCGGTGCAGAAATCAGTTTTCCACCGCGTTTCGTTCGAACGGAACGTCGCGCGCAATCATTCCGGCCATTTCGATGCGCCCGAGCCCCCTCACCGGGATCTCTCGATGGCCTCTTTCTCTCTCTTCCTTCCCTTTCTCCGGCCGCGGTTCGATCCATTCGATTGCCTGATTGGACAGTTTCAACCGTAACCTATCAAAAGTGGAATAGCCCGAGCCCTCGAAAATGAGCTTCGCCGGGTCAATACCGGTACTCTGCCTGTTACCGGGCTATTTAAGGTTCGCATCGAAAATGGTGATGGTACCGGTACACGCGGTACCATGTACGGTATGGTTTAACGCTACTTTTGGGAGTAAACAATCCACTTCGGCATGCCACGGGCTTTTATTCGGATTGGAAGCGGAAGGTAATTAGCTGAGGGGAAAACAAACAGGATTCAAACTGGTTTGCAAAAACTAGGACTGGTTTCTACTATGTCCAATAGTGTCGAAAAATGATCGATACTTATCTTCACCATTTTATTCTTTTACTTTGAATATTTGACGGCCTTTTCATATGGTCATGAAAATATACTCCAATAAAACCGTTGCATAAATTTATCATGCTGCTCAACTAATCTTTCCGCAAGCGACGAACCATTTTCGCGGCGCACATTTTTTCCGCATCATTACGATTCATTTTGTTTCACGCTAGAACCATGGAAAATCCGATTCGCAACGATTGACTGAAACACGTGCGACGTACTCGACTGCACGTGCGGTGAGCATACATATGCTTGAGTGAGTTTGTTCCAATAGCGACTTTGTTTGTATTATGCTGCCTTAGGAAGGGACAAGTTGCTGTTGTGATTAAATTCTCCTTCTTTTCATATATATTTAGAAGAAACGCAGCAACGTTTTCCGTCAAGTAACTCTATGCAAAGTAAGTAACTTCACAGTGATAATTATCATCCTTTAATTTGAATACTAAACCTCGCAAGAAGAAGAAATCGGGAGAAACATGACGATTGCTGATTGATCATCGGCCGCATCGGTGATGGACTATCAATACTGGAAAACAATTTATACCTTACATGGCGCGCCTGAGCGAAGCTATTCCCGTGCCTTCGTTCAATGTAACGTTTTATCATCAATCCTGAAGACGTTATTTTTCTTTTCTCAGCTTTTCTCTCCACATACTTACCTTCTGCTTTTCGCATTCCTCACTGGTGGCAAGGGCACTTCCAGCAAGAGGCCCACGCCGCTTCCTCATTACCGACTTATTAGTTTATTTAAGCGTGACAAAATTAATGGTATTTCTCATTTTAATTTGTGATGTTGATTGAGAGAAAATTACTTTTAGCATTTTTTGCTTTCGTTTTACGTTTGCGATGGCTACGTCTTCCCTTTTCCCGCCCTTGAAGGTACGTTTGAAGGTTTTTTGCGCTGGTTGCTGAAAAAGTTCGAGGTCGAGCGAATGTAAGATGTAAAAGCATTTTTCGTTCGTTTTATGCGACATTAAACGCAATCTAATCTGTTTCTGAACTCTTTTTGATTCAAAAATATTTTAGCAGGCCATGGAAACACAACGGCAACAAACGTAAACAAACAAGGATCCAGTGTGGTTTGACAATTAGCATGTACACATTGGAAATGTCAAAATAATCCTTGCGAAGCGGTCCATCGTGCACATGAAGGAAATAAACTCAATTAGGAAGGAATACTACACTTCAATTGTGTTCTTTGAGTGGATAACGAAAATCGTACATTTTGGTAAGTAATATGCTGACTCTTGTTGAAAAAACAAATTCATCAAATGTTTTTTTCGTTTCTTTTTCCTTACTAGACGCTATTTGCATAGTGTACACTAAAGCACAATCAATTGCGAATCTTTATTTAAACATGTTCGGGCAGATGATAAGGAGCGTTTACCCAGGACGTGTGCTATATTCCACGGTAACGGCCAACAGTTTGATGCAGAAGCTCGATGAGTTTCGCACATCGGAACAAAACCCTGTAAACCACGACCGCACTGCTTTGAGCCGATTCTACACCGTGCCAGTGGAAGTATACCGACAAATATTTGCCCATCGTGGCGTACCGAAGAACTTCGAGAAGCAGGTTAAAACTTTTAACGAGTGTTGCCTCATGGTTCGGCAGCCGGCGGTGGAAATAATGGAGCACCTGCAGCGAAACGATTTCGATCGTCCGGTAAACCGATTCGTGCTGTACGGAGAGGATGGTGCTGGAAAGTCACTCACGCTGACCCACTTGTTGCACTACGGTTATCAACAGCAATATGTCCTGGTGCACGTTCCTTGGGTGCCAAACTGGATGAGAAGAGGTCTAGGAACGGACAACGTAAGGACGATCGATGGTGCAACGGATTTGCCATTGGTTGGAGCCGCTTGGTTGGTGCATTTCAAGCGCCAAAATGGGCCACTTCTGAACCGACTCGGTCTCACAGTGAGCAGCGATTACGTTTGGTCTAAGCGTGAAACGACTCCGGCCGGTTCATCGCTTGTTGGCCTCGTCGAGCACGGGATTCGTCGGGCAAAATTTGCCAGCGACATTATCGCAGCCCTCCTGCACGAGCTCAAGCTACACTCTTGCTCGGGCCAGGTGAAAACCATGGTAATGATTGATGGTTTCAATGCATTTTTCCATCCGGACACACGCATCCCGTTTGCAAATCCCTTCTTGGACATCACGCGCAACGATTGGACCAACGGTGTGTGTGTGCTGACGGTCGATCGCCTTGCGCAAATCGAACACTGGACGTCATCCTGTCTGCCAAAGAGTTTGCTGCATCGCGAGGGCTTCGAGCATCTCGACCCGTTTGTGCCAATCCGTGTGGATTCCTACAACGAAGCTGAATACGAGAGCTGCATACAATACTATCTTGATCGCAAGTGGATCCAGGAGCACAAACCAGGATTCAACGAGGAGCTAAAACTGCTGAGCTGCCGGAACCCGTTTCAACTGATGCGCCTATGCTCGTCACTGTAAAATAGATCGTATAGAATATAATTTTCAGAACATACAGACTCCAATCTCAAGACCCCATTTACGCTAGAAATGATCCTCATTGGAAAGTATGGTTTTCCACCGACTGTCAAACAAACAAGAACCTCGTGTGGCGGTTTCTTAGATCCTTTCCTCCGCCAATTAAATGACTTTAAATGTCTAATTAAAGCATAACACTCCCATCTTTCCATGATGTTTTCAATTTTCTTCGGCAGAATAAATTCTGCTGCCGTTGTTCCTGCTGTTACCTAACCTTCTGTTCATCATCGTGTTGTATCATAATAACAGTGTTTATGAAGCACATTTTCGAGCTCCGAAACCGTGTCAAAACATCGTTACGCACCTTTCCCCGGTAGGAGATATTTCTAAGGATGCTCGAGGACCAATTTTCCGACCCGATTCCACTGCTCACGTCGACCATATGGAATCGGGGCCGGTCGATCGGTCAATTATACGGTTACTTTACGGAAGCGCGTCCCGGGACCCACGATCGCACACCCTGGGTGGTGGTAACATTTGTTTGAGCTGCGTTGCACTTTTCTTTTGGCTGAAGAAAATTACATCCACACACATCTTGGAGGAAGAACGAAGGTCATATAATCTCATCCCTCGGTTGGCAACAGGTTTGCCGAAGGGTTTCTAAAGACCATTGTTATTGGAATTCGCTCGAAGTGGAACAGTCAAGGTGGTAGATTTTGGTAGACCTTTTCCCAAATCCGATTGATCCGGAAGACCTCCCCTGTTAGCTGGAATACTGAGTTCCGTTGACCATTTTGGGAGGGAACATTATCTCTAACAGGTGTCTATCTATAATCGTTCTCGAAAGACTTCCATTAAATTTCAAGATTTTCAATTCCGGTCAACATTAAACATGAAAGTGAATCTCAGCAACTCTCTTGAACTTTTCCACGGATTTCAAGCCCAAGGAAAGCGACCGACGTGTTGGGCCTGCACACGAAAATGACTTTAATGCACATGCTGCGTCTCGTTCGCCTTTGGCCGGCTTGCGGCTTGCACTCCGGTGCGGCCCTTTGATATCGGCGACACGAATTCGACTTTGATAGGCTGGCCTGCGCCTTGCAGTGATGCAGCGATGATGGACAGCTAGATAATGAAAGGAAGCCATAATTGATTGCGTTGCGGTTGCACTGCGGTCGAATGGATATACGCCGCCGTTACCACGGTGACCCAAACCTGCACCGGGGGCGCACTTCTAGCCGGGCATTTGTTTCGCCCGGGTCGTGTTTGCGGACGGTGCGGTCGGATGAATCTCTGATGGCCGGTCCGGCGCAAGCGGGCGCAACCGCATCGGGATCCTTCCGAAAGCGCTTAATTAGCTAAATCAATTTAATTGGTGTCTTTTTATGTTCCGGACGTAGACGCGAACGAAGGACGGAAATCTTGGCCAGTGGGAAGGATCTTTTGGTTTGGGCGTGTGTGGTTTGTGCGGTTGTGGCATGGAAGACTCCAAGATTCGGAAATGAATTAGCGGGTGCATGTTGTTTCTAACAATAGAATGGTTCTGAACACTGTTTATTGTGAGGTTGTGTCTCGCTTGAGTGAGACCGTGGAAGATTATGCTGGAACGAAAAAAAACTAATAAATATTCAGAAGTATGTAGCTGGCAGCAAATAAAACTTGAGTTTTTCTACCAAACTGTTTCTGTTTTAAATTACCAAACATATTCTGGCGCTTTCTTCGGAGAAAACCGAAATCTTTCCTAAATCCAACCGCTTTGCTTAGTCTCGTGTGGTGGAACCTTTTTTTAAGCCTTCTATTCAATGCGCAAAAACCGCTCAACCCGCCTCAGTACGGGCTGAAATCGTTCAAAACCACTTCGCAAAAGAAAATGAAGTGCAAAAAAAAACTTTTGTAAAATCAACCCACTCAGCAGGTTTTTTTTCGGCTGCGGTCCAACATGCGCACACCGTATATGCGCACACGGGAGCGTATGTTGAGATAAAAATAAATTACAATAATCCATAAACCCACATTAGAAAATCATCCTTCAACGTCCCATTCATGGATTACGGTAATCACACCACACTTACACACACACACACATTCACACCGCCGGGCGATGTGCGCTAATGACGGTGACCCGGGTGCCCGGGGAAAGCGGCATCCAGGGGCCGGTCGGAGCCAGGTGAACCGTAGATTGCACCTCCCACATGCGGGCTCATATGTCGGAATGGTTGGCCGGCGGCACCTCATTAGAGTTTTATGGGTTATTTAAGGGGCAGCTCGGGAGAAACGGAGCAGCAACTGAAAGATGAAAAATGTATCTCCGCTGCGCGCGGTTAAGAAGCAAACAATTGAATTTTGAGCCGCAGCCGAAACAAAGGACTTCCCGAGCCCGGGCGCACGGCTCCTGGGTGTGGGATGCCTTGCGATGCCTCCGCCGATGCTGCCCGAGGATCGGATGAAGATCACGGTGAAGCTGTGTTTGCGATAGTGGCATGCTGCGCTCGGGCTGTTGATCTTGAGCGTCGGGTGCACCTTGGTATGGATTGAGACGCATATGCTTTGTCTGTGGAAGGATCGGATCGTGTTCATATGCGGATGCTTTTGGAAGGAACAGTGACGTGTATGTTAAGCAGTTCGTAGAACCGATTGATGCTTTGAGCAGTGAAAAAATAAAGACGTACATCTAATCCGCTTGCAAGAGGTTTTTTTTTCTAAAGAATTGTTGCGGCGTAAGATAAAAACAAGATGGTAGCTCAAGCGACAAAATTGTTATTTTTGAGTTGTTCCCAGAAAAACTACCGATATGCAAATAATCTGTAAGAAAGCTAGCTTACAAATGTTTAAAACAAGTTTAATAACTAGTAGACAATCAGTTTTCTTAAATGAAAACAAATGAATTTATCTCGTTTAATTGACGTATTCATAACAAAAGACTTGATCGTATAAGCGACGAACCCCTATAAGCAACTGTAAAATGTGTATACTGCGCACGGGCAGAGCATTTTTTGAACAATAATTTGTGTTGTAAATGCTGTTTAATACTTTATTTGAACATGTACTAATTAAAGGCATCTAAACGGCACATGAACATTCATCCGCATTCCATTCGTTCCAGACTACCGGAGTGATTGAAATGGAGTCGTATCACGACCGATCGAGCTAACTTCACTCATCAGACTGACGCAGTAAATGCACCGGTGAGAACGGGATTCATCATTAAATAAGAAATAAGAAATAGAGGTACACACGAGCCGAAACCGAGCCGCTCGGTCTGGGACCCGTGAGATAAATCACAAATAATTCTCAATCATCGTAATTAATAACACTTTAGGTTAAATTCCAGCATAAAAATCCACGTCAAAAGTGAATCGCAGAACAGCAACAAGTGGGCGAGGTGGAAGAAGAGGAGGAGAGGGAAGTGGTACGCACGCTAAAGATCGTTCACTTCGATCGAAAGCGCGAAGATCAAGAACCGTTCGGGGTCAACCCGCGTCGTGAAGATGCTCCTAGTAAATTTTGAGTCACTTCTGCCTCGAGCTGCTCGTCCGGGAAAGTGATGAGTAACCACCTTCGGCATTGCCCGTTGTGCGGTTTCGAAACAGGCCGTGTTCCCCAAAGTCATCCTCTTTGGACGCAACGTGTTTTTTTTCTTTCATTTTGGCCTACCACAGGACCAGCGCATGTTTGAACTGAGGCCTCGTTTTTACGACCCACTACCAACATCAGCATGATCACCATCATCATCATCACCACCGTCACCGTGATCATAAAAAGTCATTCCGTTCCCGATCGGTTCTCGTACGCAACTGAAGACGATCTGCGACGCCAAAAGGGAGCCCGATCGGTCGGCATATCGCCCGAGAACGAGGTTCGAAAATTGAGACACTACGCCCTGCCAGCCTAGAGAACGCCGACCGGCGGAAGACGCCAAAGAAAACTCCCGAACGGAGGTGCCATTTTGCTCGTACCGAGCTGTTCCACCGGAGTTCGGAGTCCGCCAGTTCTTTCGCTTCTTTGCACCCTTCATCATGCGGCCGGTGATGTCGATTTAGTTCCCTTCCCTTTGACACGCTAGCAGATTATTGCCGGATCATCAGCCCGGGCTGATGGGTGAAACGTTTGTGGCTCTCCAACGCTTCGAAACCCATCGAATCCGCCCCTCGCGGGATGACAGAGTGACGGTGAAGATTTTACGATTCCGATTTTTCGGTACAGGGCCAAGACTCCGTTCCACGCGAGAGCCAAAGAGGACGGTTGGACTGGTCTGAAGTAAACGAACATGAATTATGCGCTTACCGCTTTGGAGCAGGTGAAATAGACGATGGTGGCCCGAAGGTGATTAACGGAGAGGCAGACGGAAAAATGTGTTTACTTATGCGCAAAACGACCATAAACAGCACCGACTTCTAGGTTCCAATCGTGCGGCTGGAAGGGACCGTTTTTCCTTCTTCTTCCTCTTGAACCTGGAGGTGTTTGAAATGGTGCGAAGAAAAATGAAGATCTGAAGCGTAAGATAGATCACTCAGGTCGATCGTTTGTGGAACGATTTATTTTTTAACACATTCCTCCGCTCTTTCTTCGCCCCCAGCGCAGGTCTATTGCAGCGTGTCGACGTCGAGCAGTCTAGTGTTGGCGTGTGCTTTTGTCGAGCGGGGGGGCTTTTTTTAGAACCTCCACGAGGGGACGCTCGGGCGGAACGAAGAACAAGCAATCACATCTTCACGCGCGTAAAGATCTTCATCTCGGCGTGGCCAATGTCAAAAACTGGCGGCGGAAAACAGCTCCAAAGTCCCACTTCGGAGCAACGGCAGCATGTGGCGTTGGCTGGGCGAACGGAACTTAATGTTTTGTTTTACCACCGACACCACCGATCGATCCGCAAACTTTGCGAGATCATTATCGAGCTTGTTATAATTTGCTGCTAACTGTTTGATTGCCAATAAGGGTTTTGCATCCCCCCCTGCTGGTGCGATGTGGACAAAACGGCACGGGAATAATCAGCTAGTTCTATCGCGCGGTCGTAAATTTAACACTGTCCGCGGTGAGCTTCGCGTTTGGCTAGTTTGCTGATGGTTTTTTCTTTTTTTGCACACCTTCTCTAGTTGTTGTGCTATAAAGTTAATAATTGCCCTCATTATGATGGTGAATTATATGCGTGAAAAAGGTTTTGGTTGAATGCGGTAATAAAATGAGAACGATTAGTGGTTCGAATTAAGACTTCATTCCTTTGCGTGCGATGTTTATTGACAGTTAATGGTTGATTTGGATCAATATTTAATAATAGCAGTATTTGAACGATATGATCAAAATACAACTGAACAAGGATAATTTAAGTCTTTTATACGATGTTTGTTGGTCGTAAATTTTGTCTTTTATAATTATTGTTTAATATTTACAAAATATTCAAGTGCTAAGGATGAGCTTATGAATGCGTTTGAAAAGATTGTTTGCTTCTATGAACCAGTAGGTGATTAAGCCACACTTAACATCCCGGGTGTCTGGGTTCTGTCCTCGGTGAATCCCCGCGCCATTATAATGTTGCTGCTAATTTCTCGACCATACAAACGTCCCCCTCCCACCAAGAATCCAACGAAAGAGAAAGCACAACATTGTAACCCGTGTGCCGTGTCATATTCTGATATGTCCTACGTTGGGTCCAGCCTCGCCCTCAGCCGCGTTCCCTTCCATTCCTTTGGTTACGGGGAGCGAGGGAACCAGTATCACACGAAGCACTTGTGGCAAGCACTCGCACGCCCTAATGCACACTCGAGGGCAGCCACAATCACGGCTCAAGTGTAATGGTCTGACGTCACGCTACGGTGACATCGGGAGCCGGGCGTGTATCGACCGCACCGACGTAATCCGACACCGGCGTAAACATTGCGTTCCATCCCGGCTTGCCTCCAAGCACGGCGTCCGTTCTGGTTGCGGAGTGTTGGAGCCTATCCATCCATCCATCTAGGAGTTTTGTGCGTGGTGGACTCACGGGATGGAGGATATCACATTCCACTCGTGAGATTCGCAACCGAAATAAGCAGCAAACCGAAAAAGGAAAAACCCCTCTCTCACCCAAGCACAACGAATGTGTTGCCGGTGGGCGAACGAGAGAGCTGAAGGCAAATAATAACGAAACAATGTTTACAAATCACTTCGGGTCATTTTGACAAATTATATTTTCGATACGAAAAAATATTACGCACAGTCACAGGGCACGCTTTCACGCGGCCAGTGTGGGACCGGGCTGGGGAGGACATTCGTTTTCCGCCCCTCCCAACCCTTCAGGCAGACCTTCTTCCCTCCCCGAATCCTCCTACGAATCGCATCGATGCCGTTGTTTTCTCGAGAAGGCTTGTTGTTAACATGGTGTATTAATTTAATTGACAAGCACGGCACGGCCCGTAGAGTGCTGGAACACTGGTTCCGGCGTGTTGAAGTATCGTTATGCAGTGCGCAAAAGTGTGTGTGTGTCGCCAAATGTCGCTGCCGGGCGCAGAGTCTGGCATGTCCGCTGGGGGAGGATGGGATGACCGAACCAAACAAGGAAAAAAAGCACCCGGGTTGTTGTCCGTTGTCACGTTGACGGGGCGTCGATGGGTAAAGTTTTACGAGTGTATAAATTTTGTTTTTGTGTCTTTGCACAGCCCTTTGCCATAGTCCGAGCATCCTTACGGCGTGGACGACTTTCCCGCCGGGGAAAAGATGCGAAACGAGAACCGTCAATCTAAACCATGTAATGGTGAGTCGGTTACCTTGGGAGAACGTGTGTCAAGCGTCATCGTTAAGGGGTTAAAACAGATCCTCAAACAGTTGCAGACACTTTTATTGCTCACTTAAACGTAAGGATTTTTCCAAATGGTTATATTTCTTTTCAGAATAATTTATCTAGATGAATTTTTTTGGGAATTCATAATCATTTAAATTGTTCAAGTTTATTATTCTCCTTTTTCCCACATTTTCACATTTCCAATCCGCTATTTATGCGCACGTCAGTATATAGTCGGTGTCATTAGATAAGTTCTAGCGGGGTAAGGTGGAAAAATTCGCCGAGATTGAGCCAAACAGGCGACAATTCGCCGACATCGTCAGCATCGTCACCGGAATCACCACGACCGATGGGATATAGAATGATGGGATTTTATTTTTCTTCTCTCCCCACCCGGCAGGGAAAGTCGTCGTGGGGTCCCCGCTGGGCTTTCGGGCGTTCAGCAACACCACATACGTACGTGCTAATTGAAGGATACTGTTTCTTATTTATATTGCACTCACATTTCTAGGCCCCCGCCGTCGCCTCGGCTGCCGGTGACGGTTGAGTGTGCACGGATGGGGTGAGTGGTTATGAAACCGTGCAACCGTGTAAGAGAGTGCAAACGGGACAAGGGTTTCGGTCCGCAAAGGGACCGATTATTGCACCCGGTGCAACATGTAGGGCGTCCCGAATGTGCGCACTCTCGGAATGTAGGGACAGAGGGTGTCTTCAGAGCGAGCTGTATAGCAAATCGACATGTTTTTACATGGTGTCGTACTTCGAATGAAGTGATTGTTTGAATGAATCATATTTGTACACAATTTACACAAGAAATCCTTGTTTATAAATAAGGAAGCTGATCAGACAGATTTTACAAACTATTACGTTATATTAATTATGATGTCCCATCTTCAACGTAGTATTATTGTTGTTTTCTTTGCGGTAAAGACCTGATAGTGAAACAGTATTACAATGTCCCCGATATTTAACTTTCCATCCAGACACCAGGATGACACGTCAAACCGAAACCGAAGTCACATGAGTACATCAAATAAGGCGAGCGATAAAACGCTTCGTCACCGATCGTAACCGGATGGGCAGAGCAAATCTGTAACGACATGTCGATGTGTTGCTAAGAAAAACCTTTTTAAAAAATCACACATTACCACCGAGGCACGCATGTAGAAAAAAGTGATTAAGGAAGCGCGAGAGAAAAATGGAATTTTAGTCGTAAAATTAGGAATTTATTACTTTTCAGCGGAGGGACCCGAGAGAGCGGTCGATTTTGTGCAGCGAACCGTAACACCAACATCTTCAAAGAGTCCACGTGAGCACACACAGATACTTGTACCGAACAAGAAAACATATGTATACCGGAAAATGAAGTCTCACGAAGGAAACACTGGAGGCCACCATCTTTTACACCCTTTGCGCATAATTCCTCCCGATTCGGGCTCGTCCGTATTGATGGATCTTCCTGATCTTTTCCGTCCGCCATCCTTGAATGTACGATGCAAGCAGAAGAGGAAAGAAGAAGGAAGCAAACCAAGCAGCGACCATAACAGCACCATCAATACCTGGCACCACGGCAGCATCGCTCGACCCCTCGGCTCCGGGTGATTAATGGCGTTTGGCATCGAAAGTTGTAATAAATGATGGAACTTATTAGCTTTCAGAGGTGTACGATTTAGATTATTTTGCTTCCCTCTACCGCTGTCGGCTGGCTGTCGGTTTCGGGTTGTTGTTGTTTGATGATCCCGGAATGGCTCGACAGAAAAATCCCCGGTAGTGTGTGAAGCTTCATGTTTCGGCTGAAGATCGCCGTCCGGAGATAGCGTTTTGCGGGAGTGTGTGTGTGCGTCGGTCTGTGTCCTGCGTTTTTTTACTTCTTCTCCCGGGGGACACTTTACCTACGGTCCTGGGGCGGATCGATGACCGATGGCAATCATCGGAACGCAGTGACTTCTGTGGATGTTGATCAATTAATTTTTTGGCCCCACAATGTCTGCGTTGGAATTATTTTTCTTCCATTTCTGTATTCCTTGCAGGATGATCGTACTGAACCTTTGAGGAATTTTGTTCTTTAAGTACTGTCGACACCGAACGACAGCAACGCATCTAAACTGTTTACTCATATCCGGTAACTTTTGTTGAGCGTTATTTGGGGTGGAACTCCTAGGAGAGTTACAACAATTACATTTCGTCATCAATCAGTATTAGAAGTTATTTGAGTGATCGTCAAAGTGCATGTTTGATTTTTCCTAGTTCATCATGGAACGCATTAAATTTCCCCCTAAAGACCTTACGAAAGAGTACGAAATAGTTCTGTTTTGAATATTTACAACGTTATATTGCAGTAACGCTATCGAGTGTTCCAAATGCCAAGTTTATCATGAAATATTATTGAAATCCTTTAAATGTTAAAATTGGTTTGTTTTTTGCGTCAAGGGTTCTAAGCTTCTTTTACTCATTCAAACATATTTATTCAATTTACATACCTTGGTTAGAGACACGGAAACCCAATTGAAAAGAGGCTATCCAGCACAGGGTATCAAGTGTAGAAACCGAAAAATCGTTCAGCAACATTGTGTATAGGAGCCAAGCATTCGCTACGAGATCGTACCGTCATGATCGACGATAATTCCGATGACAAACTCATCCCTTGAGTGCTGAACTCGAATTGGGCAAACGTTTTCCTAAGTCACTAACATACATTAAATGGCATTTGTCGAACAATAATCGCCGTCGATCGCCGACATGAACGATCATGAATCTGTAATCATTGTGGGAGACGTTGGAATTAGACTAGATGACATTTGGTGTGATTTTATCTCGCGTCGGTGTCATTCGCTATCGAAAGGACAAAACGCCGGCACACGATCGTGCGTGCGATGCATGATTGGAATTCCTTTTCGATCCGAGCTGCCGTCGAGACAAACGGTCAGAACATGGGTCCACGGGCCTGTGGATGGAGCGATGGCGAGCGATCGATTTCTCGGCGAGGCTCGCAGAAATTGATCCCAAACCGTGCGCCTGATCGGACGACGAGCTTACGATGAATAGGCACAATGTCATATCACCACCGCTCGTAATAACATGGCGGCAAATAAGCCTTTCGGCCTGCGCTAGGAAACCGATCGTCTAGCGAGCGCATGCGCCGGCCACGAAAACGAAAGACTTCAACGGTCGAAAGGCGAGGAACGCGCCGGCCGGAGTGGATCGACGCGACGGGAAAAATACTTGCGGCCCAGTGCGCGGGTAAAAGAACAAAACACAAAAAAAAAACAGTACACACGGAGTAAAGCATAGCTCCCCCACCTGGGGGTGGTGGTGGCATTTGACCAAGGCAAGGGTTTAGTCGGAGTCGAAGGAGTGAAATTAAAAGAAAGGGTGGCGTGTGCGCCGTTTTTTCTGTCTTTTCCCTGCCGGGTCGCCCGGATCCATGATCTGCCTTTAGTGCAATTATTATGATTAAGTTGTCAATAATGTGAGCATGATATTTATTTTGAAAGGAAAATTCCTGCCTGCCATTGTGCGTCGGACAGATGCCGATACCGGCCTGCGTTGTCTTGCAGCCTTTAATCGGTTTAGAGGGATGGTAACCAGAATTGGACTGAAACTTGAGCGAATTTAAAATCAAATTTCCATATGTAAGCCTTGATGTATATTAGTTATTTACGCTGTTCAATTTTTTTACTTATATCTTTTAAAAATAGGATAAAGAAAACTGTATCGAATACCTTCTAATGTCAACTAACACCGCCTCAAAACCTCGAACTGATTTGTGTTTGCATAGCTCCATACGAGTGGCTTAAAACCTCCTCTGCATGAGTTTGATCGATCAACCCATAACGATGTAGAATCGCCCCATGGCGCACACGGCAATTAAATGAAAGCGAACTTCAAAGAGAAGATAAACACACTAGTTAGACCGAAAAGGACCGGTGCGAATAAATTAATCTAGCTCGCGCCCTCGTACCCATTAGCACCATCGTTGAAATGAGAAAAAAAAAACCATCCCCTTAAAATCACCCGGAAAAGTGTGTGAATCCCGGTGACGGACGACGGAAAGTAGTTTGTTTTTATTTTCGAACTCTACACTCCACTTCATTTCCGCGGCCCGCCATCGGCGTGATCATTAAACGTAGATTAGCATCAAATGGTCACACGCTGATGTGGAGTTTTAACGGGCCGCGAGTGGAGACCGCCGTCGTGCCAAAAAGTGACCGCAGGCGGTGATTTATGGCAACTGCGGGCCGGTCTTGGAGTACGCTCTACGAGGCCCGAGCGACATTGGTCATTAAAATTCGATATCTTCATCGATGACCGATGGTCGGATTGCAAGCCGATGAAGCTTGAGCATTGATGGGTATGGGAGGTATTTTTTTTCCCACCGCACGGGAATAAATTAAGCAATCAAAGCGGTAAAAAATATCACCTCGTTTAAAGATTGCGCAAGATTATTGGAAACCGTAGGCGATGAAAAACAGACGGTGTTAAACATTCTGCACCACGGGAACATTCATTAGAACAAACTTCAAACGGCGATACGAAACTGAAAGCGATTGAGCGTTCTTAATCCATCGTTTGGCATCACGCGTCTGTTTGAATTCAATAACCGTTTAAATTCAATTTGAAAAAATGTGGGTTAAAAATTTAATTTTAAACAAAACAAGTAAAAATTTATAAATATGAGCATGTTATCATTTTCAAAATTTATTGCTATTGAAACTTTAGTACATAAACTTGTTATCTGTTTACCATGCTAAACATTTAAGTACAAATTGAATAATTGGGTAGTGGTCTATCATAAATGAAGTTATATGAACGATTTTTTGTTTAATCGGCTTTCATTATTGTTTGTTTAATGTTTACTGTGTGGTCGCTTCATGCTTTAAGTGTACTTATCTCTCGATTGAATGCACGAGACGTGGATCGGTTTTTTGTTGGTTTCGTATTTTTTAAAGCCCTTGAAACAACGTGTCACCGTTTCCTAGCGCTCGGATAATCAACCTCAGTGCTCAAGGGCTTAAATATACGTCGGTAGCTTATGCATTTTCCGGTGCAGCTATATCCGAACTAAAGTCGACACCCACAACACGGACGGACGCTTTACGATTCGGCATGTGTGCTTATGAAACGGTTTCGGGGATTGCGGATTTTTGTTTCCTTTCCTACCTTTTCCTGTGCCTCCTGTATCAGAATCTTTTCCATTCCTTTCCATCCATCGAAACCATACAGCATCCAGCATGAACTAAGGTAGTGTGCTGGTTCGTTAGTCTTCTCCACTCTCCGATGCCGACGCATTGTGTAGTTTCGTCCTAAGCTCAACGATCAGCTCTCAGCGTAGGGAAAGTCTGTTCGACTTCTTTTTTTACTTTCATCCCGTCGTCCGGAAATTTCGGAACGAATTAACCAAAACCATTCCGCAGCGTAACCGACGGGAGCCCACGATGAATTTAGATATCCAAATTAGTTCAGTTTGCATTCTAGAATAACTTAAGCGGATTTGACCTCGGTGTTTTTGCTTTGAACATATGTAGAGATTCGTTTTTTCTTCCCCCATTCCCAATGCATCGCTCTTTTTAACGTCTTTCTCCGGCTCAGGTAGCTTCGGGGTCCTTTCCTTTCCTTTCTTTTTCTTCCGAATCGCGCCGAGAACCGTTTATGCGCATGCACCCACTTATGCTCTATCATGTAGGGAACACGTATGGGCCCTTTCCCGATGCTTAGCCGACGATGATGAATGAGATTCCATGAGATAAAGATGCCATACTGGCCACACCGCACCGGGCAAAAGGATATGCACATGCTTGCATGTATGTGCGCATCCACCCGGTGTGCAGGTCCTTTCGGCGAATCCGTTGGTCATTAGTGGCGCGTCGACCTGTCTGCCTCGGGTTTTTCGGCCCCGCCCGTCTGCCGCCGTTTGTTCCTAGCCGCCGCCGCCATTCAGTCTCGCTCATGGAGAACGTTCCGGTGGGGATTCGGTCAAAATCGAAACAATCCTTCGCATTGTTCTAGGATTCGACCGAATTTTGGCTTTTGTTTCGTCGACGAAAAGAAAGTGGAACAAGCCGGAGAGTGCGGTAGAAAAAAAAGAACCTCAACTAATCGATTTCGTGCTAGGGTGAGGCAGTTTAGCTTAATTTAAAAAATCCCAAAAGCCATCCGTAAGCGGGATTTCGATGCGGAAAATAATGAAAGTGAACGAGCGCTCGGTAAAGGAGATTTCACCATGAAAGGTCAGTGGAAAACCAGGTTAATGGAGTGTTCGTGAAAATGTTTGAAACCTAGTAAAGTAGCTACTGTTTTCTTCTGTCGAATTTTTTGAATATGACAGTTGATTTGAGGAACTGGAATTGATTCTCTCGCCTGAGGTCACTTTAGTCCCTTATGTCGGTGTTATCAAGTGAGCAGTTATGTGTAAACTCCTTTACTAAAAGATGGAAGTTTGACCAAATTATTGCATTTTGAATGCTGCTTTTATAAAAAATAACAACCAACAACGGTTTTTATCTTTAATTTATATTATTGACCAAGGATCGCACATTTCACTTATGTGAAACCCAACTTAGCATGTTCAAACACAATCTAAACAAACAATTTTAGTGGAGCAAATAAAATTTCAATCACATAAGAAATTTATATCACGACAATAACGTTTCTTTGACAATTAATCATTTTAAAGATGAAATAATGTAGCAATACAATAGTGTACAATTCGTCACAGTTCGTTTATGGTTTCAATATTAGTGGTTGACAGTTGGAATTAATTTAGTGTTAGTCGTGTATTGCATGTCCTGGCTTTCGACACTTTGAATCAACTGAAACGAGGACGAATGAATGTTTCCGATAAATGAAAGTTGCTGTCATCTATCGACACCTTTTGAGTGTGTTTACATTTTTCACACTTTTTGTAGAGACTAAGCTAGGATACCTATGAGAATTCGGACCCACTTGAACAACTGTTTCAAATTAGTAATTTTTTTCTCGTATCATCATTTTCGTATAAGACAAGCTACGATGATCCCCTTTTAAGTAGTACCAAACCATTGCGTGCCAAGTACCTGTTGAATTCTTATATGGTCCGTTGAGAGTAGCATAACTGCGCTGGTCATACCACCAGGCTCCACCATAATCAGAAGTACAACTTCCACTGTAGTTATCATTGTCTCTATCTTTTGTGCTGAATTTTGTGAAACGGCGTATCGTAAACGAGTCTCCCGCTGTACCAGAATATTTCCCTACACTCAACCTATATCCATCGCTTTCGCTCTCGACCTCAAACTCGCTATATCGAGCGTATCCGTAATTTCCGTGGTAATATTTCATTTCTATGATAAGCTCGTATTTGCGGGCGGAAGTCAGTCTGTGGAGGTATTCCAATCCAAACCAAAACTCCCCGCCCAGGTTGCCGAAACCATTTCGGTACTCAGTCCAATTTCTGTCAAAGCTAACTTGGCCGTTGTATCGGTGCTGCATTACAATCCACCCACCGCCGAACGCCCCCTGTTCACAATAAACTGATACCTTCTCATGAGGATTAAGTTGGATCAGGTACACACCTGACGTAGATGCGTTTTTACATATCCCCGGGGCTTCCGTTTGGGTTGTTAGGTTTTTGATATACTCAGTTTGAAGTTCGAAAAGCTTTTTCGTCTCGTCTTGTAACTTTTTAAAAACGGCCTGTTGTTTCCCTTCTAGATCACTTAGCTTAGCAGTCAGCTTACTCTCGAGATCACCCAACTTAAGACAGGAATGAATCGCGGTCGAGTTCGCAATATGCTCCATCTGGATGGTTTGGTTTTCCCCATATTCTGCTTGAACGTCGAGAAGCTTTCTAGTCTCACTTTGAAGTTTTGTAATTTCGGCATGTTGATCATTGAGCTTGGTAGTCAGCTTGTCCTCCAGAGTAGTCAGCTGGTCTTCCAGTTGAAAACTCAAATTGGTGTGTGTGGTGTTCACACCGCGCGCTATTTCCTGCCACAGATCGTCCCTTGTTTTCATGGATTCCTCCAAATCGCACACTTTGTTACTTCCTACTTCCTGCAACGAAAACCATTTGCGTTTGTATGACCCGCCAAGACAACCACTTATCTGAAAAGTACTAAACAAAAATATTTACCTTCAACGCATGCTCGACGACATCCAGCTTCCCATCTCTTGCCTTCATGCTGAGCTGCATTTCATCGAACTTGTTGCGCAAATGATCCAGCTTTCTATCCATCGTGTCAAGTAGATTGTGCTCTATTTCCTGCAGCTTCTCCTGCAGAAAATCGAGCTTGGCCTTCAATAAATCCGCACCAACATCATCGGTACCCGAGATAGGCCCGAACACCCCCGAGATGGCAAACAACAAACAAACTAAACGCTTTTTGGTTCTCATAACGAGGTACGTAACACTAAACTTTTGGCAACCGAATCGAGAACTGTGAACCGAATTCCTGGTCCACAATGGAATTTGACGAAGAGTCGTAGAACTTGGAGCCCTTTTATACTGCTATCCAGACAACCAAAAGGCACAGCTGTCGATGATGATGAACACGCGGGATCGGGTAATGTTATCACTGCATGCGGCTTAAAATAGCACCCCAGAACTTCGAGAGTCGCTGGGTTTCCCAATTCATAAGACAGGATGTTGATAGCAAGTGTGGGGAGTTCTGGGTACAAATGCAATTCATAAGCCCTACATTTGGACCATTGAAATAAAAATTCAAAAAAATTATGTCCGTTTATTTTGTGAAAATAATGTCTCTTAAATTTATGGAAGTAAACTATAAAATAATGTCAATGTTTAACACCTTCTTTCGAAAGAAATTGGATCGAAAACTTGTGCATTAGAGAAAACCAACTTAGGGACTCAAATCAGTTGTCTTAATAGAAATTCATAAATTCATTTGAAAACAAACTGTTTTAAGTCGTTTTTAAATGTCTGAATTACCGTATAAACTACTCCCTCCTGATAAACCTCCTTCTTCAGGCATTGCGTCATTCGTCCAAGTTCCAGTTCGTCAAATCTGGAATAGTACGCGATGGGGTAGAAGAAAATTATCGTCTCGTTCTTGCCTGAATCTTGTACGCGTTGCTGATCTTTCATGCAGAGTTTTTGCACAATCCCCAGCACATTGGTCAACTTGTTTGCTACCTTATCACGCAATATGAATATTGTTTAGTTGTGCTTCAGAGTTACACAGTTTACTACTAATGAAATAACATTATTTTCAAGGTTTTTCTTTTGTTTCGTTAAGTTTAGAAACAGTTGAAATATTCATCCATTTCAGTACTGGAAGAAATTAATACAGTTCTATTTTAAAGTTTAAGTTTTATTTTGTAATATGCCTTCGTTTTTTATTGAATGGACACGTTAAAATAAACATGCGTTTATGATATTTAATTTTTTTTTACCAAACTAAGTAATAAAGCGTAAATCTACTGGAATCCATGCTTAGAAATACTGACACAAATCTTCTGTTATAAAATTTAAGTTTCTTTCACTTTTTCGTTCAGTTTTTGTATATAAACGTATTTAATTCAACAATATGTTTACCAATTGATAAAAATGTCCATCATTTAGGAACATGGTGCGTTAAACACGCCTTTTGTGCTATCATTTCGCCCATACGTTTATCAACACCTACATAAAAAATGACCCTGCAAGACGATGTTTCATAAACCAAACAAATCTGCCTGATAATAACAGAAGAAATAAAACGAACTGCACGTGCTTGACAGTCGACCGTTTCATACAGATTGTGATGTCTAACACTAGTTGTAACAAGCATTAAAGATAAATTCACTTTGCTTGTGTAACTTAGTTGAATTGCTTATTTGATTTAACAATCATTCATGTCAATATTTGTATGTGTTCCATTAGCGAGCATTTATTTATTTTTATTTTTTCATATATTGTATTAAATTGTTTGCTCCGAAGGCTATATAACTGTACCACAGAAACAAATCTGGTAGGAAATTCGGAAGAAAAACTTTGAGGAGGAGGGCAACGAAGATAGATCACGACGTAGGCGACACATTCTTTAACTTATTTGTTCAGTCTAGAATTTACAAAATAAAATTTAAAATGAAACAAGAATATGTTAAGTGGTCCCCATAACCAAATTTTATTTTCTAACATGTATTTCACGTATTTAAATTTTTATTTCTTGAAATCAAAACATTTCATCGAAATATGTTTTATCTTGAAATTTCTAAGTGAATTTAAAGCATAGATAGAGCGTTTCAAACCACACAAAAGCGCACAGGATTACGTTCGACTTGACAATTATTCCGGACTAATTATTTTCTTTATAAAACCGCTAGTCGTCGGGAGGTGGTTTCTACGGAAAAACCGCTTACCGATCGGTGCGATCTAATTGCCTCTAATTCCTTTCCACGCAAAACATAACCACAACCTTGTGGTACAAAAAATTTAAATAAATACGTTTAAAATGTCGGGGATCCGTCTGTGCGAGTTGTGGAAGCGATGGGTGGAGCAAGCTTATGACTTTGTTTCGCTGTGTGGCCAAATTATTGCCATGGCATCCCTGGCATGGTAAATCCGCGGCCTTTTCACAACAACGCACTGTATGTGTGGGGGGCAAGGACCGAGTACAGGTAAGCCGGAGCACACGCAAACGAAGTAGTGAATTAGAAAACATAAACCACCGCCAAGTGGGCTGATAGGAGTGGGCGTTTGTGGACGGGCTGCTTCGAAGGAATCAAATGCTAATGCTCGGTTACCAGTGCGACTGATATGTTGCGGACGCGCAGTTGCGGCTTCGGAAAAGCCCCGGGAAAAGATCATTTTCCCCCCGCACGAACATACGAGACGCATTCACCGGCACAAACGCGCAACGGTTTCGTCTCGCTTCCGCCGGGCCAATTATTTCATTTTCGTATTCTAATAAACTAATTAACCTGATTGGATTCACGGTTGTGCACGTGCCCGCCCGGGACTTGGCGGCGTATTTGCGGTCGATGATTTGTGTAGCGACCCGTTCCGCCGACCACGCGTTCCCGGTATCGCCAGGTTGGGTCTTGGGCGGAAGCATTAAGCTAGAATCAAACGACGAACCCTCCTACCGACAATTTCTTACGACCGGGTGGGGGAGTTTTCTTTCTAATGCCATCTCAACATTTGTTGCTTCTTCGTATCACGCCGATGCTAATAGGTCGCGTCGTAGGTGGAACGGTGTCACTATCGTCTGCGCCTTCAAAGGCAACATGATCATGACATCCGTCACGGCATTAGCTTTTCCTTTGAACGGAATAATTACGAAATGGTTGTATGGTTTCGCCTCACGTAAGCAAGTTCGTCATAAAAAGGCGAGAACAAATTATGTCCGACATGCATTTATCTTACTTTTGGTAGGAATGCCAGTGCCTTTTGGGAACATAATTGGTTCTTAGTAGCTTTCGCAAAGACATGCCAAGTTGAAGAAACTAACTATTTTAAAAGAAGTTGATCAAATGCAAATCGTTTCTGTTTATTTGGATTCTTAGCGTCTTTCTATGCTTTCAAATGGGTATGTATATTTGCATACAACCTTTCCAGGACAGATCAAGAAGGATCGAAAGAGTTAACAAAGGAACTCGTAAAACGTAGTAACCTATATCTACATGGTTTAAAGGCTTATTATCCTTTATTGTTTATTGATTCCTGTCTCAGAATGATTCATGAATTTTCCTTTGTATTTATTTCATATTACGTTATTTGTTTTGAGAATGTGTAAAGCCATCCAATTGTTATTATCACCCTCTCAAAATGTATTAATTCCAACACATCAATAGTTGTTTTCACTAATATTAGAAATCTCACAAACAATCTTGCATTGTTCAAATAACTTTTAAATATTTTAAAAAACTGTAGTCGGTATGTACATATACTCAGAAGCTTTTTATGGGTTTGTTTGTCACTCTTGGAGGTTATTTCTATTACGTGTTGTGTTTGAAAATCGGGTCAATCGTACGCGGCTTATGGAGAAGATACCAATATCCCAAACTCGCACGGTTTCTATTGTTTTGCTTGCTGGCGAAAGGATTTAAAACTATTTCGTCGCTCAATAAACCAGTTTTATTAACGTTATTCCCCGATGTGCTGTTTTGCAAACGATTCAAAAATGTGTTTTATTATTCATTTCACAGAAAAATAGAAACTGGTCCCAAAACAATTAGCCCAACCCTTGGGAACGATTTGACGCAGGTGGAGTGAATCTTTTCCTTTTATTCACTCTGCAACCTAAAGTAATCTATAAAACTCCCTTTAAAGGCCATTTACCGAAGAATTCGTGGCCCCATCAAACAAGGATAACACACCCGGACATCCAAGGCAACCCGAAGCCCAACCCGGCCGTGATCGAGCGATTTTGCCGTTTTACGACATGTAAATGACTTCTCGCTGCACCCGGCGACCATCTTGCGCGGTCAATGGCTGTGGAATTGGTTTCTTTTTTTTCGGTTTTCATTTGGCCACCGGTTCCCGTTAGCGGTCCCCAGGATTCAGGGGTATCGGTTTCGTCGAGCGAAAACTACCGTTTGTCGTATATTATCGATTTTTATCGATGGAGTGTGATCATCAAAACATCCTAATATCTCAATCAATAAGCTTTCAGCGCGGCTTCGAGGTTCGGTTGGCTCCGGGGCTGCCACGAAATGGCTCATGTTTATAAATTTGTTCATCTGTGACCATCGACAGAATGTTCGCAAACAAATTAAAACCACCCCTCTACCCTTTCCCGGCCATGTCGTCGGTCCACCGATACGCTGATCGTTCCGTTATCGTCTTTTGCGTAGTGTGATCTCTCGCCGATTGGCGCTTGACGTGTATGATTTTAGGAACACATCTCCCGGAGCCGCCGAGATGTTGAGCGCCAACGAAAAAAGTGCCTTCAAAAGAGCGGATCAAGTTGGGGGGAAAAAACTCCCGAGCCAACGATGACCAAACTGATGGCGCAGACACCTTGCCCATCGTGTCGTGGCTTTCACCCTAGAAATTAATAACCTGTCAAACCGAAACCGCACCGTCTTAATAAGCAGCTCTCCTAGCGGTCGGGCGATTAATTATTCATAGCCTTTTCTGGGATTTTGGGGCTTTTTTAGGTCCGTTTACTTACCTTCCCATTTTTCCTTCCTCTTTTCGCATTGCTCTGCGAGGATTAATTTCTCCCATCGTCAGTCTTCGCGGGTTGTTGTTTGGGGCTCGATCGAAAATAATTTCTCAATTTCCCACCCAACGCTGCCTGATATGGTCAAGTCGGTAGCTTGGCGTCTTGGCAAGGCAAGGACCTACCGGTATTTTGCACCGCCCCAGTCCCGTTTCCCCAGAACAAAACTGAGGGTATATCGGCTAGAGCCAAGAAAACAAATTCCCCAACAAACGATCAAAACTACCGTTCCAGCTGGTTGGAGCTGAAATTCGTTAGTTTTTTTTCGCGAATCCACGAATTTGTTGAAGCCACTTTTAATGACTTTTTCGTTTCGGGATTGGTAGTTGGTAATAAAAATTGTGTTTTCCCAAATCAAGGACGGTTGCAACAAAGGCGCCCAATCGATCGCTGTGGGACAAATGTTCGATAAAGTTTAACATAAGCTTGCGGTGGTGAAAACAACAACAGATGATCGGAAAACGGTTGCAAAAATGAGATGTGAAAAAGTTGTTGTGATTGTAGCTGGATCAGATGACCATTCGTGCAGAAAAAAGTGGTGTATCATCCGAAAAAAAGTCCGTTAATCCGGAGCTATTAGCTTTTTATTATTCTTGGAATGACCAAAGAAGAGAAACATATAAATACGAAAAAGTTTTTGCATATGATATTATTTTTTATAATTGTTTTGATGATTGTTCTTTCGTTTGCCATCTGTTTTGATTGCTCCTATTATTTTGATTTCGAGTCTACCTAAACTAGGATGCATAAAAAAGTGTGCTATTATAAATTGGTTGGACATCACAACCTTCTGATAGTTTTTTATTTCGATAGTTTTTTTTTCATTACAATTTTCACAATATTGTACATTCAGTTCATAATCTGATTTAAATGTTTATAAAATGCAAAACCCCAAAGCCTTTGACTTATTTTCTTGTCATTTTTCCCGCTGTGCCCGCCGAGCTTTCTATCCGTCGATAGGAAACTGCTTATCTACTAGAATGGCGGCATTCGTCAAAAGAAGTTCGACTATCCACGGACGTTGGCGTTCCGTTGGCGGAGCGCGCGCAGAAAGCCCTTGCTCCCCGTGGCTCGGGTAATTGATGATCGCGTTAATTAGATGCAATTTATAATCAGCATCACGCGGTATCCGCGTTAGTCCGGCCGGCCAGAACGGAATAGGGCGATCAAAGGTTGGACACCTTTTTCTGAGCGGGTAGAAGGGGAGGAGGTCAATAAGGTGCGCAATATATATATTCGCACCCGGCTAGGAAGGAGAAAAATTAAGTTATTTATAATTAAAAGTGTAAAAAAAAGCCCCGTCAGTCTTTGAGCACTTCAAACTGACTCGTCGGTACGGAATGGTTGATGGTTGACGAACTGAGCGTGAACCCTCGGTGCAGGAAGTTTGCGGTGATGATTAAGTGATGAAGATTAATTTTCATTTCGATCCGTTGACGTCGCCGGAAAGGGGTTGGTACGATTGGCGGGTAATTTAGAAATGATTCCCAGCTCCACGAGACGGCAAAGAAGTGGTGGCATAAGGAAAGTACGAATAAAATACGAGTCGTTTTCGATTTAAAGTAGCCATAGATGGAAGGGGTGTGATTTTAAAAGTGGAATAGAAAATTAATCAGCAAACGTCCAAAGGATTTAAATCTAACTTTTCCAAGTTTTCTGCTGATGTAACGATATTTTGTTATAATTTAGTATACTTGATTTCTCTGAATTATTCACAGTTTTGGAAAGTTAAACTCATTGTTTTGGTTAGTTTGGTACATAGTCCAAACATGTCTAACTGTATAAATTTACATGTTAAAGCTAGTACAATATATCTTGTCATTGGTTTCCATGGGTATTAACAAGGTAATGTTCATTGCCGAAGTTTAACGTTTCCATAGATTGATTTTCTCTGTTTTACCACTTTTATTTCGTTGCTGCTTCAATGTCTTATTTAGAATACGCTTTCCATCAATCAATCCACCTCACGCCGTTCCGCTGCATATCGGACAGGTTTTTAACACCTCAGCCCCTCGAGGGTGCATCTCAGTGACTCCCGTCTGCAACTCGAGTCGAGGGAAAAATCGTTACCACTAAAACGTTCTAATCCTCTTGCAATCCAAACAGATTACTTTCGCCTTACCCTCTGGCTCGTACGATCGCCCTCACACTGGAACAACCCCATTTTAGGCGGCCAAAACCACTGGAACGAGCGAACGAGCCTACAGCCCACCCCTCGTCCATCGTTAGTAACTGTTTTTCCACCCACGGCCCACCCAAACGCAGACACACATTGGACGATTTTTATGTAACTTTTCCAGCAATCGCGCCTGTCATCATCGGAAGAAATAACACGACGCCGGTTATCGGAGGCTATTCCATCGCCGGGCGCTACCGACACGAATGGACGACAACTACATTTTATCGCACAGAACATTGCCTCCCTGTACCCTTCTTTCCCTCCCCGACTCACCCCCGTGATGTGCTGTGTCCCACCCGACGTTTGTTATTAATGAATGTGTGAAAGTGTTTTAAATTTATGCACCCTCTCGGATTGGAGTTTTCTTTCACCCCTTTTTCTATACTTCGGTAGCGTCGACTATTTTATGTGTCTTTAAAAAAAAAAGAGTGAAAACAGGAAAACCCCTAGCTCGAAGGGTAGTTCGTAATTGTGTAGGAGGTTTCTGCGGTGTCCACCGACGGGAAGGATCGACCTAGGGTACGCATGCACGGTGTGGGTAGTTTTTCCGTCGAGGGTTCCTTTGATCGACTGGGAAACCTCTTAATTCGGGGCCAGGGATTTTTGCGGGAACACCCTCCCAAACGCGCACTCAGAGAGAAAGAGAGAAGAGAAGCCCGGAACTGTGCGGTGGAATGGGATTTTCTGCTTTGTGGTAATTTAATTCGATCTGCCAGATTTATGGGAGTTGTTAAAAGTGATTTTTGGTTTTAAATATTTATTACGCACAAAACATAAGTCACCGGATGTGATCGAGCCGGGGTAGGGGAGCGTGGAGTATCTGGGACACAAGGCCACGGTTCAGTGGGTTTTTTCCTTCCCTAGTGGGGGAATATAGCACTGGGTCAACTTGGTCGATGGTGGTGGGCTGGTTCCTGTGCCGTGATGGGATGTGGTCGAAATTCTATCGCGCCCCCAGCAGGGGCGTTGGTGGCCAAACGCTGATTGACCTTCTTTGCCGGGGGCCAACGCTTTCCTCTCCCTGTCTTAACCCTGGCAATCTTAACCTGTCTGCTCCCACGCTTTCGTGCTCCGGATGGACTGGATGTCAATTGGAATCACCGATATCGATACTTATGACCCATTTGGTTGATATGAGCGAGATTTTGTGTAGGTTTTGTTTCAATTTGAAATGCTATAATTGATACAAATTTTTGACGAACAAACTTGTGCAAACCAACAGTAAAACTTAGAGCTAAGTATTGATAAGAATATGTCAATGATAAACTGTAGCTTTAGTAGATTGGTAGAGGAATGTGAAATAATAATAATTGCGATAGTGGTTTGCAACGGAATTTCATATCATGTATAGAAAAAAATAATACCATAAGATATATTAGATTTAAATAAACTTTAAAACATTTTCGAAACAGTAATAGAAACGTAATTCGAAACAGTTAATAAATACCAATGTGGTATGAAATGTTTTAAATCAAGGAGGAACAGATTTACCATCTTATAAAGTGGTTAATGACCTCAAAATGTTACTTCACTTTTGCTCAACCTTAACGCTTAATAGAAAACCAGTAAAGATTTTGAATCCCTGTTTCATACTTTTCTAGTATTTCTGGATTTATCATCAACGCCATATGGGATTAAGATCAGTAAAACGTTAGTGAACATATTTTCTTCGTAGAGAAAATTTTTGATAATACACATGCCTTCTTTTTACATCCCAATTTAATTAAATTCACCTTTGATATTTGTACAAGATTGTATAAAAAAAACTCGTAACAGCATTGGTTAAACAATAATTTTTCTCGAAAATAAATTGCTTTTAAAAATAGAAAAGACAGTGAAGAGGAGAGGACTACCAACCCATCCCAGCAGCAACATCAACTTCGGGATGGTTACGCACATTATTTTGCATTACTGCATCTTCGACAGGAAGCGCGATCGGAGGGAAATATCGTCCGGCACCACATTAACGTCCCGTTGGTCCCCGGGGTGGATGAATTCAATTAGCACCTCATCAGTGTCAGTAGCGAATTCGCGAATGCACTCGACAACGACGGAAGCGTTGGCTGGACGCGCGGTGACCGTCACTATCGTCCGGCAGCCTTTGGGGTGTCGGAAAAGGTGAACGGAAATGGCAGCATCACCATCATTAGCTGGTGGCCCGGAGGGAAGGGAGAGGTCACATCTTGCCGACCCGTTCGAGTTTCGGTTTATCGGTCCGTTTCGGTGTAATTAAATTTAAATCAAACGTTCAATGGAACCAAAAAATAATGACCCAATATTAGCGAACTCGCGAGCGTCCCTTCCGACGCGACCGTTGGGTCCTTTTTGGCATTCCGCGGCGGCATACCGCCAACCACACGGAGAGGCTCGTCCTTCGTCCGGCCTGGACCGCGGACACGCCATTGTTGGCCGGTTCTCGCGCACGCTTGATTGGCGTAACTGCAACGGATGTTCGATTGATGATGGATAAAACGCTGCAATCACAATCACCTGCGATTAACAGTGCAGTGTGCGCGGCGCTGGTGCAGCTAATGAGTGCAGCACATTAATGCTTCCTTCGACCACGATCCCCCTTCGTCCTGCTCCCTTGGCGACGGCGGGGAAAAAACCGCAAGGATCGCGTCGGCCATTTTTCTGCCAACCGCTAGGCTCAGCAAAGGTTCTTGGCGCGCAGTTTGGCGAAGGGTTTGTGGCTTGCGGTTGGGGCTTCGGTGCAATCCTCCACGATGCTGCGGTTGATTGATGGCTGCCGAAGCTGCGGAACGGCGTTTTCGCAACAATTTTGTGGTATGTTCACCTTGACCAAGAGCACGATCTTCTTTGCACGTCGTCGGATCATGCTGTTTTGATGAGTTACGAGGAAAGAAGTGTGCATTAAATAGTTTTCAACTAGTTTCTCAACTAAATTAGTGCCGTTTTTATCAACATTTTATTCTACTCTTACGTTACATATATATTTTTGCGGTTAGAAATACTACCAATACCAATATACGAAGAAGACTTACCTTTTTTATGCTTGTCACGTTTAGTCTCTTAAGTACCATTCTTTGTACAAAGCAGTTTGGTGCGTGAACGGGTTCCATAATTCATCATAACGAATGAATTTGCAGAAAAAAAGCGTGCTAGAGGGATGGAAAATATTTGCGACGTGAAGCGTACAGAATTGCAAAACCTGAGGACAACGACGCGAAGTAATGTTGTGACCAGACAGGCAAAAAAGAAAACCCGTTCGAAATGGATGCACTTCCTCTTCGATTTTGAGACTCCGTCACAGGCCCGGGCGGAGATTTTTAAATCAACCGTTTCGTTAGAGAAATAATAACCTCGCCTGGCACTTGTCTCGCCTACCGTTTGTGCCAAAACTAAATCGCTTCCGGTCCATTATGGCCCATTTTTCGTCCGAAACTGCTCCAACGGAGATCTTTAGCACACTTTGCATGCTTATTACGTCGAGTGTTTGTGTGTGGGTTGTGGCTGTATGTTTTATTAATTATATATCCCTTCCATCTTTGGGCCCGGCAGGACCGCCTTGACTCACCACTCCACTCCAAGTTCCTACACACTCCCGCGATCACTCGCAACCATATCGAACTGTTTAATTGCGCCGCTTCGATCGGTAAAACTGCACCGTAACTAATGATCGGGCCGCGCAGGACGATGCAGGAAGCACCATCGTTAACGCGCCTGCAACATACTAACGAAAATGAAATTCAAACTTAATGTGCCTCGTGGAGTAATTAGAGCTGAAATGTGCGGCGGCTGGCGACCGATCCGAGCATTCCATCGATCGAAACCGATCGACGCGACGGGAAAATGATTGATCGACACCAAATGACGCGCTGGCTATGGGTAGGGTTGTATATTTTGTTGTTGTTGTTCGGGCTTCGTGTATGTCCAATGGCGGAGATCATGCGTTGTACGGAAGTCGGGAGAAGATGATAGTTTAGATGTGGTCGGTGAAGAACATTTTACGTCTGGTACTCTTCTTTTTGACCTCAAGAACTTTATGTCGATGTTTTCCATAGTGGTTCTATGGTAATTTATTCTTTTAATTATTTTAAACTCGTTAAAGTTCATCAGTTTCTTCAGTTAAACTCCACTTTAATAGGGTGTTCCATAACATTTCACGTTCGATGTATTACCATGTGATACAATGTGTTCTTGTGTTCGAGATTTTCTTACATATGCTGACGAAAGATCATTTTAAAATAAATATCCTGTTGATTTTAAATCAAACTCACATGTTTAAACATGTTTTAAACACATTTAACGTCAAATATAAAAAACTGTTTTGGAGCTATGTTGATTTTTACAATTATTTATCTATGTTTAGTCAACAATTCGATGTGGCGAAAGAAAGTGTTGAACTTTTACTTGCACTGTGGTAAAAAGGTTTTTCTCAAGGTGTAGTCAAGATGAATTTAAAATTTTGAATTCTTGCAAAACCCAACCGCAGGGTCGCATATTTTATTACCACACAAATCATGTTCGGTTTTTACAAAATTCATCAGCTTTACCGGTTCCATTGAAAATGTCCTTCCCACGTCGCGGGAAAAACTCCAACTTTTGCGCAAACTCCCACCCATTGTGTAGGGACCTGTTGGTACAGGGGCAATTAAAATTTTCCTGCAAATGTGTGGACATATTGCGAGGACGACGAGGGTTTGGTTTTATGCCACCATCACCTCCACGTGTGCCAACGAACAAAGCTTGCACTGGCTGGCTTGAGTGGTGAATTATTGATCTGCACGTGCCAAAAAGAAAGTCATCTCCTTACCGTGGGCTCGTGTAAGAACGTGTTCTCAAAAAATCATACTAGAAGTGGCTACAAAAAAAAAAGTTGCTTGCACGATGAAGACGAAAAGCTCCACCATATTCTAGCCAGCGTTGGCTTGCGGGCAGGCGAGCATAAAGAAACCACTAATCAAACAACATTCCATCCCCATTCATGGTTATGCTTTTCGTCTTCGACATATTCCGTTTTTTTTTTTATTTTTGCTCAAATAATGTTTCGATTTGTTTCGTTAAATGCTGCGAAAGAAAGGTCTCCCTTTCCCCGGTGCCGGGCCCAGACCAAGCCCGAGGAATTGGGATGGTAATAATGTTGTATATTTTATGGAGCGCCTCAAGCACCAGCGGGACATGTTGTATGCTGCCGGTATGCTTCCCGCCTCGTTCCGACGCTACCACGTGAAGGTGGAATGTTAAGACAAAACAAGAAAGAAAGGCCGCAGGATAGCCGTCGATGGTAACAAAGGCGAAAAAAGATACACACCCGGTGAAGGAAACAATCGAAGAAGCTGCCACCACCGACACGACACACACACACACACAAAAGCTGCCCCCATAAGCTACCAGCTAAGTATGCATTTAGTCAAATTAAGCCTAATGACCGCGACAGTCGACGCGAAGAGAAAGGGCTCGGACCACGGGGCATTCAGCCCGGTTCGTCCGGAGGGGAAAAAGAAAACAAACTGCTCTCGATTTTTCATCGCCCAAGGATTATCCGGTCAAGAAGTTTTACGCTGCGGTGAAAGGAGGGAGAGAAAGAGAGAAAGGGGAGGGAGAAAATTATGACTTAATTAAAACAGGTGTAAAGGCTCATTTGCCAGTCGATTAATATTAATGCCTGCGTGGACTCTCTGCCGTTTAGGGATTCCTTTCGAAACGGTATCGGTGCTGCGATCTCCTTGTATGTACGCGTGTCTGTGTGTACACTCGTGGATCGAGATGGCTTTGATAAGCTGCGCGATCATCGCGATGTTCGAAAACCGACCGACGACAAATTTCTCACATTTATCATTGTGCGAGTCGGAGGTTGCTTCGTTTCGATGTCGGGGATTTATTCTTACCCGGTTTGGGCGATGATTTAGAGTTTGGCCGGGGAAAGGTTTTTATTAAGATGTCAACTTATAACAATGACCTGCCAAGTGATAATGAAACCCATAGGGTATCGGTTTCGATTTGAGGATTTATTGTTCAGCTTACCTGATTTGCAAATATTTCCAGAATAAAGGTGACTAAATGCTTGAGTCGCGGAAAAATTAGATTCAATTATGATTAGATTTCAAATAAGGATTCATCAAGCCGTCAAACACAACCTATCACCTACGCCGTGGAAAACATATTTCATTCGACGAAAAGAAAACTTACATCGTTAAATCGTGCAATACATTGTGGTGCATTTCCTTTCATTTACTGTTTCTATAAACGCTCAGTGTGTGATTTACCATCCTTTCTATTTGCATTCCATTTTAATTACAAACTATGTATCAATTTCAATGACTGCAGCTCAAAAGAGGATTTTAAACTACGTTTCGGTAGATGTGTGAGCAAAACATACGAAGCTCCATTCATCAGCCCAGCTAAGCGGGGTGGTGCTACAGAAATTGTCTCCTCATTTGCTTCCGATGAACAAGGCGCTAGACGTACTAGCACAGGATAAAAACATCATTCAAAAAAGCGTTTCATCCAGAAGCGAATAAAATAAAAAATAGAAACGTAAATACAAAAAAATAGATACAGAAGCATAACGACAAGAACCGCGTCGCAACCGGGCGCAATGAAATGTTAATTGCAATTAACGTTTACGTTTGCTTAATTGCTAGCATCATTAGAGCGTAACGTTTTGGATTTTTGTTTCTCGCCCTCGTCCGCCTAAACGAACACACTAGTGGCCGTATCGCCGTATCTGTCGTTTTAATGGTCGCTACCGAAAAGGCGTCAACGCGACCGTGTGGAGCATCATTTTGTTTTTTTTGACCCGCTCTTTCTACCTCCCAGCAAGCTAACCGCCGAAAGATGAGTTCTCAATCGAATGTTCGAAGCATGTAGATAGATTACAGTTTTTTTTTCCTAGTTCCTTCTTCTACGACACCCTCATCAACATACCGCACGCGAAACGCTAATGAAGCCATCACCTGTTTGGGTAGTAGTGATTAAGATTTTTTCTGTACATTTCCAAAAGAGGCAAAGAAGAGAAAGAATTGGGATTTTGTTTTGCCATTCCATGCATGTTTAGAGTTTTCATTTAGGTATGTTTATTAATATGGTAAATATTTAGTAGGTAATTTTTTTTTTGATTTCGAAAACATTGAAGATAGATAAATTTGAAACATCTACAGAAACCTTTACTTTTTTTGAGTAAACAAAAAGACAAGAAGTAACTGCAAATAATGAATTTCTTTCAAAATCTTTGGTTGGCACTTAAATTCACCTTCACTGAAAAATTATCAATTTTGTTCTAGACAGATATACTAAAATTAACAATTTCTTGTTATTCTTGTTACCAAAAGGATAATTTTACGTAATCACGGAAAATTATCATTTAATCCTAAATTAAGGCTAGTGTTCTCTTAAACAACTGCTTAAGGCATTGAGTTTTTGAATGTTTTTACATAATATTAAAGCAAAGCGTTTGTTTGACTGTTTGTAACTGATAATGCTCTAAAATCGAATAGGTTCTTTTTTCTAACTCACAAGAAATAATGTTAGCACGGTTCGTATGCGCTGCAAGATTCACTTTACATATATCTGCAACTAAATAGTTGGTTTAATTACAATTGCTGCGGAAGAAAATTGCTACCAATTGACGAAACAAGAAAATGCTCTCTTCACAACGAAAGATCCGCTCTAATTCGTATGGTTTTTTCATCATTAGCTCGCCGTGGTACATTATTTCCAGCTTCATAAGCCATTTTCTTCCGAATGGTAGCGCACCGGCAACGGTATGGTTTGGAGTTTACAAATTGTTGCCTCTAATATCTATCATTGTGCAGTCACGAAGCTGAAATTTCGGAATTAAATCAATCATATACCACCACTGACCGAAAGGCTTCCCGAAGGTGCAACTGGGTGCGTTTAGAAGTTGGGCTCCCTTCCGGTGCCCGGTAATCGTACGCCGGGTGCAACGAAGTTACCTTACCGACGCCGGACGCGTTTCGTTTCGCAGCTAATGAGTGTGATTCTCATCATTACAGCCGGAGACGCCAGGTGAACGAAGGCCGACCGAAGGGTGGTAGCATCCAAATGTAAGAAATATTTTAACAAAATAATACTCTACTTTAAGCGCAGCGCACGCGGCCCAGCGCGTTCTAGGAACCATCACAGATGGTCCCGATCACGACGGAGTCCGGTGGCGGGCAAATTAAAACCGGCCGATGCGTGTGCGATGCGTCAGCGGGCAGCTTTCGGTGCGGTTTGCAACCTTCGCCCAGCTGTTGCCGCCCAGGTTGAGGGAGCGACGCTGCTCCAGATGCTGCCCCAGATTCTTCGCCGTTGCATTTGCATTTGCAGACGCAAGATCCCGTCGACTCGGGCGTATCCGGTAGCACGCCACGGAAACCGACTATCAAATCATCATATTTCACTTTAATTTGCCAGCATACCAGTATCGCGCGGTTTTCCGACACGCCACCGACCAGATCGTAAAATCTACCATTTTATCGATCGACATCGATCGTCACGGAAGCCGCCCGGATTCCGCGTTTTCCCTTTTTGCCACTTCGTAGATCATCCGGATTGAGGTTAGGTGTCGGATGTGATTCCTTGGTGTGAACGCAGCACGCCTTCTTCCCCCTGTGCCAATGTTGCAACAAAGTTGGTTTGGTTACCTTCGCACAAACAACCAGCGAAACTGAACCTTTGGTCAATTTCTGCAAACCGTTTGTGGATGTGAGAAAACTCACCCAAACGGAACCGTCAAGAGGCAGACGCGAACTAATTAGCTTTTTTGCTATGTTTTCGGCGACCTCTTGCAAGCGGTGGTGCTTGCGTGAACAGCTTTTCGGATGCACTTCTGCACACGACGCCGTCCAAGCAGCAGGTTTTCGCTAAACTGCGGGAGCCATTTAGAAGCAATTCGGTGGCTAATTTTCGAAGGTAGGACGCAAATGGAAGCAAAACATGAGAAATATCGGATGGAACTGCTGCTGGACAAAAAATGGACAGAACCCTTACGAATGCGGTTAGCCAGCCTTCTTTCGTTCGAGTAGCGAGCAGAACGAATCGATTTTGCTGAAACAATGTTTACAATGTAGCCAGATGAATTTTGTTAACGTTTTACACCCCAAAATTTAAGACAAGATAAGACCGTTCTTCGATTTATTCTTATAAGTGTTTTTTCGTATGTTTATTGTTATTTTATGATTATTAGTATATTTTACAAATTTTCTTTTAGGCAATGGATTACTAACTTGATCGATACATGATTTTTGTCAATCAACAATATCGCGAATCATCATTCGCGAATAAGCCATACCTCGCGAGTCCCGTTTGAAGAACCACCACTCAATCGCGCTTCGATCATTCGTTGTGTTCTTATAATTCCCGTTCAAGTTGGCGTTGGTGCACCCGTAGTACCACCATGCTCCGTGTCGATCTACAGCACAATTTTTGCCAGGGCCATTGTTGCGATCGAACGTACTAAACTTGTGGTCCTTGTTGAAACTAATGGCATCCCCTGCTGTTCCCGAGTAGCTTCCTAACTTCTTCAACGTGTACGATTCAGATTCGTTGCCGATCGCAAACTCTCCGTACCTTGCGTATCCGTAGTTTCCGTGAAAATCTTTGACCTCGACTATTAGTTCGTGCGATCGATTCTTCGTAATATGATGTACGTGATTCAACCCTAACCAGAACTCGCCTTCGACATTCCCGAATCCATTACGGTACTCGGTCCAATTACGGTAAAAGTTTTCAGACCCGTTAAACCTATGCTGGATTACTATCCAGCCTCCACCGAACATATTTTGTTCACAGAACACCTCGTAAGGTTTTGTAGAATTATGCTCCACATGCATTCTATACTTGCCAGATATTTTTGAAACTTGTCGACACGATCGAATGGGTTGTGTGAAGTGGTCTGCTAGTATCTTATTGCTTATTTCTGCAACTGTAGTTACATTTTGTACCGAAACTTTAAGAATGTCCAATGCTTTTTTATTTTTTGCCTCATTCTTTAGCCCTATCTTCGACATTTTATAGTAGGATATGTTCAGCGCGATCTGATTTTGTTCAACACTATCGATTTTACTAATCAAGCTTTTTTCAAATTCACGGAATTTCGCCAAGGTATTAGCTTCTGCAGTTTTCATGCCTTCTGCTACTTTCTTAAGCTCGCTTTGCACCGTTTCTTGGTAGGATATGTTCAGTGCTATAAGGTTTTCCTCAACACTGTTTAGTCCACTGGTCAGCTTGTTTTCTAATTCACGCAAACCTATCGTGGTTTTCTCCTCTGAAGCTTTCACACATTGGGCCACTTGCTGCAAACATTAACACAATAACTTCTTTTTTCCAACATCGATCGGATTGTGTCTTACGATTTTAAACTTACCTTCATTGCCTTCTGTAAGAAGTCTTCCAGTGCATGCGTTCTTGCCTCGAATTTTTCTTCCACTTTTCCGATTTTTTCCTTTATTGCATACTCAAGATTGACGAGCATTTCCTGCACACGTTCCTCCGTTCGCTGCAAAGCTGCGTGAGTTTTCTCCACCAATTTCTCATTTTCACTTATTTTTAACCAATCTTGGGGACTTAAATCAACCACCCTCAACGGGTGCTTCATACTATGCTCCACTTCTTGAAGTTTGAACTGAACGTAATCCAACTTGCTCATCAGCAGTTCGAACTGGAAGCCACTAACAGCCATGGTGGGCCGGGCTGACAAACCCACCACAAAACATATAAGTAAACTGTAGCCGTGAGCATGCATAATTTGCAATTAGCTCCTTTGAACTTGTCAACACAACGAATTATGAACAACAACTGAAGCTGTCGTGATGTCGTATGCCTTGATAAAGCATGCGAGCGAGCATTTCTTAGTATGTGTCCTTGACCATGATGGAATGTTATCACAAACAGTGACCCATATAGCCGCGTAATTTTGGCAACTACATGTGCTTGGTGATTGTATCTGTAGTTGCTCATGTAAGAGTTTTTTTACTGCTGACATAGAAGTGTTTCTGCCAATACATTTTAAGAAAATCTTTTCATCTTAAAAAATGAAACTATATTTCATTTTTCTTCTCACTACAATAATCAGTCATACACAAAGAGCTATGTCTTATTGCATGTTCGATCATTTGTATAGTTTCAAGGAAATGACAATTTAAATTAAACCATTCAATTTAACAAAACATATCATTCTCTTAACTACGAAGTCACCCTGTGGAACAAACATGAGTGATTGCAACTGAGGCAAACTAATAAGCTAATTATCACCCGAACGTTATCTCGGGCGAATGTTCTCGGCTATGCCTTCTGTTGTAAGAATCGTTTTTGGGTTCATTCTGACCGTTCTTCTTTTTTCATCTTTTTTTCATTCTTTAAAACACAATTCTGCATGTTCCAAAACAGAGCCATAAACCTATGTGGAGTAAAGTAAAATCCGAAGCCCCTCGTTGTTTAAATGCGAAAGTGTCATTACCTCAAACTCAAAGAAAAACAAATATTCAACAAAGGAGTGAAGGACACATTAGTTCTTTCTCACTTATAAAAAAACGCAAAAATACAAAATTGGTTGCATTTTTTAATCAGGGAATTTTATTATTCAATATTAATAAAAATTACGATTTCTATATTAGTATCATAAATGTTTAACATTGTTTGTGTGTTGGTAGCTATATGAATTATATCAATACATAATTTCACGAATCATCATTCGCGAGTAGAACACAGGATTTGAATTCTTTTGTCGGAACCACGCTATCGATGTTTCATCAACTGCCCTTTTTTCATAATATCCGTTTAAATTGGCACTGCCACAGTTATAGTACCACCATGCACCGTGATGGTCCGCAGCACAGTTTCCTTCAGATTGGTCATTGTCTCGATCGTACGTGCTGAAATTGTTACCTCTGTTGTACAACATCGCATCTCCCGCCGTCCCTGAGTATCTCCCTATGTTCTTCAACTTATACATTTCAGTTTCATCTCCGATCTCAAATGCATCGTACTTAGCATATCCGTAATTGCCTTCAAAATCTTTAACCTCAACAATAAGCTCATGCGGTCGATCTTTAGTCATTCTATGTACGTGCTCGAGCCCCAACCAAAACTCACCGTCCACATTCCCAAACCCATCGCGATACTCGGACCAGCCACGATAAAACTGGACGTAACCTTCAAACCTATACTGGATCACAGTCCAGCCACCCCCGTAGACGGTTTGTTCACAGAAGACCTTGAATGGTCTTAAATTTTCCCCCATGTGTAAAACGTATCGGCCGGAAAGTTTTGTTACGTCTCGACATGACCGGGCAGGATATGTAAAATGTGCCGCGAGTATCCTTTTGCTGTTTTCCACAACTGTAGTTACATTTTGTACGGCAAAATTTAGTATGTCAAGTGTTTTCTTATTTTCTTCTTCTTTCTTGAGCTTGGTTTGGGTCGTTTCTAGGTAGGATATGTTCAGTGCAATTAGGTTTTGCTCAACACTATTTAGTCTACTAGTTAGCTTGTTTTCCAATTCACGTAAACCTATCGCGGTTTTCTCCTCTGAGGTCTTCACACTTTGCGACACTTCCTACAAAGATCCATATGATTACTATTTTTTCCAAATTGACCGGATTCTATCTAATATTTGTAACACTTACCTTCATTGTTTTTTGTAATGAGACTTCCACTGCATTCATTCTAATAGCAAATTTAGCGTCCACTTTATCGATCTTTTCCTTCATTCCATCCTCGAGGGTGGCGAGCGTTTTCTGCATACTTTGTTCCGTTTTCTGCAAAGATTCGTAATTTTACTCAATAACCTTCACTCTCTTCACTTGATTTGTGTTGTGGATGTAAATCTACAACCTTCAAAGAGCTCTCCAAACTATTCTCCACTGCTTGCAGTTTTTCGTTCAGGTCCTCCAATTTGCTCATCAGTTGTTCTAACTCGTTGCCACCAATAGCCGTTGTTAAACGAACTGATAAAACCAGCGCAAAACACAATACCACGATGTACCCATGAGTATTCATGACTTAAATTTAACTCTTTCACAAAGTGCCACGCGATCAGAACGAATGACAAACGACGACTGAGGCTGGAGTGATTTCATATGCCTTGTAAGAACGAGCAAGTACAGCGACCGAAAAATGCACATGTGTTCATAATCATAGTCCCATGTTATCAGTAAAAGTTACCAAAAATAGCCGCGAATACATTTCGTAAACATCCTACGCCTATGCTGGTTTCATGGAGTTTGTATGGAGTGTGTATGGTAAAAAAACTTCCTTACCTTATCGTTTCATCAAATATCAAACAGTTTATCATTGTTTCAAAAGAGTCAGTCATTGAAATACATACTTTCAATTCATGAATTTATTTGTTCGATCCATTAGATGGATTCTAAAAATACATGCAAACTTTGAACATAGATACATTACTATTAATCTATAAATTTATTATTCATTAATAATACATTTCACTTTAAAAAATATTGCTCTTACATACATAGTCACCCTGTGGAACGAACATGATAGATTATTTGTGAGTCTAGCGAATAAGCTGTTTATGTTGAACGCTATCTCGAGCGGGTGTTCTTGGTTCTGCTTCCTGACCTAAGAAACGTTCGCGAGTGTGTTTGTAATACGCTTCTCAACAGTTGCCATTACGTGATAATGACCATAAACATATTTGAGAAACCGCGTTTTATACGAAAGTGCAGAAGAATTTGTGTAGGGTCAGTTTTGCTTTGTTTTTACAATTCTTACAAATAGCAACTTGTGATGAACACTAAAGACGAAAGATACTTTACTCCTGGAAGGTTTTTCCATATTTTACAGCAATCAACAGTGATTGTGTGCATAAACAAACATGATTGCCGTTGGATGAAAAAACACGTTCGATGCATACGCAAAAAAAATCCCCAAATTAGATGCCGTGTTAGGCACACCTAATTTAATGCTCATACATTTGCATGCGATCGGAAGGGTCGAAAAGGCAAAGCAATATTTCTCGCACATCGAAGCCTACCGAGACATGGCCATCAAGCAATCGGGAGCGTCTACATGCGTGCCTTTTTTCCTCACTGTTAATCATCGGATCGGGGTGTGAACAGTTTTACTGGCCATTAGTTGCTTAGGTTTGCTACTCTAAAGTGTAGAGCAATTTTGTCCGGCAAAGATTCATTCGGCAGACCGTACGAAGTTTTTCCCTTGTCGTTGTCATTACTTCCAATGTTTGTTGGAGCTTCTCGACTTTGGGACGATTTATTTTTATTTTTCATATGACCAAAAGACACCAGGGTACGTTTTTATTCGTCGACCCCTGAGGCCATCAGGGCCATCTCTAATGATGGGTTTAATGATCGGCCCGAAACTGGACGGGGTCCCCAAGCCAGAACAGAAGGTACTAATTTTCACCGCCAACTGTTGCATCGGTACACAGGACATCAGGGCGTTGGACACGCAACCGCAAGGCACGTGGCCAGAAGAAACGCGGCGCTTGACCAGTGGCGTTGAGAAAAGGGGAGAATGTTGAAAACAATAAAACAAAATTTACCCTCAAGGAAAACTGTTTCGACTCCGGAATGATGGCAACTTAGTGTGGTGTGGAAGCTAAAACGTTTAAATTCCTTCGGACTCAATCATTGCAATCTGGTGATGGAACTTTGCGAGTGAATCTTCTGAAAGATTGATTTGCTCTTTTTTGCATCTCCGTTGAAATCAAATACACCACGCGTAATGAATCTCCTCGTGATCTTCTGATACGCCATGCCACCTCACCTCGAACGACGTGGAGCGATCTTTTATAGTTAACAGACAAAATTGCTTCACCGTTTTTAAACGACATGCCCTCCACTGGATGGGGCTGCTTATCATAAATTGAAAATAAACTTAAGGACATAAAATCTTCGACCCGATCCAAGAGAGCAAAAGCTGAGACAATTCGTTTTAGTAAACCGAGTAATTAAATAAGATCCTTTTTGATCAAAAGCTATTGCAAGCATTGTGTTTCTAAATAAAATATAAAGTACTCATTTGCTTTACAACTTATGATTATTATCCAGTTTACTTAAAAATTACGACTTTAATGTTTAAAATGTATTCCATAAGTCATTTTTAAAGGCAGATCCGGAACACTACCCGTTGGGACATGACCAAAAGTAAAAATAAAATAAAACCACAACGTCAACAAACTCCACACTACACTAGCGTCCCATCGGTTGTAGGAAAACATGCAACGAGTCCGTCACGATCACGCTACTGAATTTAGCTCATTCATAATAAACCGGGCACCATTAATATAGCGGATGTTATCGGCTTTATTACATCTTTATATGATTTGTTTTCCTTCCCCGCGCGGAAAACAATGAACGCACGAAAGAGATAAATAAATAAAATAAAATAACCAACCAAGGCACACACACGGTCGCTGTTGGCCCCGGAATAATTCCCTTGGTAGGCAAATGGGAGGCATATGATGCTAACAACAGGGCAAAAAAAAATAGATTTTTAAACGTATTTCGGCCATACCTTTTTTCTGTCCGAACATTTTTCATTGAATTTTCATCAATAATCCTCTGTGGTATACTCTGTGGGGAGGAAATTACTGGGCACTATGGAGAGAGAAAAATGTCCTTTCGTTGTAGGATTTTTTTAAGGAAAGAAAAAATAGTGTTTTTCCTCAACAAAGTTGCGTTGCAGAGGCATTTTACATCCTTTTCTGTAAAACAGTTATTGGATTACTTGGTGATGTACAATGTGGTTTTCTAGCACTTTTCTTCAACCATTTACTTTTTCAAAACTGAGACATAAAATGCCTTGACAAGGATATTTATCAAATTATGATAATTGAATTTGGGGGTGCCCATGGCGCAGTGGTAGCGCGAGGAAACACCACACCACAGGTGTGGGATCGAATCTCGAGTCTGGCACCCTCCGGTATTACGAACGGCTGACCACCGATCTATAATATACCGTCTTTCGGTCACACAAACTCTCTTCGGAGAGAGGCCTTGTCCCACTAGGGGATGTCGTGCCACATAAAGAAAGAAAGAAGATAATTGAATAATTAAAACATTCACTGCTTTCAAGGCACGCATATTGATATCTTATTGTTTGTATTATTATTTTCGGAAGTTATGCATGGTTGTTGTTCTGTAGAATTAAATTTTAAGGATTACACTAGAATTATCCACATTAAGCGAAATTCTATACCAAAAACCAGTAAACAACCATCCCCAACAGGATGCGGGTGGGTTCTTAGGTGTAGATAAAAGTATTGTGAAAAATGTATAACCTCGAACCAACACCCGAGCCCTGCCATCGCCACCGATCGTAACGGATCAGTTAATTTCAAGGTGGTTTATACATATTGCATCGCGTAATGCAAGATCTCGCTATCGCGCGGTTCCTCCGGTGTTGGGTGCGATGATGCATCGCTTTACGGCAGCCACCGCAGAGTCGGAAGTAGCAGCGATCACCAGCAGCAGCAGCAGTAAAAGTGTAAGGTTTCAAATTTATAACCCATGCTGCCACCGCAAATGTTCTTGAGACGAATCTCTGGGAGGCGACACCCGCAAACTATGCGCTATCTATGGCTTTAGAACTCACGAAATCTTCTCGCCACATCTTCACTTTGCACAGGTGAGGGAAAAAGTTTACGGTTACCCCAACCAAGTAAGTGATAAAATGTATTTTGCAACAAATATTTGAAGCCTAGTGCGGTTTAAGTCAAACACATTTGCTGTTAAAATATTTAGATAGTTTAAATATATGATATAAGAATGTTCTTGAATAGATTGTTTGATATTCGACTGGATTTCAAGAAACTTATTTCAAGATATATTACTCCGATGCTGACCTTTAACGAGACCCTAATCTTCACGATTGTTATTTATGGTATTTGATTATTTTTTAACAGGTTGTTGATAATCAGTTTATTTACAGAGCATTTTGCTTGAAGTAAAAACACGAGCATTTCGAGACTTTTCCTTGTTGTTTTAGGGCTGAGATTTTTATTTAAACAATTTTAATGAAGTATATCATGAATCAATTTATTTCAAATACAGTTTTTATAGTAAAACGTAAACGAAAATAACCAAGAGGTTTGGTTGAAAGTGAATATTATAAAAAGTATGATACATATTTGTATGTATGTATTATCGGAAATTATAAGCACCTGTTCTATATTTATGCATCAACCTGTAGCCTCCAGGGACGATCCGGGAGAAAGTTCCTTTGTCACTCAGTGGCAACGCTGCACCCCGTGGTTGATCCCCTGTACCTCACCTGGCCCGGCGAAGCTCCCCATTCGGAGTCACTCGAATGATGATGGAGCCCAACCCGGAAAGGATGGCAAAGCGCGCGTAGGGGTTAGTTTACAAATTGTCTCCCCCTGCCAGTGGAAAACGGTAGGTTTTTGTGGGTCGTGACGCTTGCAAAACTAACCTCCCTCCCTTCTCTCCTCACGCCCATTCCCTTCCATCCGGTTTATTGAGCCCCGGCTTCCGGCGGGAGGAAGTGATTCTCGGCAACTTTTGAGCACTTTTGACGCACGTTTCGTTTCAAGAAGATTTGGTTTCGGTTTTGGCAGCGCTGACCGGCGGTACCGATGGGGCTTTTATGTAGCGTGTTCCGCAGCATGTAAGACGCGTGTTTCTTCTTGCCCTCTCGAGGGGAAGGGACCCAAAACGTCACCGATGTTCCACCACACGTCGTGCACGTTCGGGGCATAATTTATCACCTTCGCCGTGGGTATTAATTCAACGTGACAAACAGTTGGATATCTCTCTTTCGCGCCCTCGGCCGCACATCGCCGGTGAGCTTTGCCGGTGGTTCGGTGGTTCTTACTTTGTCATGCGAACTCCCGGACGGTCCCTTTCTTTGCCCGGCCCGCTCCTTTCCTTTCCGCTTTGTTTTGCATTCGTCGGCGCATCTTAGCCTCGGTCTCCTTGGAGATGACTCGGTCGGCAGTTGTGGAGGCTGTTTTCGCAATCCCGCGACGTTTCGCAGCATCATCCCGCAGCGGTGTGCATCAACCCCCGCTGGCTGAGGACAAACCTGCACCCCTTGGAACACCATCACCTGGAATGGTAGGAGCGGCAGGTGGATCGATGGATTCGATCCGCATGACACTCGCACCGGAACGGGCCGGTCGTAATGTGCGAAACGAAAACAAACCGAAAATTCATTTCCCGTACGACGACGGGATAACGCTTCTTTAGGCTCGGGTGGTCTTTGGTCCAAGATGGGGAAGGGAAATGCAATAACTCCTGCCCGCTGGATCTCCAACTGGTCAACTTGTCCGAGTGCATTAACGCACCGCAGTTTCGAGTTGCTTTCGATTGAGATTTTGGGCTTTATTGCATCGCTCGTCTGCATCTTTATCAAACTGAATGCTTTCGTGCTGGGCGAGATCAAACATTGAAATATTGAACATAATTTACGATAAAAGACACACTTTATGATGTTGAGCAGGTGTTATGTATGAAGCTATACAACAAGACCTGTTGGAGTTAATGAGATTTTTTGATATTTAAATTCGGGAATTGCTTTGTTTATTATTGGGTACGCTATTGAAACAAACTATGAGTTAATAACATAAGATCTTCCATCCTTTCCCTACTGAGCGTAAATTGTAATTGAAAGTAATAAAATTTCATGCAAAATGTGATAAAGGTCTGAATTTGAACTAGATAAATAGATCAACATTCAGAATTATATGGTTGCTTAGAAAAAGGACTGGTAAAGCGATTGGTAAATTATGGACACTTTTTGATTTAATGCACGATACTTTCTACTAATCCTATCCTATTGCTGCAAGATGATCTTCCTCCGGTAAAGGAAGAAAACTGGCCAACTAGCTACGATCTTAGATCTTCAAGTGCGAACCGACGTGTTAACCATCACACCTTCCAATTAACCTTTCGGGCAGCCGGAATGAAGTTCCACCCCAATTTCGCTTTACTTTTGCGCCACCCCGCCGGGGATTCGGTGCCGGCTAAATTGAAATTATCGCATCAAAACCCCGCCAGGCCGATGATCGACGATCGCGATATGTGATCGCCGGCCGCCAGGCCGCCAAAAGCGCCGAAACGGTCCGAAAACGGCCCAGATCCGGGCGGATGAAAACGCGGCCCACGAACCCCGGGATGGGGTCGGGAATCGGATGGGAAAATGATGATAAAACGAAAACAGCTTGATCGAGGGGCTGCGGCGCGGCGCAAAGAAAAGCTGACAGCGGGACTAGTGAGAAAAGCACTACCTCATCTATTAATTACTGCTGGCCACGACCCCGACTGTAACTGTTGCGCGATTGCCGTTCGAAGCTGGCACTCGCCGAGTGGAACCGGTTCGCCTATTGCCTCCCAGCAACGCCGGCAAGGACGCACGCCGTGCCTCTTTGGTCGAATTTGGGGCGGTTGAGGGGGATATGGAGGAGTTTTTTTTTCGCTTGTGATTGGAAAGAAAATTTCACTAGATCGATATCCAGTCGTGGTCACCACCCGAGATCGAGGGGGAGGGGTTTTCGATCATTGATTCGAATTAGAAACCATCCAGCACGACGACTGATGATAGTGATTTGGAAAATCATCCAACTGTTGTTATGTGATTCTTTTTTCCTCTCCTTACGGTTTTCCATTCCACTTTCCTCCTACAAAATTAAAGCTGCTGAAATCATTGGACTTTTCCGATGTTTGCTTAGTTTATTAAATTATCAATTATGTACTTAACAACTCATCATTAACGCACAATGTTCACTGATTTTGCACCCCGAAATCAACTAATTTTACGAGGACTGTTGTATTTTATATTAAATGCACATTCTTGCATAACTATGCAAACTTTATTCATGATTTATTTTATTCCAATAGTTGTTGATTCGTTTAACGTTATACTTTTCATGTTGGTTATAAATTGTTGTTTTTGCTTCATATATGCCTAATGAAGATTAAGGTAGGCTAAATAAATAGATATCGATTCTAAATCTTATCTTCAACTAATTTCAAAAATGTTATTTGCTTTTTAAATTGCTGCGATTGTTTTATTACCGGGTGTTTTGAATGATACTTATTCGATTTTACCACAGTATATCTTGTTGCATCAAGACCCTTCGGAATTGGTCAACCTATCTTAAATAATTATGATTTTCTCTAAAGGACCAGGAAATGGTTCCTGGGCAATTTTGTTTATCTAGTAGAATCCTTTCGTTTCTTTTATCCATTGTAAAAATCATATAAACATGGTAAAAATCATTTTGTTTTTAAAAGCCTTATTTAAGTAACCTTGGTCATAAGGTAAATATTAGGCTCCCTTTTGCTGTCAGTCTGTTAGTGATGGTACTTGAAGCTCCTCGATTGGATCAAATGAAGCAACTCCAATTAAGCTCAGGAGTAAGTCCTGTCAAAAAAATCAGTTCGTTTTCAATCCAACTTTTAAAATGAATAAAATTATTATTCACTATATATATTCTTGTATATATTAGTATTCAAATTGGTTGGTAGCAACGAAGATAATTGTACTCCAATTGAACTGCCAATTTGTAGTTAATGCCAGGATACAATCCGGTTTGCTCTCGGGTCGGACTAAAGAGCTCGCCGCTGGGATCGGAAGATAGTAGACAATCCAAGATCCGACCTTGCCCCTCTAGTGCGAAGTGTGTTGTGCTGCAGCATATTTGCCAAAAACCGCACGTCGTGCAAAACAAAATCGATTTTTGATACCGCAAGTGCGGTATCCGCCATTCCACGGACGGTCGTTCTTCCAAAAGCAATGGGTCGCTCAAGATCCCGCAGTCGTTCGCCCAAAAAGCACAAAAGCAAGCATCGCAAGCGGAGCAAGTCTCGGTCATCCTCCCACAGCAAGCACGATCACCATCACCGCAGCAGTTACGATAAATACAGAGACCGCAGCTCGAAGTCCAGGTAATATTGCCGTGTAGTACCCTTCCCCCGTTCCCCGGTGGGCCACTGTGACCGCCTGGCCCGCGACCTACGTATTACGCTTGGTTACGTTTCCAACTGTTCAGATATGAGTTCGTCCTGCCAGTATCTGCTATCTCTCCATTGCTGCTTTACCTCCGTACCCGCTTTCCTGCCACACCCAACCATCCTTCCATCGTTATTCCTTCTTCTTACAATTTCTTGTTTACATTGACCTTGCTACTATCCCTGGCAATCACCAATTGATAAGCAGATGGAAAACCATCGCAACAACATAAAACACATATTACCCCAACGCCACTAGTCAGTTTCCAAGCGCCACGTCGGAAGGACGGCGAAAAAACCAATCACCGGGTGAGATCGACCCGAGGGCATTGATTTTTTCCCCCGCGCCTCCATCCGGACAGCCGCGAAAAACACATCCAACCCGCTGCCATCATCACCAAAAACCGCATAGTGCTCCAGCCAGAACGGGGGTTGGTGGAGATCAAAAGGCGACCCGGTCGAACCTTTCGCAGGAGCGCTCCCGCAGCAAGCCGGCTGACAGTAAGATCCAAGCAATCTTTTTTTTAACCAAATGGGAACACGGTTGCTATCCAACGTACGCACGATGAAACAAGGACGTAGAAGAAGGAATCGAATTGTAATTCCAACAACCCAGAACATGAGCGTAGGTAGTCACACAGCAAACACAATAACTGAATGGAAAACAAATTGTTAAGAAAATAGTCGGACATAGAGAAGCGCTGTTCAACCAGATTTAAACAGAGAACAGCTGGTTTGGAAGAAACGAATGCGCTTGTGACATCGGAAAAGTGGAATGTTTGATGATGCATGCCTGTGGAGGAATGATAGAGAAACGGGACGGCTGCTGTTGCCGGCTTAAACTATATAGTTGAAGAAGGTCGATGTCATCGCTGCGGCACAACGCGCTCTGTAAAGCACCCGTTTCCTCCTAGAGGAAATGCTAGCGGAACAAATCGGTTTGTTAACATAAACTTAAGTTTGATTTTGTACTATCTGTTTGATTTTCTACCTAATTTGTTGACGTTGAAACTCACCTCGTTCGTGAAGATCGTTCGTCTGTTTCGTAGTCTTTTTTGACAATCTGTGCGCCAACGGAAGCATGCATTGGTGCTTCATCGTACTAATGGGTCCTTTTTCTGCACTCTATTTTTCTTTCTCTTTTCTGAACAAAACAAAAACCAAACCCCAAACATAAAAATACAAACGAAAAATTCCCCGTCGTACATCGTTTAGAAAACGATCGCCTTCCGCGTCGTCCGATAGTAGCAGCGATGGCTCGAACAGTGGTTCCCGGCACCATCGTCATCACCACAAGAAGAGCTCCCGCAGCCGGAAGCTGACCGAGGTAGAGCGTTTGGCCGAGATGGAACGCCAACGGAGACAGAAGGAAGCGGAGCAGAAAGTAAGCTACTAAATTGAGTAATAAATGTCCTAAAATAACATAATAACACCGTATTTTTCTACTTGTAGATGATAGAGGAAGAGGCAGCCAAAAGGATTGAGCTGCTGGTAAAGAAGCGAGTCGAAGAGGAGCTGGAGAAGCGTAAAGACGAAATCGAAATGGAAGTGCAGCGGCGTGTCGAGGCAGCCAAAAAGCAGATGGAGCAGGAGATGATGCTCGAGCTCGAAAAGCGAAGGGAGCAGGCACGAGAAGAGGAACGGCGACGCGAGGTAAGCATTCCCTCCATAAGATCCTACTGGATGTGTTGCGTTGTCGACGATAGTTTCTATCGTGTGCCGTTTGAGGATTTGCCAGTGAAGGGTTTTCTTTCACTGCTGCATCGCTGGTTGCTGTGATCGATTTGCCTTGAGCATGCCACCGAAGAAGCTCTTTTAGTCGAGTTTCCCGGTTGCTGTGCATAGGAGATTAACAAAAGTTTCACTATTTTTTAGATTCACATTTCGGTCATCTTTCCTCTGGTATTCCAAAAATAATAATAAACCACTACTAGATATTCTTTTTCAATGACAACTTGATGTTTTACAATACTGACCTTAACTTTACCTCATTTACTGCGTCCAGACCAGATTTTTGCATAAAGTATGACCATAAACGTTCTGTTACCTAGCTTTTACCAATTGATTACGTTCTCAATCGATTGATGTGTAACCCGTCGATGCATTTTATAGGTCGATAAGATCGTTTAAAATATCCGTTTGTTGCTAGGTTTTGGTACAAAATATGGTTGGGAATTTTGGGGCAATGTTATTTAAATTCCTCCTTTGGCCTGATAGGTCTTTCGGGGACTTTCAAACCACATGTATTGATCAAACCAGAGTTTGATGGAGACGTAATTCAGAACAAACCAAATATTTAAAAAAAATGGAAAAGTGTGTAAAACTAAAAGAAAACAAAAAAAAAGGTTTAACAATTTGCTGCCGCCCCATTCATTTGCTCGATCTGTCGAACGAACCACAGGAGTCAAACTACCGGAGAAAGGGGTCGCTAGAGATGAGGCTTGAGGTGAAAATGAAGAGCCTTGGCAGGATGAGATCGATGTCAACGAAACAGTGAAGTGTACAGGGGCCATGTAAATCCGTAAGTTTTTTCCGAAGCGAACAAAAACACGTCAACCTACAATTGTTAAACACGTAGTTAAAAGCAATACGGCTGGCTTTACCATCACCTGATCGAGCGGTCAGGTCAAAAGGGCAAAAGAACTACAATTGTTTTAACGGAAAGCATTGCGTGTCTGGTCGGAAACATGAATTGTGGAAGGTACTGCCCTCAATATTATTTCGGATTGGAAGACATTTTGTGGAGTCGATGTGGTTTTCTGGTTTTGCCTTGCGAACAATCCTACGGACATTAATTGATGGCAGTGGGGAAGCACCTTGAAGTACATTTAATTTTGTTTTCTAGTGTGAACTCTCTGTGTTTAACTTTTATTAGACGTTTCAGTCAGTGTATAGTTTGCTAAATTTTAATTGAATTAAATTATTGTAAAGTTTTATCCGAAAATGTATTGAGCAAACTCAAACAAAGTCAAACAGCTGCTTTGCATTATTATCAAAAGTGTAAAATAATAAGACGATCGAATAATAAGTGACACTGTATCGTAACATGTTAAAAAATATCAAATTACACCTGCTCTGCCTGCTGAAAACCAGAGACACTTTATAATTTTTAGTTACACAATTTAAAATAAAAAATAAGGTGATTTATACACATAACTTTCAAATGTAATATGATTTATCTGATGCGAATGCAAGATGTACGCCAGTATACGCCACGAGTAGGAAAAGGAAAATGCTCGATTCCAACGTCTTTAAAATGCCACTGGACGTCAACGGCTTTAAAGTACCACTACCGTTTTTTCCTTTAAATACTCAAATACTACATTCCCGATTGTCCGACCCCACCCTCCTACGAGGGTTGGAGGATCGAGCTATTCTCCCGAGCCTCTTCAAACCATCGCTCAGATCCTCCCACGTCCGTCACCGTAACGAAGAGAAAGGAGGTGCTCGGACTTCCCGACAGGGAACCAGATGATCATGTGTGTAATGTTTCACTTTCTTCTTGACGTACCCGTGACGGTGTCGCGCCCTCCCCCCCTGGCGCGATCGCCAATCACGACGTTAGTCAGCGTCGCCGTCATCGTCGTCGGATGTGTGCTCTGAGCAAACTAGCAAACTTTGCTCGGTGCGATGTCCCATCACCTAGACGGTAGTTCTAATTGCGTTTTTCGTTCTTATAGGAGGAAGAGCTTAAAAAGCGTCAGGAACTAGAGAATATTCTCGCTGAAAATAATCGCAAAATCGAGGAGGCGCAGCGAAAGTTGGTAAGTTGTTTGTGTTCTGTTTCCTGTGTGTGTTTTTATTAACATATCATTCATTCATTTGTTAATTTTTCCAACAAATGTGTTCTCCCTTCTCACAGGCCGAAGATCGTTTGGCGATTATCGAAGAGCAAAGAAAAATGGACGAAGAGCGCCAGAAGATGCGCAAAGAGCAAGAGAAGCGCGTCAAAGAAGAGCAAAAGATGATCCTGGGCAAGAACAACTCGCGACCGAAATTGTCGTTCTCGCTGAAACCGGGTGTGTCGTAAATCTCTCAAGATTTCCATCCCTAGTTCCTTTGTTCCACCTCTCCGTACGATCCTTCTCCTAGTCAGCTCCCCTTATCAAAAATCCCGTATCCTCTAATCACTCGATCATCCGTAAGTGTCATCTGTTGTATGTTGATTGAAAAGAATGGTGGTTGTAGGAAAAATGTCCGAGGGAATAATCATGGGAAGTAACATATATCCAATCAAACACACCCTAACACACACACACTAACACACACAGACACATACACAAACATACATGTTCATGCACCCGGTAGTGTTAGCTAAATTCTATTCAATCAAAAGTGAAATCGTAAGCCGAAACGTGGCCGACTCGATAAAGGGGTTTTCCCCGTGGTGTGTCTTCTACAAGCAATGGTAGGCACTGTCCTTCTGTTGCCCGTGATCGGATCATCTTTTATTTGTTGTACTTTTGACTAGCCTGTAAGAAACGCAATTCAAAAATCGTACGATGTTTCCGCACTACGAAGGCAACCAAAACCGGGACGATCGTACACCCAAAATCGCGTATCGCGATTTTCTCTATCTTCCATTTTTTTTATCGTCAAATGTGACGATGAACGACTAGGATTTCCTATCCCCCTATGGACTGGCCTGATAAAGACGGACGCCTGATAAAGAGTCGCCGCTAAAGATCATAAGGATGAACAACAAGATTTGGTTTGAGAAACGGCTGCCATAACTTTGTCAATCGTCTAACCATAGATCACGATCAGTAGTTTGTTTTAGTTGTGTTTCTGGAAATTGTAAAATTTAGTTCCATTCTGGTGAAACGTTTAGTTTCTCTACCGGGCAGCGCCATCAGTCGCGCAAACGGTTTCCGATAAAGGTAAAGAGCAAGCGATCAAACCGCTTTTGAACAACAACAGCAATAATAAGTGCCCCTCATCATAATGGTCAGATCAATTAAGGTTCTTTTCACTTGTGACCGTGGAAGGAGTAGCCAAAAGCAGAGGACTCGATGCGGGCAGGAAAGGAAGGTTGTCGTGTGTACAAAGTCTATTATCGATGATAAATTGATGATTTCCTCGCGCATTATAACAGCAAAATTGTTGTTGGCACACGAAAGCAAATCGGTGACGTGTCGGTTTATCGCGATGCAACATTCAATAAAGTTTCGGAGAAAGATTTTTTCCCCTCATTTACAACATACTTCGAAGGTGTAGGTGTTATGGATACGAAAGAAAGTAGTAATTTGTTTTACATTAATTTAACTTCCCCTTTAACTTTTCGATGGTCCTTGACATAATTTAAGATTACAAGAAAACTGTACAATGTATTTCGCTTTTATCCAAGCCTCTAGCCCCCCATATTACTCTATCCGATAAGCCAAAGCCAAAAACACATATGGAGTTTGTTTAAATGAACCTATTCCGTTCAACTTCTTTTACTTTTGGGGGGGCATTGAACCTGGAAGGGCGCAAACTAGGAAAGCTTGTTTTTATCTACCATATTTTTAAGAACTCAACCCACATCGCAGGGCAAACTTACAACCATGCACCACCAAAAGTTGCTCCCATTTCGCTGTCACGAATCGGTTTCGTTTCGGTGTGCCGCTTCCTCCGGTGGTCCGGTGGGGCATTTGCAGTTTCACGACTAGAAATTACTTCCCCTCTCGCGGGACAAACACTATTAAGCCCGATTGTTGTGATACGACTACTATTTCGGCCACAAAACTTTGCCCAAAAAGTTTATCCTGGTAGCGCCCATTCTCGTGCTTCGTTTGAAAGTTTTCATGCTCCCCCCGGTTTTTGAAGGCTCGGTTCCGGCCACATAAGGCGCCACCGACAAGCGATTGAGATTGATGCTCGCGGTTACCCTTCCCCCCTCCAACCACGCCTGGGCCATAGCAACAGCTTACCTTTATCGACCAACCTGGCGCTCGCGATTTGTTGGACCATTCTAGGGCCTCGATCACGATGCTAAGACCGTTGGTGGATTAGTATTTGTTTTTGCTGTTATCTTCTCTGTCCTGAATTTTCACCTTCCGGTAAAATGTGGGAAAGCTTCACGCGACAGCCACCACTTGGTCTTCCGGCTGTGTTTGGCTGGTGGTGTAAGTTTTGCTAATTATTCCTGATTATCATTGCACGCCGTCATGCTATATGCTTGTCACCCGGGTTAAAGGTTCATCGAGAGGAGAAAAAGAAAAGTAAAAAGCCTATTGAAAGAGTCACAAAAATACACATAACCGTGTGGCCGACTGGCGTGTTCGGGGACAATTTTAAAGTTAGAAATTGCTGTTGCTTCTGCAACATTCTTTCCGTGACCGTGGGTCTACAACGAATGGGAACACACATTCTGCACGATGCCACCTTAATTAAGGCACTATCTGTGCTTATTATCTGAGGGGGAGGGAAGTTTCGAAAACCGACACGACGCGGGGGTTCTGATAACGACATAAAATGTATTTTAGAAATATAGCTATGTCATACGGTTGTATACATTTCGGGGTCTTTGTAATAGACTATTTCGCTAGAAGAAGAAGGGTTGGGATCCACGGTAGTAGTCTGGTGGTGGTTCGTACCGTCGACCGGGCCTACTTCACCGTCGACCGAGGTCGATCCAGGATAACGCTCGTGAGCGACGTCTTGCTGCCTCTACTGGAGCCGGAACTGCTGGTGTTCGTGGTGTTACGGAAGAATTTGGTGCTGCCAGGAATGCCCGTTCCAGTTGTGATGGAGGTCGTCGAAGCGGGGGCGGCCATCGTTCCGGCGCTGGTCGTGCAGATCCGTGGCGTCGAGGTACCGGTCGATGGTGCGGTGGAAGGTCCCCCAGTGGAGGTGCCTATCGGTGGCAGAGGGCTTCGGGAGCGGTGTTTCGATTGCATCGAACGTCCGTCCACGGTGAGACCGTATCCGTAGGGAGCAACACGCGGAATTTCCAGCGAGTGGATCAACTCAAACTGTCCCGTACCGGCCCGTTTGTCCTTTGTGTTATCGATTACGACTGCAAAAGGTGAAGAAACAATTTTCGTTATGCCTTCCAACACTCTAACCCTACTGCGCCTACCTTTAACCAGATCCTCCAGCACCGCAGGACAAATGACCGCCGTCACCTCGGTGGACGACGACAGGTCCGGGCTGGTGTTGATCTCGATCAGCAGCGTGCGGAAGTTCTCCGTCACCATGAAGTCGGCACCGTACAGCTCGAACATGTTGCGCTCCAGCTTCATGCCGTCCAGGCTGGCGCACACGATCGCCAGGATGTTCTTCTTCATGTCCGGGTAGATTTTGCGCTCCCAGTAGAAGCCCTTGTCGAGCGACTGCAGGTGCTCCTGGAAGCGCCGCAGCGACCACATGTTGCAACCGGGCAGTGCCTCCGCACCGTCGCGCACCTCCTTGGCGTAGTTCTTCTGGATCGAGTAGTTGGTCAGGTGGATCGACTCGCAGAAATCGTCCAGATCGAACTGGCGCGAGCTGAAGCGCAGGTAGCAGCTCTTGTACATCCACACCTTGAGCAGATTGTTCGTGTAGGTGATGAGAAAGTACTGGCGGATGTCGAACTTGGTGCTGTGTATCAGCAGCGGTCGCTCTGAAAGGAATGTTCAATGTTTGAGCAGAAACAATCGAACCGTTTGGGAAGCCTCTTGATCATAAACTGATGTTAGTCATCACAAGTAACAAGCAGTTGTGAATGTTATAATTTAAGCCATACAGATGTTGCTTGTTTCGTTTAAAATAGGCATCCTTTTTCGAGCCATAACATGAGGATTTACTAAATGATTGCAGTACGGTATGATACAGAATTCTTTGAAAATATTGGAAGCATTTTGAAAACTGTTTTTACTTATCGAACTCCTTAGTTTTTGGTGATGATATTTTTTTAAAAAGTTACGTCCTAAACCATGCTAAACATGTCGTTTTTGAGTTTCCAAAAAGATAGATTAATATCTTTATTACACTGACTCTATTTTGGATATAAAGGTGTGTTTATAAATTAAAACTGTTAACAATAATAAGCACCATTAATTTAGGAAATGGAAATAAAAACAAACCATGAAAGATTGAACCCCCGTATTCCAAGGAAAAGCAGGCGGCCTGCTGTATCTAAAATTGAATTTAGACTTTGTTGTTGAGGTTGCTTTCGAGCACGGCTGGCCTCAATAACTCTGGCAAAGCGCGCTGATGGGTTACAACAAATTGCTTCAGTTTAAACCGGGCGAAAAGTAGGCCCGCAAGGGGGTTCTGCCTCGGCCCGATTCATTCTCCCGATTTTGCACGGAGAAATGAGGCCAATTATCCAATCAACTGGCGAAATCGCGATATCGCCTTTGCCACCCCCTTCAATGGCTCCCCCTCCTCGGGTGCCGGTAAAAAGGGAAAACTTGCCAACCCCATGCCCTACCCATACGCTCCTCATCGCCGTCCGCCAAGGAAGCCAATATCCATCCATTTAATGTAGTTTGTTTTATGGAGGATCGCGCGCGCGGGAAAGTTATCCAGCAAATTCCGCCCAGGACAAAAACCTGTTGGATCGAACAGTCGACCTTCACCCGGAAACGTCCCGAAACGGGCTGGATCCTAGATTTCCTAGGACTGAGAACGCCACGGCTTTTCCCTCCCCCTTCTTCCGCCAGGTACAAAAGGGCGACCGATGATCGATTCTGCTTCGAGTGGAAGTTACATGACGCCACCAGCCAAAGGGGCGAAGGAGATCCCTCGGAGCGGGGGAAAACAATATTTAAGTAACAAACCATCCATGACCTGCTTGTTTTGCTGCCATCATCTAGTGGTACGATACTGACCCCTTCGGAACACAACGGGGAGTTGTTGCGAAAGCGCGTTTCAATTTCCGCCCAGGGTGTCGAAATCTATTTCGCGATTGCCTTCGGCTGGCGTGATGGCAAGTATTCATTATATTCCTTCGTTAGAAACGAAAGCACAATGCACATGCAAAACTGGTCCTATTTAAGGCACCTATAAGGACAGCTACAAAATTGTCCTAAAAGAAGGATAAATTGCAAGGTCCTCTTTGGGGCTTATTTTTGTTAGCTTTTGTTATATTAGTGGGTAACGTTTGGTTGAAACAGTGTATGCCAACACCCGGGACTAGGTCACTGCAATATATCGGCAGAAGGGAACGGTGCCGCCAGCGCGTGAACCACAAAACCGCCTTGTGGATTGAATTGTCACGAGGTGGAAAAATATTATCGCTAGCACCATGCACCAAATGTCGCCACATGTCACGGTTTCCGTGGGGATGTTTGTGCCCGAGGCCATACCGCATATGTCACACGTCCATTTGGGAGATTGATCGAGGGTTCATTTAAGCGAGGGTTGAAAGAGGGAGTTTGATATGACAGTGAAAAGGGAGCTTTATTCCATAAAAGAAACCGTAATGTTTAGTGTACTCACTTTCATGAATACCTATCACCAAGTGTATAATAAGTTGTAAATTAATTAAAATCAAAAGCTTATCTGATATGAGGAGAAAACTTTCATTTGTGGCGCTTCTATTTTGTGTTTTTTTAATCTACACGATTTTATTTGGATATCGATTGTAATTAGTCCTTCGCTAGTAGAGGCACATTTTCGGGTCAAAAACCATTTCGAAACACTTTGTTTGGCAATGTTTGCAACAGCGAACAACATTTTGGAACAGCAACCTGTCTTCAACGGGTTAATGACAATGAATGCACCGGAACGTCAAACTAAGCAGCCATAATTAAACTTAAAATGCTTCAACGCCTCGCCTACTTTGGCTTTCCTTTTTCCAAGGGCACAAACCAACAAACCTTTCTTTTTCCTTCCACCCTGTCGTGGTTCAACACATTCAGCGTGGTGCATAAAAATAAACCCGTCTACCGAGGTCAATAGAATGCACCAACGTTTGTTGCCCGCCGGAAATAGGGCGCATGAAGGCGACACAAGGAAAAGAAGGCTCGCGCAATTATCTATCAGCACCACAACAGTCCGACGACGCTATCGTCTTCGGGGCAGTGCATTCGGGGTTGTGCATTAGAAGAAGGAACCCTCCTTAACGCGCACCCGAAGTCGTCCGCCGGAGGGAAAATATTGAATTTTTGCATACACACCCATCGGTATTTTTCACGCCCCGTGGACTGGCTGGCGGCATTGGGAATTCGCGGGAAGTGGCGCAAGGGGATATATTGTGCGAAACTTTGCCCGTTACCAGGGTGTAGTGTTATGGACAAATTGTGTTTGGCCCCATTTTGCATTCCTTTCCACTTTCACGTGAAATGATCGTACCGATGCAGAAACTAGAAAGGAGGGAAGGAAAGGGTCCTGATGGTCTGACCACTGATAAAAGGGATCCAAAGGCCATCGCTCTAATTTAACATTTTATCTACTGTTTTTATACACATTATATGGTGTTCTAAGAAACACAAAGTTCAGCGAGTATTTAAGCAGACAAAATGTATAAAGTTCATTGTCAACCATTGCTAAAATGCCTAACGAATCGGTGTGTTTTTTTCAAGGTGAATCCTTCATTATTTTCCCGATCACATTAATGTAAACCAAAAATAGAAACGCCATTAATTTACAATCATAATCCGCGAAGCGTTACAAATGGGTGGAGTTTTTTGAGAAGCACAAAAGTTCCTCTACATGACCTTCCAAACCATGGGAACTTTGCAGTTCTTTTCAATTCGATCCCTGCGCTTCCTGGTTTTCGATTGTTTGGGGGAAAATAAAACCCAACTGTGGACCGGGTAAAATTGAACCAGCATTGATCGACCGTGTGGTAAAGTGTTTCGGAAAACCAACAACTTCCGGGTCCGGGACGGAGGAACACCGTCGCTCTTCCACGCTATAATAAAAAGGATAATCAGGTAATGAAATCAGTTCAAACCCGGTTCCACTGTGACTGCGCAACGAAGAGACACCGAGGACAAGCCTTCAACAATTAAGCAAATGGACGACGGAAGACTTTCGGCAAGCAACAAAATCCTCCTTGACGGGAAGGATGGAACGAATGGCACGAGTCATCGGGTTCCGGCGCTTTCCGGAGCAGGAATGCAAACGTTGCGAAACCGCTTTACTATATTCTTGTTTCCCCATACCAAAACGATTTTTTATCGTCGTTTCTTTTCCGTTCCAGGACTTTCCAGCGTGAGGACAGGACAGGGTCATAAAGTAATGGTAGTTTCGTACGTTACGCGACCCATCAGGAAGCCCCGGACCAATCGTTTCGAGTCTAAATACCCAAAATTGTGACTACACTATTTATAACCCCAGCGTGCGTTAGTAATCGTTTTCGACATCCTTTTGTTGGTGGCCATTACCTGTTTGGATCGGTTTCGAGGAAGCAGGGTACGTCGTAAAGACGAGGAAGGAAGCAAAGTGGACCGTTGATTTAATGTTCTGATATGGGAACCGAATTGTGAGGAAACGGAACCCCTTGCCCAAAATTGTGGGCCAATCGAAACCCGAAATGCTAATTGTGTTCGACCAAATCATGTCGAAATCGTGTTCGGTAGGAGTACGAATACAAACGATAGGAATTTACGTTAGAAGATGCGGTAAGTGGACAAGGAAGTTTGTTCCAACAGCATCGCATTTTTGCCAATTTTGGAGATTGGGGATGTATTTAGCAAAGGTTCATTACGAGGCATCCATCATAATTACGAGAATGAGTTAACTGAATGGGAAACAAAGTATCTCAAAATGGTTTGGGCAAGGTTACAACCAGACAAGAGATGTGAGACAAATGTGTAGCTTAAATTGGGAAATGTACGTTGGAGTATGAGAAAGGTTCTTCAGTTCCTTCCTAAAGACCTTCCTAAAGAACCCAATAATGTCTTACAAAACTAAACATATTTTACACTTTACCTTATACCATACTTCTCTGTTCAAAGCTTCAATGAATATTTACGCGGCGCACACTTACCGATGTACTTTTGGGCAACGTACTTTATGTCCGGATTACTGTCCACGTGCTCCAGCAGCTTCCGGTCGTCGTTGAAGAGCATGATACCGAGCCCGCGGCACCGATTGCCCGGCTTCAGTATCCACATGTTCCGCGTGCCGTCGATCTTCATGTCCGGAAACACTTTGGCCGCCTCGTGCACCAGCTTCTTCACTTGCGCCACGAGCGACAGCACCTCGTAGCCGGGAATGCTGGCGAACAGCAGCTCGCCCGCCAGTATCCGCTCCATCTCGTGGCGGTTCTCCGGTGTCAGCAGCGGCTCGCAGAACTCCTCATGGTCGATGTCCTCGTGCTGCACGCAGCCCATGTAGTACCGGAGGTACTTCATCGCCGTCATCAGCACGTCCGTGGGCAGCGTGCCTTCCTCATCAAACGCGTGCTCCAGGTTCTTGGACATGTGGTACAGGAAGCTGCTGACGATCGTCAGCTGGTAGTCCTCCTGGAACTTGGTGATGATGTCCTCCGTGTCAAGCAGGTAGGTGCGCGGGTAGTCCAGCTCGGCGAAGCCCTCCTCCTGGTGCCAGTGGGCCGCGTTGATCAGGCGGATCAGGTTCTCCTTCACCGCGAAATCGTACGGCCGCTCGTAGTGTATGCGGCTACGGAACGGGGCGTAGAAGCGGTCCTGCTTCGAGTCGCGCATGTTCCGATGCTGCCAGATGAAATACGGCAGGTACGGCTTGAGGAACTTCGACACCAGCGCCTCCTCGTACTCGTTCCCATTGGAGGCCTTCTGCAGGAGCGCATGGTGCGAGAGGTCCCGCAGGAGCGAACTCCGGAACGTCTGCTTTTCCAGCCAGTGGCGCGTCTTGAGCGCCTTCCGCAGCGCCGGATAGTGGCCGACGATCGAGAAGATGTGCTTCTTCTCCACCGCCGACGCAATCTTCGTCTTCAGCTGCTTCTGCTTGAGAAAGTCGAAGCTGTAGTTCCGGAAGAAGCGGTGCTTCGGCGTCCGGTTGGAATCGTCGTCGTCCTCGAACGGATGCAGGCGCGACGGTGCCATCCGTGGGAACGTGTGGACGTGCGCACTCGGCGCTGGGAACGGTCTCGACGACAACGGGGACAGCACCCGATCGTCATCGGTGTGCTGCGGATCGAAGCGTGATCGATCGGGCGACCGCTCGACGGCCGGCAGGGCGCGCAGGAAGCGCCGGGTCAGCTGTGCCGGCGCCTGTTCGAACCGCTGGTCCACCTGCCGCCGACCGTAGTCGGTGTCGCCCAGCTCGAGCGTTATGTCCGCCAGGTCAACACCGGGATCACCGTCCCATACATCACTGTTAACAAGTTTTATCTTTAAATGCATTTCGCTTGGCTATACTATATACTTCGTTACTTCCAACTAGAGTGTCCTCCCTGTGAGTGTGTTTCCGGTGCCTTCCACCGGTCACGAAGAACTTCACGTCACGGCGATATTCGATTAAAAGCGGGCAGGGTCAAATACAACAACTGGAGCCGGGGGAGAACGATCTCCACGCGGGGGTTGATTTTTTCGTTAAAACTTTCTCTACGCTAAACTAGGCAGGCTATGGATAATAATGGGTCTCTTAAATGTTTCGCACCTCTCAACAACGCTCTCCGATAGCACACAACATCGCGGCCACTTCCGGGATGGCCCGGAATTCGCTATTAACACCAACCAAATCCGTTCCGGAGCCGGACGGCCAAACACTTACACACCGAGTAAACACTACACTACGGAAAACTACTGAAACACAAAATTGGGTTTAAGTAAGGCGGAACCTTCGATCTTCACCAGTGGTACGCGGAAAAGCGCTTCGTGGTAACGTGTGGCGTTGGGGGCAGTGGTGACGCTGTGTCTACTTTGCTTTACATCGTTCGGGCAAGCGCGGCAGCTGGCGGTGGCAGTGGTGGGGTGCTGGAAGGCGTTTGGCTTGTGTTTGGCGGGGAAGGAGCAACCGCCGCTGTTGCTCAGGCTGCCGAGTCGGTAACCGTAGTTACTGCCGCTTGCTGCTGGGTTGCCGCCCAGGAAGCAGTGATGGCCACGCGTGATGGGAAGATTGTAGCGCGAGTGCCAGTGGGACGGCGGGCTGGGCGTCGGGAAGGGTGTGCTGCTGGTGGTGGAGGAGGACGGTGCCTGGTGGTGGTGGTGGTGGTGGTTGTGGTAGGGTGGCAAGAAAGTGTTGTGAGGTTTGGTCGGTGCGAGGGTGGTGGACTTGAGCAGTAGCTGAGAAAATTCGTCACCGTTCTTTCCGCCCCAGCAACGGGCGGCGGTGTTCCACGGCTGCTAGAAAGCCGCCGACGGTCCGGTGGCGCCGTGGTGGTGGTGGTCCGTGCCAGAACGTGCCGCATGGTGCGGCGGTGACAGCGACGACGACGACGCCGACGACGACGAGAGGTCCTCGGCTGATTGTGCGTGGTGCAGTTTGGTGCCCGAGCGTGCCAGCTTCGGTGGCCGCGCCCGCAGGCTGAACCCGAGCGTGTAGAAGTTGTTCGAGGTGGTGGCCGCCGAGGACCGGGGGCCTCCCGACGCCTTCCCGAACCGGATGGCCGTGGGGAACCCGCTCGGCTGCTGTGCGCTGGCGGTTCCGGTGGTGGTGGCGGAGGACAGGTTCTCCACACTTCCGGTGCGCCGCTCGGCGTCACCGTTCAGCCCGAGCGAGTGGTGGTCGTCGCAGCAGTCCGTGATCTTGATCGAACAGCGAGGCGTCGTCCGCGCTTCCGTGGGCTCGATGGCGGCCGCTAGCTGCGAACTCAGCGCGCCGGAGAAGTTGTGCTGGAAGAAGCTAGTCGTCGCCCGCTCCCACGCCTCCACGCTGTCGATGTACGTTTCGCCGTCGGTCAGGTACTTGGCCCCGCCCCCGGTGGCCCCGTTGCGTCGGAACAGTTCGCCCGTCTTCGAGATGATGTACGATTTCTTCTTCTCGAAGTCGTACCGCAGGTTGGTGCTCTTGTGCGAAAAGTTCGAACGCTTGTAGAGCGTGGCCGAGGTGACGCCACACGGTCCAGCGCGGACGTGGTGGTGGCGGCCGGCACCGCCGGGCAGCACCATGTCCTCGTCGGGTTTGCCGTCGCGGAACTGCATGCACTCGATGAGATCCATGATGACCGGCGAGGCGGCCTGTTTCACCACGGAGCTGGCCGCCGCCGAGGTCGCCAGCCGGGACACCTGGAGCACGTTCTGCACCGGCTTCAGTGGCAGCATTCGCATGCGGTCCTTCTTCATCGAGCTCTTCGGCGTGATGCGGTGGCCGCGCAGCTGCAGGTTCAGTCCCATGTAGGCCGGCGTTTTCGGTATCACCTGCTTGTAAATCAACTCGAACGAGCCGGTCAACGCGTTCGGATCACTCCGTCGGTCGATGACCACTGCCCGTGGGTCGGAGGACAAGAAAAAGGTCCGATGGTCAGTGTGACATCGCTCCCCAGGGCCATGACGACTCTCTCTCCGGTGCAACTTACCTCGGATCGTATCCTCAACGCACTGCGGACAAAGGCGCGCCGTGACGCTCGTGCTCGGTGCGAGATCCGGACTGGAGTTGATCTCGATCAGCCACGGGTAGAAGTCCTCGGTGATCATAAAGTCCGCCCCGTACAGCTCGAACGTGTTCGGCCGCCGGTCCATGTTGTCCTGGCAGGCCAGCAGGGACCCGATGATTGCCTTCTGCATGCCGGGGTAGATGCGCTCCGACCACATCTCGTACTTGTCGATCTGGCGCAGGTACGCCTGGAACGTGTGGCAGTCCCACATGTTCTCGTGCGGCAACCGCTCGTCCCGGACCGCGTTGTGGTACTTCTTCTGGATCGCGTGGTTCGTCAGGTGCACCGATTCGTGATAGTTCATGAGATTGTACTGCTGCGAGCTGAAGCGTAGGTAGCTTTCCTTGTAGAACCAGATGTTGAGCGGCTGCACGCTGGTGATCATAAACCACTGCCGGATGTCGAACTTGGTGTTGTGGATGATGAGCGGCCGCTCTGCAAGTGGGTCGGAAAGTACCAGCCCATCCAACAAATCGGTAGCACATTCAGTTAAATGAGTCGATCGAAAAGTAATGCTAAGTAAGAAGCAAAGGTGCTCATTCCATATGTACGTTGTCGTTGAAAGTTATCAAAAGTCCAAACGATAAAACGGGACTAGGAATTAAATGAAATTCTCCAGGAATTAAATCAGTAACATACACTAATTGAATGTACATACCAAAGCTAAGAAACGTAAAATAAAACTAAGAAACTTAAAACGAAACGGTTCTATTATTAAGACGCCAATGTAGTAATCCCCTTTTTAGAATTTCCCACAGTTTATTTCCCTCTAGAACTCCCAATATTCCCCGGGAGAAACTATTCAAATTTTCCACCACTACTTAATGTGGCGGAATGCAAAACTGCACGGAAAAGCCATACCCCGCACGGAACGGAACACAAAAGGCGTGCAAAACAGCTGGAAAATAAACAACGTTACTATGGCAACCCAAAAATGCGGCAGTAGGCGCTCTACCACTAGCAAAGGGTACCATGTTTTCCGCTTGTGTGCTTTTTTGTAGGGAAATCCTCGTTGCACGTAGACAACTTGTCGAAGCTCCGGAAAAGGAACTAACAACTCTTCCGCCTGTTTCTTCATCGAACGAAGGACATAGAGGTGGTTTCACAAATACCAACGTAGTCCTGGTGTGGAGATTCCCTTGCAGTTATCAAGTTATCAGTCCCGTGAGGAATAAAGGCTTACCGATGTATTTCTGTATGACGTAGCGTGTTTTGCTGACGATCGGCGGATTTACCATGGCGATGATTTGCTTGATGTTGTTCATGAGATGGATCCCGCGGCCACGGCACTTATTGCCGGGTTTCACGATCCAGATGTTGAGGTACCCGTCGAGGGCGTACTGCGGCCAGTAGCCCTTGATCTGCTCCAGCACTGATTTCGCCTCGGCGAGGTACTGGTCGATCGCGTCCGCGTCGCGCTCCTCCTTGAGCAGCTGTATCCGGTTGTCCTCGTGCGTGAGCAGGTAGTGGTGCGTGAGGAAGACGTCCCAGTCGTGGTCCCACACCTTCGCGTCCTCCTCGAGGTCGATGTCGTTGTGCAGGCAGTAGTCCAGGTACTCCTTGCAGCGCGTCAGAGCAAAGGTAATGCACGTGCTCGGCACGTTGCCATCGTCTGCGATGATGGCGCCGAGGCCCTCCTCGGTCGCGTGCCGCTCGACGAGCCACTTGAGCAGCCCCATCGACGCCGTCAGCCGGAAGTTGTCGACGAACTCGTTCAACTCCTCCGGGTTCCAGACGTTGTAGCACCGGGGAAAGTAGGTCTCGGACATGCCCTCCTCGTAGAACCAATGGAAATCGTGCAGCGCCGAGCAGAGGCCTTCCTTCGTAGTGAACGGCGCCTTCGCGAACCGGTTGATGATGAGCGCCGAGTTCTTCGTCAGGTCGAGCCAGTCCGCCTTCTCGCGCCGCGCCGTCCACAGGAAGTCGATCGGCGTGTGCTCGAGGAAGCGCGACATGATGCTGCGCTCGCACTTGGCGATGTGGTTCTTGCGCGACTCGCCCGGCTTGCGCTCCGGCAGCTGCGACACCAGGTCCTCCAGGATGAACCCGGACGAGGAGGTGGACGCTTGCGCCTTCACCCGGAACCCGTCCAGCTTCTCCACCCAGCCGCGCTCGACCAGCGCCCGCCGGACGGTGTGGAAGGACCCGCGCAGCAGGAACACCCGGTGGTGCTTGGTCGCGTCCTGCACCTTCTTCCGCAGCTCGTTCAACCGGTCGGCATTGATCCAGTTGTTCTTGTACGGGTTGATGAATTTCACCGTCGCCGTCAGCGGCCCCAGATTGCCCTCGATCACTTTGGCCATGGCGACCGCCCGGTCCGCCTTACCACCTCCCTGCCCTTCCGGCTCATTGCGCCCTTCTCCATCTCCACCGGCACTAGAGCTAGTACCGCTCTCCTTTCCTCCCGCTCCCTTCTCTTCTTCCTCCTCCGACGAAGCTCCCGAGGGCTGGGTAACTTTCTTCTCCGATTCACTTTCGTTATCCTTATCGTTTTCACTGCTGCACACACTGCTGGCCTTATCACTGTCGCTGTGGCAGTTGCTGTTGCTGAGGCTAGCGCGGCCCGTCGTACTATTACTGGTGCTACAGCTCGCCCGGCTGCTGCTACTGCTGCTGGAACCACTGTCGCTGCTGCTGCAGCTATTCAACTCTTCCTCCATCCCCATGGAGATTGCGGTGAGAGTATCCTTCTATGTCTCAGCGGGAACCAGCGACTCAGACGTTCCGCATCCGTCGGAACCTTCCATCGAACTGTCGGTCCGGTGCGGCCGTAAACTAAAGCAGGCCACCCGGTTTGAACCCCCTTCCTTCCTCTCTCCGTTCTGCCCTAGGGGCTGCCAATGGGTGCTGGCTGCCGTCGATGGGTCCAAATCAGGCGCAACATCACTCTCGCCGTCGGTACCTCGCACGCTGCCTGGAACTGTGTCATTCCGCCAAAAAGTTTGACGATCATACCTTCATCGCGCGACGGCTCATCCTTGCCGTCTCGAGGGGGGACGGGGACGGAAAGAGTTGGGGCTGGGCCTTCACAGCTGGTCTAGTTTGGTTGGCCAATGAGGATACTAGCTGGCTTTAGTTTTTGCCTCCTCAGGTATCAACTTCTGCTTAGTGGAGCTCCCATTTCTCGGTTCCCCGCCAGTCCGAGGGGAGGAGGGTTTTGGGAGCGCTTTCTTTCTGCCCCCCAGTCCAAAACAATCGGCACGCCAGCCCCTGTCTGAGGACCACAAACACACACTCACACACAAACACGCGGCACTAGCGGAACGGCACGGCTACAACTCGACTCCTTTCCGGTTCCTCAAACTGGTTGGAGGAATGAAGTGAGGGTTACAAAACAGAAAACATAGGCGCTGGATGGTGGAGTCCGGACGGGTGTCCGCATTCTGTACCCACTCACACACACACACTAAGCATCTAACCAACACTAAGCAAGCAACCGTTCTACTTCCGTTCAACCACTGTCGTCTCCGACTGAGTCCTGAGTGCTGCCTTCCGCTGCAACTATCACAACTAACGCCCCGGCCAATCGCTACACAAATCGCTGTCTACTCTACTCCCCACCGTGGCACATGGTTTAGTCTGACTTTCCTTCGCACGATTGTCTCCTCCGTCCGTCCGCTGGAGTCCTTCTAGCACCACAAACAAACCCCTTCCGAACACCACGAACCGTATCACTCGGATGTATCGCGATTCCAACTGGTTCCTCCACAATCACGTGGAGGCTCGTCAATCCTTTCCATGCACCCCCAAACCCAACCCACGCACACACACTCACTCACCCCGCACACAGACCCCATACTCTTATTCCCTCCCCCACATCCAGCGATTTCGGAACTACCCACAAGTAAGAAACACAAACAGGATAAACACTCTAGCGCCGGATCGTGGCTTCCCGGGGAACCGTCCGCGTGGACTCACGATGGCGCTAATACTGGCGGCTCCTGGGGCACGTTGGCTCGCTTTTATACTGGCTAGGCAGGTTGGCGTTCGGTTCCCGCGGCGCAAGGACATGCCGATGGAAGGAAATCCCGAGCTCTACCGAAGCTAATGCTGAATGGGGTACCACGTGGCGATAGTATTCGTGATACAGAAACAGGTTGATGATCCGTTGGGAAACAATATCGACACGTTTAAGGGTCGTTGGGAAATTCCACAATTGTGCAGTTTACTAATCAAGTAAATTTAATGGTTGATTAATGTAAATTCATACTAAAATGTATTTGAGTGAAGTAGCACTCGTTTCAAGATAGCAGATACTAAAAGCAATTTGATCTGATCATTCGTTTAACAATATTTGGTTTACATCTTGAAACAAAGCTCAAAGAACGTCCCCGATTTATGACATTCTCTTTCCACTTCATTCCATATATTTGTTTGAGTTATTAAGGTTATGATATTGATTTCGTAAATTAGTTAGCTTTCTTTATATGTGAAAGAATTCTTCTATTATTGGAAAAGCAACAGCAAAATTTATATTTAATTTCAAATTGTCCGATCTAAATAAAACGGTTTTATCTCCTAGTTTTTAGATCAATTTCAAACCAATCGTGACTGAACGATTAAATATTAACTACAAAGCATAGCATAATCACATTTTTCACAAAGTTATTTGTCTTAAAATGACCATTCATTTGAGAGGTCACACGTCCAAATCGGTTGGGGGATTGAACAGTTATAAAGAAACTGGTTAATTTAGCTAATAATTCGATCAATATCGGATCTACCCAAATCCAATACACTCAGTTTTAAGGAAAAGACGGAAAACTTATTTTTTTCAAATTATGCTTCTTGAAAAGACTCTTTATTTCCTACGGATCTATTGTTCAAAGCCTCAAAACGTTATTTACAAAATGGATTCTTCACCGGTTATTTCAAAATATGACCAAGCTGTTTGCAGTTTATGCAACTTGGTCGCGGACTACTGTCAATGCTTATGTCAGTTTGCGATTCGTCGCAGTTGGAGATAGTGGTGGGAAAATGTAATCCTTGCAGGGACTCGAATCTTTCGGATCAAACCCATAACAATAACACTCTTGCACTGTCGTAGAAAATATGCATGCATTAACTGATTAACTAGACTTTATCTGAATCTGGAATCATTGTTACTCCATGGGATAAATGTGATGGTATTTCTCTATCTCTAGCGTTCGATTCGAGTTAACTGATTTAATCACATTGACGCACCTCGTGTCTGAATTGAGGCACATCATTTTTAAATAGATTCGGACCAAGTCTGAATCAAATCAAGGCAGAATCGAATCAAAGTGAGTCTAAACAAATCAAATCTGATTCAAATCCTCAGCGAATCCGTCAAATGGGAATCAATCGTTTAGAATACGTCAAGGGATTGCATCTTCGGATCTTCCGAATCCTGATTCTGCCAACACTAGTCGAGGATGGGAAGAAAAAAACTGTAGGTCGAACAAAAAACATTGAAACAAGTTTTGGATTGTCGCGATTTGGCGAAGCTAGAAGGAAACTGCTGCCCACGAATGCTGGGTTGAAACGGCGCACCAGTTTGCAGCAAACCGAGAATAAAGTGCCGTAAATAGTTGTGTAAAATGCACGGTGCCGTGGGAGAGAACGCTGCGAGTGTGTGATGTGAAGCGAAAATCGTTCGTTCGTTCGTGCCGAACTCTGCCGGAATGTTCTGCGCCACAACAGCATCGACGGTCGATGTTGTGGAAAGACGGATGTAACGGAGAATAAGAAAACATTTAGCCAGCGAAACATACCGGATCGGAAGCCACCGTTTGCTGGAATATTATCCTCCTCTCGGTGGACCGAACTTCGAAAGTGTAGAAATCTTCTCCGTGGCACCATCGATGAGGCAACCCGAGGTGGTTTTTTGCTGGTGAGAATAGCTATTATGTTATTGACATTCCCACGTCCGTTGTAACGGATTCTCGTACGAGCGCAACGTATAGAACAACGGTCCTGGGGGTGCAGCGGAAAGTAGTGGTCTGTTTTCGACATCGTTCGACCCGTCGTGGCACTGAAAAATTGCGTTGATTGCGTACCCGAACTAGCATTGGCAGTTAGTTTTTTGAGTACATATTGCTACACCAGTTTATGATTTTGTCTGTTTCTCTGGACATCCCCTTTCTGCCTGTGACTTCCGCTACATTTGTGTCCAAACTAAACTGACACAGGCCTGCTGGGCGTTCCTGCAATTCCCCAAATCATAAACCTTCATGTGATTCTATTTCCGGACATCCTTTTATTGCCGTAATTGTCATCGGCTCGTGCAGTCGACACGATTCGGTCATCGCGGACAGTATTTCCGTCCGGTCAAAAACAGTCGCAGAATGGCAAAACTGTAATTACGTAATAATAGTAGGCGAGCTGGGAAAAAAGAACCCATTGCTTACAATTGGATTTGGTAAAGTGTAAAAGCAGTGGTTTGGCTGCTTATCGAAATCGTCCTTGGGTGACGCCAGTAGAAGTAGAACGGGCAGGAACGCAGCAGCAGGCGGCGGCGGCCGGTTCACCAAGCGAACGTGTCAATTAGTGCAGTTGCTTAGTCTCAAACAAAACGCGAAACGCGAATATAACGCCAAGGTGCAACATAAGAAGAGCGGTCTCGTAGTGCGGCCCGAGGGAAGGTGGTCGAGTTGGTAAATAGCACCGGACGGTAGAGAACGTCACACTTAATTGGTCACACGCCAGTTGTTTTCGATTTGGTGCCCCACTAGCACGGTCCATCCTCCACGACTGCAGCTCGGTCGTGTGCATTTGCGTCTGTGGCAGCAGCTTTCCAGAGGCACCTTGGATGTTGTTGCGCCTGCCGCTTTGCCACCGTCAGCACAATCAACTCCGACATCCTTGCCGTCGTAAACTAACAGTTCTTACCACCTTTGGCAGCAGCTCGACGACGCGTTTGTTTTCGCTAAAGCAAGAAAGGTCACCGCAAGTGTAGTGGCAAGTGAATCTACAAACATTGTCCATCGTGGTGAAAGCGTGGAGGAACGAACGCAAGCAGCAGCAGTGAGTCTCCTTGTTGGTGAATGTTTTCCATTCTTCTGTGAAAGCCTGTGACCTGTGATGCGAATGAGTTTATGTTCTGAGCAACCTTCCTCGAGCAGACGTGTGCTTGTCCAGCGAAAGTATTCCTTTTGATCAGGATCCGGGTCAGTATTGTGGCTGCGGCGAGTTATAGAAGGACCCGGAGAAAGCTGCAAGCGCATCATATTATCACCAGCATCGTCATCCTGCAGGAAGAGCAGGAGCAACAGGAGCAGCTGCAGCAATGGCTTTCAACGAGGTAAGTGACGCTACTCCGTTGGACCTATTAATCTGGCTTTGTATACCAATTTTAGCACACACACAAACGTACAGAAACATGGGATAAATCCCCTAGCGTCTACACTCCACGACGGTGGACAAGAATTCCCACCAAAGGGAAGGCACGGGCTGGCCTAATTGCGGATTAGACTGCAGATGAAAGTTGCAGGCTATCGGGTTGTCTCGAAGGACCTTGACCGGGAAGCATGACCGGCACGATGCGGTTAAAATGCAAGAGGAGAGCAATTCGAAGCGAGACAAATGATACCTAAAAACGACTAACTCGTTGACTCGGAGAAAAAGTTTACTTTTCCAAACAAAAATCTCCGCATCCCATTTGCGTTCGCACGTTCGGATCGGATGACCGTAAGCAGCTCGGCGGCTGCAAATCCATTACCAGCTGAGAAGGAAAGTGCTTACGTCACACGTCGAGGCGACGAAGAATAAGATATCTTGAACCTTTTGTCGCGCCCTCAGCATGGCGTCATCAATGATCGATCGGTAGCTCGGATAAGGATGGTTTTTATAGCGACCATCTTTGTTCTGTACGTCGTGCAAGACGAGAAACGGTTTTATGACTAGGTTCTCCATTCACCGTTAGCGTTTTGACACATTCCATCCTTGTGTGATGATGTGCGGAGTGAAAAAGTCATGTGCTAAAATTAGCGGATTTGTTCCACGACACAAGCAGGTGCAAAATCGCGTTGGACATAACTTTGGAAAAGTCGGGCAACAGCGAGGAAAATTCGGAATGATGATTCGCAGTAGGCGAATGTGGTTACCGAAGTTGAAGATGAGCTAAATCTGTATCAATTCAAGGCAGGCCAAAGGAAAGTGTGCATTATCTCAGTTGGGAAAAATGATGAAAATTTTCTGCCGGTTGCCTTAGGATCCTTTTCAAATGGTGAACCGAAAATCGTACCTATTGCACAATGTCTGGAAAGAAAGCGATAATCTTTCCCATGCGGATTAGCGTTAAAGATAAGTTTAACTAACGGAGGATTCAGGCTTTCGCGTTACGGCGAACTCTGTTTACCCACCCTGTCTAGGATGAATGAATCATACATTCCACGGCCAACGAACAGCGGCCTTTGCTTCCATGTGCAAGTCATTGCGAGGTTAATATCGCTGTTCGTTCGGTTCATAGCAAATATTGCGTTTCGTTTGTGCGCCGCTGGATAAGCCCCGGGGTCCGCGAACTTGATAAGAAATCGTTGCCGTATGCTTCGACATTTGAGCTCACCTAATTTGCGTCTATTTATGGTTTCACTTATCTTCGCAATTGAAATCAGTCGCGAGTGGCGATAAAGTGTAACCGGAATCGGAAGTAATGCTATAAGTAATTGTACCTCGTTTGCACCCCCGAATCGAAATACTACTGATAAGGCGACGAATTTGTGCTTCGATGCAGCCAGCAGGAATCGGGGTTTGTCACTATTGAAAGTGAATGCTAAAAGCTAGTTTAGTTGGTGGCAAACATTTCGACCAAAATATTGCACCACCAGCTCCACATGGTCGTTCTTGTTACGCGGCCCGGAACGCGAATCCCAATTTATTAGTGCGTCCGTTCACGGCTAACGCCACCACCGCCCGTTCACCGGATGTCCACACATCGCGCGCTTGCCGGTGAGCGGGCGCTCTAACGAACTATTTTCCATGTGATCTTGAGTAAATGGTTTCACTCGATTGCGCTGCGGCTCTCACCCTCATGTCTCCTCCACACCCGTTCGATCCCCCTCGAATATACAATTGGATTGTCTGGCGTCGAATTTTGGGTTTGGTTGGGAAATCTATTCCCCGATCGTTGCACACCACGATGCAAAATACGTTCTTCGTTTCCCACCTCTTTCAACACACGATATGATGGTGAAGTGCATCTGTGGCAACGAGTGCACACCATGCAAAAGGGGTCTGCGCTACCGGTTGTTGGGAGCACGGGACTGTTCCGAAATCATGGCGTCGTCGTAAATGAAAATAAAAGTAAGAGGAAATCCAGTGCCAGTGAATGCACCGGGGACGGTGGCATCGATGCAGCACAACACAATGGACCACGAACCACTCACATACACACTCGAACGGGGGCTGCAACAGGTCTTGCTCTTAGGCCAAGTGATCCTCCGGTAGCAAATTGATCGCGTGCTGCTTATGCACGACGGGCCACGCATGGGGCACTGCTACCCGTTTTCCCCACAACATACAATTCTTGCGCGTAGCGCTGTTGCTGATAATGATAATGAGGTTCCCGGTTAACGTTTTCTCCTTTGTCTAGCAGGTCGCAAAGGTGTGTAGTGGAACCATTTGCGCCACATGCACGCGCGAGCTAATATCCCTCGGAATATCGAGTAAAATCCACCTCGGCAAGGGAACGGAACTTGTTTTCTTCTCTTTCGCTTGCATGAACTTTCGCCGCTCCGACATGTGCTGCATTGTGTGCAGTTTACATACATTATTGCATGCTCTATCTGCAACGGAGAAGTTGTCTGAGATAAAATGCGCCACGAGGGAAACTGAGGGCTCATGTTATTCTGGACGATTTGATGAATCGTATCCCCTGGACGAAATCTTGTAAACATTCATTCTAGTTTCATGGTGAGCTCATGGGTTGAGACATACTACTTGACGCTTATTGATTTAATGATCACTTCGTTATCGTTTCCCATCGCTACGCGTTCCGAAAAATGGTTCCCCTAAGCCCCCTTCGACTTGCAACGAGCTTAATCTGGTTCACATGAAATTAACTAATCTTGTTTGGGTAAATGATCAGGTTAAACAAGACCCACATTGCAGTTCGATTGATTGATCGTTCGAAGGATCGCGGTCAGCAAGAGTATCGAGTAGTGTTTGCCGAAGCACACACCACCGCCACAGCATAGATAAACATTTTAATCATATATGGGCACGCGGGACGTGTAATCCTCGCGATTCGGGCTAAAGTGTATGCCACTCGAGTGTGCCTTCCCGTCCCAAACACCGGAGCGTCTTCTGCCTCTCCTGTGTGCCGGTAGCAACAGAGCTCTGCCATCCTTCGCGTCCATTAGTTCACTTGCCTTCGGCCGGCGCGTTTTTAATTGGAATCTGAAGGGTCTCAGTGTGGACGTGCATGGAGGATGGCAACGTTGTAGGACGCTCGGACGCGGTTTGGCTCCGAAGGCAATGTTTTCAATCCAGCACTTATTACCCTAATCCGCCGTAGATGGTTTGATGGAATGGTTCAGTGCTCGTCGTTTTCCTCACCTCCCCGTCGCTGCCGGCGTTCGTGTGGTCTACGATTGATCGGCCTCCAGTAATGGTCCCGAGTCCGCCGAGTAAAGATTTGAGTGCTGATCGCTTCGACGAAATCGTTTAGTAGTTCAGATTTCATTTGTTTTGGGACACCTTAAGTATAAGGGATGCTCGAAGCCTGGACGATGATATGGGTATTGTGTTTTTACCCATATTTTTAATGAACAAGTACTCTTCCAAGCGGTATGTTGTTGTTTAAAAGGTAGCAAAGTATTTGATTAAAACCAATTGTTGGATTTTATCCGTGTTTGATGAACGAATTTTAAATGACGCCTCAATGTAACTCTTTTTAACGCAAAGGAAAAGTGCCTTTTCATAAATTATCGTCTTTTCTAGTTAAATGGATTCATATCATTGAAATGGAAGCCATTTCTCGAAAACAGCTGTTTGCTTCTTTTAACATGAACCATCTTTCAGTAATTGTTAAACGCCTATACTTGAGGCGAGCGAGAAACAGAAGAACCAATATGATAATCATCGCATTATCATTAATTGAGCAGTAAAAGTAGGTTAACTCTTGGCATGTGCGCCTCGCATCCATCCAACCTGTTGTGCGGACCAATGCCGACTTTCCATCCGGTCGACGAGGGGAAGAGCCCATTATCGAAAACTCGTCCAATTGCGAGAACGCACGACGACGACGCGTCCGCGGTTCTGGGCTCGGCGAACACACACCAGCGTGTCCGCGAACCACGTCCGCCCAGTCGCAAGATCAAGATCAAACGGGAGATCGCAGGCCCGGTCCCCGGTCGTGGCTTCCCTCCCCGGTTCCGTTGACTTACTTATTGTGACAGGTCGGAATGCGGTGGAACTCTTCCTTTGGAACGTGTGTGCGTGTGTGTTGGTGCAACCTCACGACACGCACCCCGCCGTTCCCGAAGGACCGGTCTTCTGACACAAATACAGCACTGCCAGTGGGTCCGGGGCACCTGAAACTGTTCGTCCCGGTTGGGCCGCGCCAATGGATTGGATGCTGCCTGGGCAAATTTCTCCCGCACAAAGTGTCCCACGGGAGCCGGGAGCTTTCGGGGGGTAAAAGAATACTCCAATCCCGCGATCTTGCCTTTCTCGCTCGTCATTCAGCGAAAACACACCTGCACGAGGCACAGTGGGATTTGATTAGTATCTCTATTATTGATTGTTGTCTGGTCTTTTGCTTTTCGTCGTTTAGAAACATTTCAGTCAACGTACGACTATGGGTTTTATACAATAAAAAATTTGCGTATTTTCTTTTCTGTTGACCATCCTTTTAAACTCAAATCTTCCACTATAAATGTTTATATGACATACAAACTTGTAGGTCAATAAATCCGTGAAATTAGTGTATTTTACAATAGCCTTTTTCCACATACATAGAATATTCCACGATCTACTTTATGTAGACTTAACCGAGTCAAGCTTTACTACGGATATAATTTTGTAATATCATAACTGAATGTTCAAATATTACGATACCGGACGGTAACCTAGTTCATCGTATATGGGAAGCGAATGTAAAACCTCTCACTTTACTTTGTGCCTTTTCCATCATTGGATAGTAGTTTGCTTATTTTAAAAACACGTATCGAAAAATCAAAACGACTAATAATAAGTTATATTTAATGTTTTTGCCATCTTCTATTCAATGAGATTGTGTGCTAAAACGATTTCGAGATAAGATTCCACAAATATAAAAATAAAGTTGCCCTCCCTTTGGCTCTGTTCCGGCTCACTGTGCAGCGCGGGTTCCATCGCGCTTTGAACTGTTTAGGCGTCATCGACTTCCTCAGCAGGCGCCTCCACTCGTCTCCTCCCTTCCCCTCTCGTCATCAATGATGGCCAATGGGTTTGGCCTGTGCCGGGCAGAGCTTACCGGCTCACGCAGACTCAGCTGCGCTTTCAGTATCTTGCTCCCATCGGCGGTACGCGGTCGTGTGCAGTTTTGCGCAGCGTCAGTCCATTCCCGTCGAAACCGTTTTTTTTTGCTTTCTCGCGCCCGTTCTCTGTGGCTGTGTGTTTTCTTTTGTTGCTTCGTTCCCCTGCTAAGGGGTGGTATTTCCGTTCCGTGGTTGCGGTTGGGAAGGAAAATCGCGATCCAAAACGGAACTGGTTCGATGTGTACCACCTTCGGCGCACTCGGCGAGAGATACCGGAAAAATATCGGGCCAGTGGGTTAAAACCTGCTCAATCAAGTAACTGTGAAAAATTCGTCACCGGATTCGATCGAGTTTTGGACTCGTCGACTACTGATCCCCCGTTCCGATGGCGACAATTCGCGGTGCGCTTGATTTATAGCACGACGCCAAATGTGCGTCGCAGTGGCCGGGAAACAGGGCCAGCCGAGGCTCGTCACCTTTTTGCTTATGAAGTGGGGCGGTTCAGTTCACGTTGATTAAATGATATTTTCCCTAACACGGCCCTATCTTGCGTTTTTGTCGAATGAAAGTGGTGTTTGTGGTGGTGTACGGGAGGGAGACGGGAAAAGTTATCTTCATTGTGGTGATAGAATTTATTGAGCCATCGCGGTCGTCACTCCCCGCTGTGCACATTTTAGTTCGCGATGTGAGTCACACTTGGCACATCGTTCCGATTATCGGTTCCCTGCCGGGTGCGTGTGTTCCAGCTGTGGTCACATTGTTAGTTCCTTGTCACCGTTGTGAAGAACAGGTGAAGGTGCTGAGAAAAAGGTGTTAATTATCTTCGTTCTGGTGTAGTTTGTCGGGGGACAGAGGTTCCTCTAAATCTTACGTGCCAAATAAGAGTTGTGCTGTGGTGTCCAATTGTATGGTTAGTTTTTACCCGGCGTTTGTTCCATACCATGGTGTACTCAAGCCGTGACAACGGTGCCAACAACTACTCCATATCGACATCCTTCCTGGCCAGCGCATCGTATGATCCGGTGACAACGCCACCGACAGCGGCGACCACAACAACAGCCCCCGATACCGACATGACGTCACGCACGATGACGATGGTCGACGAAACGATCGTGCACGATTGGCAGATAAGCTCGCCGATAAACGGTGCTGGCGAAGGCTACGGCCATCGGCTCCCCGTTTCCGCCCCGTCGACGCCCTCGCCGCGGCCACATTCCGGCTCCTGGTCCACGGCCAGTGGCATCGAATCGGCAACGGAAGAGTTCACCGTTAACCAGCACTACCAGCATCATCATCAGCAGGAAAAACAGGTATCGAATTGCTTGGGGATTCCTTTGGTTTTTTCTGCCTTTCATTCGTTCCTGTTCGTTCGGGGCCGGATTTGCTGGCGTTTCTGCTGCTGCCGCCGGTGCCTTTGCCGTTGGCCTAAATGTGGGGAAACGAAAGAACCATTCGGCGGTCCGAAAACGAGTGCAGCACAAACGGCTTTCCAAACGCCAAAATAAAAGCCCATTGCTGGGAATTTTGGGGAGAAATGGCCGTCGAAAGTATGTCGGGTTTTAGAGATTTTGTTTTTGTTTTGGCTTCACGCTCTCTTTTTCTTGTTCTTTTTTTTCTTTGCTATTCGTATTGTTAACATTTTTTTTTAGTTTTTTAACAAATTTTCTAGTTTGCTAGTAGTAAACATGTTGTCGCCAAATGAATTAGAAGAGCCACTTCAAATGATTCTTTCAAACTCATTTATGAATATCAAAACACCTTGTCTGGAGACTGTTAATAAGTCACTGGTAATTATCACAAAACATCCTAGAGTTGGATTTATCGCTGTCTGTAAGAAAATTCTGTGTTCTCATCGATTACTTTCTTGATTTCGTTGGATTCCTGTTTATTCCTGTTTTCTAAATTGGATGAATTGTTTCATTAATCATACTAGCGATGTTAAAAGCCTTTTGATATGTTAGTAAGTGTTTGATTTTTTTAAATAAATTTGTTTTGTTTAGTAATTGTCAACAACTACAGTAAGGTGCTAATGATTTTGCATTATTATGCTAATCATTCAGCTTTTTATCCATTTCTCAGGCTTTTTCATTATTGAATAAATCTTTGGATTATCAAAAAAAAAAAATGATTATGTTAAGATTTGTGAGCGTTGTACTGTAACTTTCAAATATCTCAATATAACCTACCATCGTGTTACTAGAATCTTTAGCTTAAGAAATTTATAATTGTCCACAAATTGTTCCTATTAGCGATCCCCAAAACGGTTCTCTTTAATTTCTCTCATCTATTTAATGCCTCCCTTTAACGATTCTGCCACGTTTTGACTTATCATCAATCATTAGGCTGCCGATACACGCTTGTCTGTTCTACCACGAGGCCCGGATCGGGAAGATCATTAAATCTGTGTTTTTGGCGGCGAAAGCGGGAAACGAAACACACCTGATGTGTTTCCCGTGCGTGTGTTTTTGTTTTTCGGGAGAGTTGAGTGGTGATGATAAGAAGGTGGAGCAGAAGGAGGTGGAATGGCAGGGGGTGGGAAGGGGTATTCCCATCCGCCCTCTGTACAGTTATATGAGGCAGCAGGCGTAAGAGAGGAAGAAAAACTCTGGGACCAATGAATCGTGAAGAGCGGCGTCAGCGAAAAAGACGTGCTGGGGAGGATTTTCTTCTTCCATCCGAAAACGAACCGGATTCTCCTCGGTGCCACAGCGACGCGGCCAACGTGGAGAGGAGGAGTCCGCTTTGAGAGCTTTCATCTTGACGATCCCTCGCCATATCCACCATCTGCCGGTTGCGAGGCGCAGGTTGCTTTTTTTTTTGTTCCGCACGGTAATAGGTTGTCTTGGCGTGGAATGCAGCATTCCCGGGTGGAGGGTGCTTGAAATTAGCTGAAGAATTGTTCCGAGCCCTGCTCGAGCCAAAGCCCGTCCGTTGCTGCACTTGTTTCGAAGTTCTTGCTGGTTTCAGTATTTTCCCTTCCCAATCCTTCAACTTTGTTGCCTCCGCTTGAGGGTTTGGCTTGAGCTCGGTTTTCCATGACAGGCCACTCCGGCGAGATGGTTGGAATTTGTTTGTCGTTTTGTCAAACGTCGCACACCACATCCGAGGTGGAACTAACGCTCGAGGGAGAAAGCTAATGCGAAAAAATAGGAAAACAAAACGAACGGACAGAAAATTCGATCACCTCAATGACGCCTGGCTTGGGTCTGCGTTGCTCTGCCGGTGGTGGGAAAATTGGAGAGAAAATGTAAAACGCGACCGGCGGCCGGGTTGGGAAATGCTTATGCACGGTCAGTTAGTTCCGTTTGCTGTAAAACAAAAGCTGCTTCCGCATTGAAGATTGACTGAGACTGCGACTAAAGCGACCGGGAGAGGGCGAGCGCAGTAAACGGCGAAGATGTAACAGGCGGGCTATAAATGAAATATTGTAAGTAAGTGGATCTGGTTGGTGTGTGTGTGTGTGTGTGCCTTTTTACTTCCCATTTTGAACGATAGTTAAAACTTAATCCTTCAAGGGGATAAAAATGTGTTCATTTTGTGAACTCCTTTGGTGCAGAGAGGAATTTGGCTGTGAATGTTGAGATGGAACAAAAAATCATTCCTTTTCTATACCCCGACGTAACATATCCGTTGGCATGAGGAGTTAGACGATGAGGGAACAGTGTTCTATTTTTCCTTTTTTGAGTGATGTTTGCGCCCGAACATAGACTAGTTCATTAAGCTCGAAAGCATGGGCGGCAGCAGGGGGAGGAGGCTTCATTGTGACGGTGGAAAAGCTGCACTGAGAAAAATGGTCGTTTTTTCTTCTTCTTTTTTTCGTCGTTATTTAGTACGAGAGCTTGTACGATTTTTCCCATTTACTTTTACTTCACTCAACGGCCGGGCCCGGGGTGGCGTTTGGTGTCGGTGGTGGCCACCAGTTTAACGACCCAAAAGCTGGAAGATTATTTCCTCTTCATTAACGGGCTTTCTTTCCTAGTTCGGGTATTGCAGCGACCGAACTCTGCCGCGCGCGTTTCGGGGCTAGGAAAATAGTTCCGACCGGCTTCGGAAAAACAAACCCCACCATCGCAATCGAATGAAGCGTTTGGCACACTTTTTTTTCGTTTTTTCTTTGCGTTGGCGTGGTTGGAAGTGTTTGCTTTCAAATCCGGGAAAACGTCGCGTGGGTAACGAGGTGTTTCCTCCCGATGTTCTTGGAATTGAGGAAGCGGAAAAACATGCCACGGAAGTGTCGTAAACTATGCTTTGATGATGAAGATGAACTTGTTGGTAAAATATAACCCTCACCCTGCTTAGTTTTGTTGTTATTTGTTTCATGTTGATCGGGAACTATTTTCCTGGATGGATTTTCTACTAAAAAGGGAGGAGAAAATTCAATTTGTTAGTGACACACATTGCAAATTGCGTTAGAACAATTCCAGCAACATAAAAAAAAGCTAGCATTGAAATGTGTTACATCGGATAGAAAGCGCTCTTTTTCGTGTCACATCATTCCAGCCCTTCACTTCCAACCAGCCAGTGATCGTCGCAACTGTAATTGAAATGAACATTTTCGCAATTTCGACCAGTATCCCACGTTGTAGTGTGTGTAGATTACACAAAAAATGTGCCTTTCGCGCCCCTCTCCCCTCCATTCATCCCCGTCGGGTCACCGGTTGTGAATCGATGAAAAGTAATTAAATTTTCACATCCCTAATCCACGGATGGCCCTCTTTCCTCGCTAGGGGTGAAGGGGATGGATGGATGGTATCGATTTTCTGTTCGGTGTAAAACTTGGTGTAAAGTGGGAAAACCGAAGGGGGGCAAGCGCTACTACCCGCCGAGCGCCGCTCGTCAAGGGGACAATATTGGTTCAAATTTAGCGCAATCCTTCGTTCACCTTTCGGTTCGGATCCGTTCGGTCGAGTTATGACGATAAATTTAATCTGGCACGAAGGATGGTGGTAGGATGCAAAACGTTGCCGGTTCCGGCGAGGCGGCGTTACAGCGAGATTACATTTTACTCATATTCGCTCGCTATCTATCAATTTAGGTTACGGTGTTTTTTTTTTGCTGCCATTTTGCCCTTAGTTGTCCACAACCGCTGTCGTGTGGATAATCGATGAAAAATGGCTACCGAGATAAGAAATGACAGCTTAAAGCAGAGGACTTTATTTGCGGAAAGAGGGAATTGGGTGATACAAGTAAATTGTTTGAGCAAACGCATGCGTGTGTTTCAATTTTAAAATAATATAAAAATAAAACCAAAACACAGACTAAAATGTTGCCAAATGAACGTTCGATGCATCTTCTAACCGTCGGGCGCAACATATTTTTATTGTTGTCTGCACATGCACTTTATTGCAATGCGAAGTCAAAAAACGCCACATGCCTTGCTTATCCCCAACCTTGTGGTAGCCATTTTCCATTGCGAACTTCCTTCTCCGACTATCCGATGGCTCCCGTCCAAAGGATATGTCCCCCCCCGAAAGAAACAAAGGCTCATTTGGAACGCATTTTTGGCTTCGCCCTCCGTTGTTTGGCTTTGAATTTTTCGCTTTTGGCCACTGGCAAACGAATTTCCGATTAAAGGGGGGTTGCTTTATGGTTTGCGGCCTCGGCGGAAGTTAAACATGGTGGTATCAACCCGTCGCCATCGGGAATCCACCGCACTGCATTTGTCCGGGTGCATCTGGGTGTGGCGTGATTTAAACGCATGTGATTGGAGTGAGATTATTTTCTATTTTGTGGAGTTGCGATTTTGCAATGTCATTGAAACATTAAAATATGTTTTTCGTATAAATTTAAATATGATCAAAAATTAGTTGTTTATCAAACAAGATTAGAGACGATAAACTTAGAGATCTAATAGTAGGTTGATATGAACTTGATAGGATATACGATTAGTATTTCTCCCTCTTCTGTAGAATCTGATTTAAGACCTAAACATCACATATAATTTTGCTCACGTTTTAGATTCAAAATTGTATGGCAAACCCTTCTTTTTTTTGTGGCAATTAATTCCTGTCCCACTCAATCACCATTTGAGGTCGCCCCGGCCCAAGACTTATTGCCTTCGTTTTCTATCTTCTGATTTCTAAATCGCTCATGAATACACATAACCAGGCCGGGCGGACCAGTGCGGTGTTTGCCCGAGATGGTAATAAATCAGCAACAGCAGCCAGCAGCAGAATCCGCTTTTCCGGCACACCACAGAACCGTTCGCTGCGGGATGTGAACATGTCCTTTAGTTTCACGCCACACCGCACATCGCGTCGGCAATCAGGAAATGCGTTTATTTGACGAAGTTCGCTTATTAAAATTCCTGCAACGATCTGCTGCTGGCTCTGGGAGTCGGTTTTCTCCCATCCCCCTAGAAAGTTCTAGTGAGTGGTGAGGTGATCTTATATTCGATAAGATATTTTCACCCCTTTTATCATAAAGGACGCGCATTAGATTTAGAGATTTAGAGGGAAAGGAAGAAAAGTTTAATTTTTACACATGTTGTTAAGATTCAATGTTTTTATTCCACTTTCCGAAAAAAAAAACCTTAATCGTCCGAGCTGGATTAGAATCAGTGTGCACTTTATCGGTGTCTTTCTTTATGGAGCGTCGTTTAGTATTAAGTACGTCCCCGGCCATCAAGTAAAGGGTCCGCTGGCTTGTTTGTTGAAACCAGGGGCAAAACGAAAATAATCCCAAAACTACAGCCAAGTGGAAATCCGTTTTTCCTTTTTTTTGTCTCTCCTCGCAAAGACTTACCAGTTCATTCCAAACCGAAGGCGACCGAAACGCGGCGTCGTCGACCGGCATTTTTTACTATTTATTTTGTCGGCATGCGCCACGCGCATCGGTCGAGGAAAATACAACCTCCCCCTTCCATGTGCTTGTACTATGCTGTAGGAAATAGTGATGAGAAGTGAAGCTCCAGGAAGGGATCGAGTCATAAAAGTCCGATCCGACAAAGGAGCGAATCTCCCTTTGTTAGCTTCTGGTTTACATTGACAAGTGCGTTTTTGTATAACTTTTTACATTAGTTAGTTTTCAAATGCGAGTAACCGATTTCGATCTGGATCGATTAATTGATAAACAACAATAAACTGAATTTTACTCCAGAGCGAATTATCCTTAGCAATTCCTTCAAAATGAAAAAATGTCAAAATCTCATTCGTTCCTAGATCTAGTATCTATTTATGACGCAGGAAAAATGTTCGTAGGTACAGCATGAGGAGCTAATCGTACTGCAATTGGGATTGGTTTGTAAAACTCCTTGTAAGAATCAGATCAAACCATATAATCCAGCTCCGACTCATCTCCCCTCTAGTAGGAAAATCCAGTCTTTGCTATCTCTTTCTTTCGCCCTCTCTTCTCTTCTCGCATAGTCTTGTTGGTATTCACATAATCCTTGCACACGGAAAAAGAACGCTGAATGCCAATACGCTTTTCCGTACCTTACACTCGGTCGTTCGTTCGTTCGGCAACTGCTCGAATAAAACTGCTCGACTTATCCTTCCGTCGGGTCGGCTTCCGGCGTTCGAACGGAATTTCCCGACCTGGTGGTTTCAGCTGACACGAGTGACTCGCCTCGAGTCAGAAGTCCTTCAGAACTTGTGGCAGACGGGTGTTCGCGTTGCGAAATTTCCTTTCGACCAACTGGTGCCGTTTTCCGGAAACAGTTTTCCGCCACAGCAACATCCGATCCGCGTTCGCTCGACGGGTTCTTTGTTTTTATCCAGTCGGACCATCCGCGTTTGTGAGTGTGCGTGCCGTTCCGTGCCTTTGTGCCGGCGTGGCTTTATCCTGTGGAAAAGCTGCTTTTCTCGATCCCCCATACCCCCTCGTTGCGTGTGTCGCTATTTCGGTTCCCTCCCTCCCAGTAGCGAGGCGTCGATTTATTTTCCGTGTTTTTCCCGAACCGGACCCCGGAGAGTGATTAGTCAGCGTTCGCCGCAATCGCAAACATATGTTCGCGTCCAGTGCGTGCCGGTATTTTGGTCGGTAATTAAGGCCGCAGGTGGAAAATTAACTGCCTGGCGTGTATGTGCGTGTGTGTGTTCGCGTGAGATTCGGAAATTGTATCGTGCATTTATCCTCCGGAGTGTTTACTTCGATCTTCTAACCACCGAAAGAGGAGGGGATACCTTCGGATTATTCTTTGCCAAACCGTTTTTATTTCGTGGTACACGGTCTTCTCCCTCCCCCCTCGCTTCCCCCCGATTCCAAGTGCCACCATTGATAATCACCGGACGGGGCGAACTAAAGCGGCGAGCGGCGGGGGTGGCAAGAGGAAGCGAAGGATCAATTTCTTCAAGTACATCCTGTCGTTTACGATATTTCGCCGTTGGAAAACGGTCCACAAGGCTGAGGAGTGCCCATCGCCCGGTGGGTTCGCGATGGTGCTCCAAGATGCCTCCAGTGGTGCCAACAATATCACCACCACCGCCACCTCCCCCGGCGGTGGGACAACGCTCCCCGACCGCAATTACCACCACAACCGTCAGGTCGATAATCGAACCACCGGGCAGAGCGATTCGACCGTCGATGGCAATGGGAATAATAGTGGCTTCATCCTTGCATCGCCCTCGTCATCGTCCTCGTCATCGATCGACTGCAACCGGAACCGGGTAGCGGCTGCGGCGTCGGATGAATCGAACGGCAACCATCGTCATGACTCATCCCAGCCCGTGAATCATCACGACGCAAAGAATAACAGCAAACGGGCCGGCGGAAAGCGGCAGCATCCTTCTTCCTCGGCAAATCCGCCGACCGCGGGGGGGAAAGGGGTGTGTGCGTCGTTTTTCTCCTCGGTTCGTTCACCTTCGCAGCAGCAGCCGAGCAACAACAATGAGCCGGCGGCGGCCTCTGGTCGTAGGACGAAAGCTGCGAGCTCGGGATGCCGCATGTCTTTGGTACGTTTTGGGGGGGAAATTTCTCTCCTTTTTCCTCCTCACACTCCCCAACCGGAAACGAGGATGCGAAAATCTTCACCCATTTTCCTTATTACTTTTGTGAGGGCGGCCTGCGTCGTCTGTTCGCGAAGGACCGGCCTTTTTTACACGTTTCACAACTTTTCTCAGCACTGCTCAGTATGGGTGGGTTTTCTTTCTGGATAAGCGTTTGTGGGAGGGTTGAAAAAAAAATTCCCTTCTTCCAGAACCCCATCTCCTTTGCACTAAGAATCCTGCTGCGTGTGTGACGCTGATTCCACTGGACCGGCCTTCCACTCCCACAGTGTATGTTCATTCCCGGCTAGTTTTCATTCCCTCAGCGGGAAACCGAGGCGAAGAAAAGCCCGGAAAAATGCCCTGTAACGCGAAAATTGTAATCGATTTTTTCCTTCCCTGCTTCGTTCGTCCATGACCCTGGTTGTTGTGTGGTGGGCGGGTGTGTGTGTGTGTGTAACCATACGAGGAGACGAAGGCCCGAAGGAGACGGGAGCAGCGTTCCGGTTGTATATTTGCATATTTCACATCATGTGGTATTTAGAGAGTTACGAATATGAATAATAACTTTTTTATTGGATTATATTGCCGGCGAGTGGAAACCTCGTCCACTTGCATGTTAAAGTTTACTTTTATTTTCCCCCGTCCTTCCTTCTCATTTTTTTTTCCTTTCCTGCGGTAATAGTTTGGACCGTCGTTGATATTTGAAAAAGTGCTTATGCTTTTATTTGCTTGCCACGTGTTTTGCCTTCTCCATCCTTTCGGCTACAGGAACACGAACCCGGATGGGTGTAAAATAGATCGACCGTGGACGGGGACGGCTTACACGCCCGTCGTGTTTCTTTTTTTCTGCCCAACGCGCTGCCATTTTCCCGAGGAAGGAAAAACCTTTTCCGTTGGTTCAACTGCTTTTCCATCGCCGGGGAACGTTCGAGTGTAGAGCCTTGCTCTAAATGTCAGCCTTTCTTGGACGTAAGAATGTGCCCGCTTTCGTTGGACTTTTACGATTCTTAAGAGGTCTCCCGTCCGATGCAATTAAGGCTAAGGGAATGAAACACACGGTATGGGATGATAAACAATTTTTCCTAGAAAAGTTACATCTTCGAGTTGGTCATGAACGTTATGTTTTATTGTATTGGAGGCTAACCTTTAAAGGATCGGGCAGCCATCGTGCAAGGACCATGCACTCGACGCCATCCGGTGGCACATACCCGGAGGGCGGAAGTTTCATTAATGTAATGTGATTCTGGCGAGGTCGGCTATAATTCCTGCCAGCAACTGTGTTTGCCCTCCGAGGAGGCTCCGGCACGTGGAGCAAAGATTGATTGGGTGATAATAGTGATTTATCGTCCAAACTATGCACCTCCGGGCGCCCGATCCTTCCACCGGCCGGTTCGATTTGGGAGCTTGGCGTCGAAAGTACGCAGCACATGTATTGATCGTTCTGAAGCACTTTGAGCTGAAGCACCTTTGCACCGGCGCCGTCATGCTGTGATGATCTCCTGCGAATTGTTTTCATGCCTGCACGCTGGTTTAACACAAATACCACAGTAACGGATATTGAATATTATTCTTCGCCTTTTCAAATAGGTCGTCCGTTAGGATTTGCCCCCCGTATTGGCAAGCCATAAAAGTGCTTTAAGACTCACCTCCCCTGATTCCTTCGACGCTGTGACGCATTGGTCCCACTCAACTGGCTGGAAGTGACCTGGAAAAGTTGATCCTAAAATAGGCTCTCATCGACCTTCCCACTTTTTTATTCCGTTTGACGTTGGTTCCTGGGACGAACAACGAAAAGCGATGGATAACTTCAAAAAGTTCTCGTTCAGAAAAGCCTCCCACTGGAGGGCGGACAAGTCGTTTAACGTCCGGCGCATACTTTGCAATCCTTCCTTTACGCGTCGAGCGCGAAACCACCCTCCTCGTCCCCCCCTCCACCGGCACATTCCGGTGCTAATTTCCGCCCGGCATCCGATCGATAGGCCCTAAAAATAGGGTAGCGTTCCTTGTGGATGGGAACGTTTTCCGCTTCCCGGCGCGTATCAACTCTCGGATGAGCCTCCATCGTGCCTTTTGGAATGTGTTTTGCGTTTTGAGCGGGAATATCGTCACGTTGTTCCTAAAATAACATCGTTAGTTGACCGTAGTACCATCTTGGGAAAGTAGCAAGGTTTGTAGAGAGCGTTTGGGATATTGATTTTGTAAAATTAAATTACATCGTATCCATCACATCGTTTACCTTGGTGAAAGTGTGCATAATTTTCTTAAGACTCAATTTATAATTGAATGTTTGATTTTCGGTTTGTAAAGAATAATGTTCACTCCAATAAATATTAGTTAATAGCTTAAAAATGTCTTGAAATATACACAAAAATGTAGCCATTTGGGAGATCTTTTAGCTTTCATTTTATGTTAAAAAATCTCATGATACTGTTCACCGTTCTACGTTAATACGTACTGCCCAAAGTGTGAAAGCCTCGGCAATGATCCTTCAATATCGGCTACTTTCCTTTCGTACCTGCCTTATCTCACCTATCCGGAATACTTCCAGCACTTTTTCACTACCAAGCTGTGCTTAATAATCATTTGATCCTAAATGCAAATGGACCGCTTCACCTGAAATATTTGCAAGGCCTGTAATCTGGACGACCGCAAGATTGGACGACTTTCTTCAGACCAGTTCGGCTCCCGGTAGACGACAGTGTTATTAGGTTCGGCGAAAGGACTCATTTATCGTTGGAAACGAACGGGAGGTATTTGCTGCCTGTTTGCTTTTCCCCTATCCGGCCGGGGCGATGCTGAATCGATGAGATCGATCGGTACCGGTTGGCTGGTGTAATTTTTTTTCGAAAAGGAAAGGGAACCCTACCTTCGCATGGAGTATCGCTTCTTGGCAGGAATATTGTAATCAAGAGTCTGGCCTCATTATTAATTTCACGTCGAAGTCCCGTTTTAAAAGCACTTATCACTTTTTCACTGCCGCCCGGTAACACCTTTATGGTGTTTTCCATTTAATTGAGATATTTTCATTTTTATAACTCCTTTCGATAGTGTGTCCAAAACAGGTTTATCATTTAGTACTAGATTATCACTCGCATTTATTAACGATATATTTGTCACTACGTTTATGTTGATTAAATTTGAATTCAAGTTGAATTTATTCGAATAGTTTTTCCACCCATGAGAACTCTTTCCCAAAGTAATTTATCTCCTTTCATTGAGATCATTCTGGTATTTTGTGGTGCTTACGACGCAGACGATATATTATTCATCGGTGGTATGTCGATCCGCGAAACGATGCATGAACAACGGATGTTGCATCGCGTGTTGTGCCCTTTATTTACTATCGCGCACAATTTATTGCCTACGCCAAAGCGCCCATTTTCGGGTGCTTGCAAACCGCCCAATATTGACCCTTTCCCGCACCCCTTCCCTACCCACACGGCACCGTCCGGAAAATGCAATATCGCGAAGAGCAGCTTATGTTTTCGCGCTGCTACACGGGAAGCTTTTATGGCTTCAGTGGCGCTCGGGAAAATGATGATGTGGGTCCGAGCCGTGTCCGAGTGGCCGCAACCATCCCCCCTCCCCTCCCCTCCCCAATATGGAATATGGAAAATCATGCCCGAACCCCGCTCGGGGTGGCATGTATTCCCGGCGGGCGGGTCGGCACGAGGGTCTTTGCGGTGAAGTTTATTTGATGCTTTAATTACAATAACCATCCATGGGTCGCTGGACAAAGGGGGGAAAGCCGCATGGTGGGCTTTGGGGTGGAAATTGTCCAAAAAGAAAAAGTTTCCCGACAAGTACCGGAATATGCACAAAGGTGTTGCCGGTGATAGCGACGGTGTTCCGTGGCGGAAAAGTTAGTAAGGCCAAAAGCTGCCACGTGTGAAAAAAAGGACACCAACTCCTGGAACTTGGCCTTTCCACTTGGACTACAATTTTGGGAGAAAATTTATGCACGACCAAAGAATGGTGTGTGGTACTTTGTGGGAGGTGTTTTTTCCCGCAATATTTTTGGCTCTCTAGAGAGTATGTGTGAGGGTGATGTTGTGACCGCGGAGAACACCTTCGTGGGCACATTTGAACCTATTCTGCCTGGCGGTGAAGTTTTGTGCGGCAAAAACACCACAACCGAGAGCCGCCTCACTAATGGGAAATGAAAACTAGCCCGCTTTTCTTCACCTGGCGGGTGCTGACACATGTCATCCGGATTGGAACTCCCTTGCGGGGAGTGTGAACCCATCGCCGGCATGCTACCGAAATGTCACGTTCCTCAGGCTTCGGATTAGGCGAGGTGACGTGTGGCCGTATTTGCATAGCATTTTCCACCCGACACAGACACTTTCGGAGTGCTCGGAGCGCACTCGGAACCCGAGGCCACAATGACACAACGTGACAAACGTGCCCCGTTGGGCGTTTGTCGCCAAATGTTCGATGTTCCCGGCGGTTCGCAAGAAGTGCTAAAAATATTTCCAAAGGCTTCAAACATGGTACATCCGATCGCGAGCGGCTGGCATTCCGTTTGGGTTCGGAAATTATCACTCCATCAGCGGGCGTTTGCTGAAGGCTCCCCTGGTGGAAATGGTGGATTGGTGACATAAGTGCCACGTGCAAAAAGCATTTCACATTGTTTTGGCTAGCAGGAACGTAGGGTAATTAACAGCAGCGACGCCCCGTGTACGGAATGGTTCACGTTCCATGCTCATCCCAATTGTTTATTTATAGCTGCTTAATTAAATATTGGACCGTGATGGAGCGGTGGGGTATGGTAATGTACACACCACTGCCCGGATGACATGTTTTCATAATAATTTTATATTTTACATTATTCCTTTTACGATTTTAACCGGTTTTATTTTTCTACTTTCAGGTGAGTTCCTGTGTCAATTGTATGCGATGATCACGTTAACGTTGAAGCAACTCGGTGGGTAAGAAATGATTTAAGTGACATAACGTAACTATCAGCTATGTTTGCAAAATACTTGGACATGTATTTTTTACCATGTCGAGTGTTGTGACTTTAGTCCGTAAAGGTTTTTGTTGTTGTTTATGTAAAAAAAAAACGGTAAAATTCATTCGCCGGAATGTACTGAAGGAAGCTATTCCGACACGTTCCTATGTGATGTTAGTATTATCACGCTCGTGTGAATTGATAGCTTTAATTGTATTTCTAAACTATCCATTTGCCGGTTTTGAGGGTGGTTTTGGGGTTCATTAATATTTAAATAACAAAATATACCAGCATAAATAAGTGTATTTCGTTCGTGCAATATTTTAGCCACTCTATTATAATCTCCTAATTTAATTAAAGTTATTTGTTATCTGGTTTGTGTGCTTTTAACACTAGAACTCCAGACCATTCATTTTTCTGGTCAGATACTTTTTCAATCACATTTATTTCTTCAATTCTACCAAATGTTAATGCATAACTTTCACACATCCAATGGAATGTTAATTTTTATGTTTTCAAAAATAAAATTTTCTTTGTAATATTGAAAATAATTTGCGCTAAAGTTTCAAAGTGTGTTAAACTAGTGTTAAACATCAACAGACTAAGCTAAGCTAAAAGCTAAAGTTGTTAAGCTTGCCGCTGGAAGCCGAGCTTTTCACAAACTTTTGATGGATTAGTGAGTCATTTTCAAGAAACTGTAAATCTTACATGTGTCAAAAACGAACAAGTTTCTGTTAGAACAACGAACAACTTCCTGTCGATTGAAGTCTTGCCCTGACAACTTTTTTCATTAAGAAAGCATGACGATGATTTAGTTGCACTTGGAGCAACTCTCGCAGAACGGAACGGAAAAAAGCATAGATTGGTGCGTCATCGGCGCTACTTCAATTACGCTGTCGTCGGAAAAGCTTGCAAACAGAAAAACAATCGCACACAGCTAACAATCAAGTCGTAAATTCGTCTATCTATTTTCTTCGACCGTTTCCCGGTCGTGCTCGGATCGTTACCGTCTATTCGCTCGTGGGTCGAAATGCGCGTGAAGTACAGCACAGCACTGATTCTTTCTTCTTTCGCCTTCTGGACGTGGAATGCATTTTTAAATGCTACTGCATTGGTGCTTCTGTCACGATTTTCGATTAACGGCACGATGACGCGAACCTCTTTCTCAGCATGCCGCGCATCGTAGTCCAAGCAGTTTGTGTCCCCCGCACGGAAGCGGTTGCTCCAGGGGGGTTCGATGGCAACGCTACCATCGAACCTTGCCGATCCGATTTGTTCGGTTCTAAGTTCCGCCGAGCGACGACCGCCGTCGGTTTTGTTTTGACGATTTTTGCTTGCGGCGTTGCAGCTGATCCAATTACTGCTCCGCCTGCTCGCTGTCAATGTACGTCAATTAAATATCTTGCGTCACCGCATGCAAACGGGCGACCGATTGCCTTTTGGCTTCTGCTAGTCAAAGCAATCATGATCTGTTGATTGATTTTACTGATTATTTGTGTGTGTGTGTATTGGGAAAATCTATCGTCCTCTCATATTTATTTCTGCTGTTTGGAATTTGAATTATTTAAAGTGGAAAATGATCAGCGCCTTACCTGCGCCCGTTTTCCGTTCCAGAAGTTAAGGATCTTTGTGTCATGCACAAATAATTAGCATGGGTGTTGCCTTGTAGGCAAATATCATGTGTGCGTGAATAGTTTTAGTCCTTTTCATCACACCATCTATTTTTACTATTCTATTCACACGATCAAAATAAATTATGCGAGTAAGTAAGAGTTTTCATAAACAGTTTTCCAATTGAACTGTTATGATTTATCAGTTGTCTACTAATGCTTCAATCCACCCCTGATTCATCTTATTTGAAATAAGGTAGACTTGAAAGGTTTTCAGATCAAAAGAATGTGTGTATAAGATAAAAAATAAAAGAAATTTCTGAGGGTAAATAGATATAGTTACCAAATGGACGAAGCATGGAATACTGACTTCAATATCAACCATAGTAAAGAGATTACTCCCCTTTTATTAATTTAATATTTACGCGTAAGAGAATCACAATAGACTGTATGCTCGTTCTTGGCAAACTTTACATGTTACCAATCAAGATAAACATAAAAATCACAGTTGAAAATACTTGTTAAAACTAATAATTCTTTTTTTGAATATGTTCTACGCTTCTTCATTCAATAAAAGATTCAAAACATCACGCTCCAATCTATCAAAATAACTAAACAGTTTTGTTATTGAAAATATTACTCCAAAGTATAAAACAATAGATAAGAATCAATAGTAGTTTTGCAGCTGGTTTAAGCTTTTTCACGGTAGGTGTCGCTTCGTTCGACGATCTCTGCTGGGGAACCGGTTCAGTGTTCGAGCTGGTTTCTCTACCGGTTCGCTTCGACGAGCCCCGTCCCCTTGCGCTACTGCCTCCCCCAGAAGCAGCAAACTCTACTTCCCCGCCCTCCTCACCACCACCTCCCACCGGTTGCCACGAGTTCAGTCAACGGTGCGCAACGCGAAGCCACAAGGGCGCGACGGAATATGGTTGGCGCGGGACGAATAATGGGTTTGTTTGCCGTTTATCCAGCTTTCGTGTAGGGCTTTTCGGTTGGGGTCCCCGGGTGTCCGCACGGAACGGAGGGGAGGCTGGGCTGGGGTGGGTTGGTTCCAGCCGGCGGGCGGACGTGTTTGGTTCGTGCGCAGCAAAGCAAGCAGCGCGTTGCCCGGGACTCGCTTGCGCCGCGCGATCGGTTTTGGCGTTCAGTTTGAGTCGAACTTTCGGCCGAGAGACTCCGCGACGACGCAATGTTTCGCGGGCGCTAAAGCTACGTGCGCATAGGAAAAGCTGTGCTGAAATCGGTACGGCGGGATAAAGGGCACCTCCTTGTTTTTCGGAAGTTACTTTCGGATAGTGTACTCGAGGAAACTACATAAACGGTTAACCAAATCTGGGTGTGAAATATTTAAAGTGTCTCCACAATCAAAGCGTTCGCTATACCTGGTCTTATCGTTTAAGCGAGTAACGCAGTGCCCAGGCTTCGGTTGAAAGCGATGAAATATTTTCCAGAGTGATTTGAGAATTCCTCCTGCTCCCTTTCCCCCCACCAAAGGGCGTGTGAATACTCGCCCACCGACCCCCCGGGTGTTCCATCGCGTGTGAAAATCGGGCGGAAAATCGTCGGTTATTGTGTGAATGCTTGTGCGCGCTTGCCGTTGGAGGTTTCATTCGGAAATAAGTGGAACCTCCGAAACTGTAAACTACGGCAGCCGCCTCCCTGCCTCGTTGTTACCTTCACGGGCCTCCGAACGCTCCCGAGGAAGATCTGTTTCACTGTGAACAGCATTTTGGGAAGGCAAATAAAACTACCTTTAAATATTTGCTTTACAGTTTGCATAACTTGGTCTTCTGGGAAGAACCGACCACCAGATGGAAAGCTGTGTTTAGCAAAACTGGGCTGCTCTGGTGGAGCGCCGCGTGTGGATGATGGAAAATTTGTCGCCAAAACTAAACCAGAGTATTGGGGTGGTGGGTGAAAAAGGAAACAAGAGCAAATGTTTGCTTAGTAAAACGGCAAATCTTCGGTAAAAAAAAACATCCCGTTCGGTTGGGGTGTGTGTGTTTGTGTGTGTCGAAATGTCCTTTCTCCTTCCGTGTGAAAAGCAAAACTGAAAGGCGTGTGTTTTCGTTGGATGTGATCGTTGCAATCGTTGGGGCAATGTTTAAAGTGTGATGTATAATGTTTTGAAAACAAACAGCATACCCGTAATGAGAAAGCCCGATGCTCGTACCGCTTTCTTCATCATGCCGCTTTCGGCTGCTGAGTCAGTGTGAAAAGTGTACATTTGGATTATCTGTCTTTTGTTTTTTTTTTAACACCAAGCTGTAAGACACAAAATGTGTTGTTCCATTTAAAATAGTGAAGTACGCTTTCACTAGTAAAAGATTGCTGTTGTTCTTGTCTGTGCTGCTGTGCTGTGCTTTCTTCTCCGGTATTGTCGTCGTGTCAAGTCGTAATGAAAATCTACATGCTCTTCTTTAGAATCAATGCGTGAAAAGAGTGATGAAATGCAGTTCTAACGTGGTTCAATTCTCAACCGAAAACAAATGATATTTTTTCAATCAAAAGATGAGTTTCCGCTACTGGATTTTTTCAAGCGAGTCACATACATTTCAACCGGTTTACACACCTTCATTCGCACCTCACCAGCCCATTTTCTTTAAACTCGATAGCAAACAACTGGGTCAAAAGTTGCGGCTGTGAAACTATTTTATTATCAGCAGATTCAGCTGTTTCCTTCCCACACACCTTCACGTGGACCGGTGTGGTGTTTTCGAGTTTTCGTGGAGGTGCTCCGGCTATCTTGGGTGTGTTTTGCGCCACCACCACCACCACCCCCTTTTTGGAATGCACTACTGCGAAACAAAAGGGAGTAAAGTGCTGGCATCTTTATAGCGCCGCTAGCACCGAAATGGGTACAGATTGATTTAGTGCCGCTGGCCTGCGCTGCGGCCGATGGACGAGCTCGGAAAAGCTGCTGCTGCACGCCGCTGCGAGGAAAACTCGCACTCGTGTAAAGCTGTGTGAGGCCCGATGATGGTTCCGATAAAAAGTAGAGCGAAACCGGTGCTCCAGCGCTTGTTTGTATTTTTCTGCTGTTGTGGATCGGGTTTGAAACAGTTTCCGGGTTCAAACCGTGGCCGGCCACTTTGATGCGTTGAGGGAAAATATTTGTAAAATGCGCCCGCAATGCATTGGTTTAGTAGGTCCAGAATTGTTGCCATACTGGGCCGGTTTTATCCAAATAAAAATCATAATCATGACGTACTGCTGCAAAAGGAAAAACATACATAAAATATGTTTGTTAATGTTTAATCATATAATTACATGTTAGTGACTCATGAACAACACCAATTCTCCTAAATGTACTTTCGTCTGCTAAAGTCATCATCTGTTATCAGTGAGCAAACTAACTCTGCGTTTAATCGGTAGTGAATCATCCTAGTTCTCATACATATTGGATGAACATCCATTCGTTATTGATGTCATCTTTTTGGTCATAGTAATGGAATTCATAAAGAGCAATATAATTGATGACCCTCGCTGACCATTAACTGCTATGTTCTAATGGAAAACATTTGTAAAATGTTAATTTGGTAATCATTTATTGATCAACTAGATGAAATTTGTAAAGTAAGCGGCTTCCATTTAAAAAAATGTCATTGGCCATAAACGCTATCGAAATGTGGTATTGTTCACTCGCCATGATGAACCTTTTTTATATTGTCACGAAATTAAACTGCATGCTGCGTTGTGGATAATGCGATTTTTACCCAGATGCTTTCCGTTTCTTTTCATCCTGCGATCGAAAGCAAATCCCTTCAATATTGTTCATGTTGAGCTCTGTCGAGAAAGCTCGCGGAGGAGCATAATCGTGCAATTAAAACACGATAGCATTGAAAGTAGTCCGCCAATTCGATGTTGACCGTCGCACACGGTCCGTGCGTGGGGAACACGTTGACCAGCCCGGATCGGGAGGGCGAAGTGAGGGGGAACGTTTTTTCAAAAATAACCACCGAAACCTGTTCGATGAACCGGTTGGATTTTTGTGAGAGTGAATTAACGAACAAAAAGGAACAAACTGAACGAATATATGATACGTGCGAAAAGAATGTTTGGTGCGCAAATGCAAGGATAAGTCGATCCCCCGTAAACCCACCCGCTGTTAATCTCATTGGGCTTAAGTCGCGCCTGAAATCGGAACTCGTATGTTGGGAACATTTTCCACTCGTTTGAGCAGAAACTCATGAGGGGTTTTTGAAGGTCGACGGTGTGTGTATTATGATTGAACATCTAGATTTTTCAGAGTTCATAACGTTTCGGTAACAAAACGGTTTGGTTCTCGTTCTTTCTCCACATTTAAAATCTTCCGTGTATATTCTTCTTGAAGGTAATCTTTTCCTAACAATCCTTCTAACCAGGGCACATTCCTTCCTCCATTTCGTGCGTGGTGTCATTCGTATGCAAATGTATTGAAATCGAATGACAACATTTCGAAGGTTCTTCCCGCTATCTGGGCGGATCAGCTTCTTGGGTTGGAGCTGGCGTGCGTTTGTGTGTTTGTGTTTTTTTTGTCTCTCCACCTCGCACTAAAGTGCGGTCAAGCAGTTTTGCGTCCCGCGAAGGTGAGGCGTCTTTCACCTACTTGGATGGTGGTATGAATATTTATGTTTATGAGGTACGAATTCGATATCGTCCGTTGCGCAGCGCTCGGGACAGGTTCAATTTCGCATAAACAAGACCTGGGGCCTGAGTCGGAGGAGGGAGGTAGTAGACGGGCGATGATCAACGTCGGTTTGTCCGATCTTCGTCCCGGTCGCTTGATAAATGGTCAAAAGTGGAAAGAAAGAGAGATCCACCCCGTGTGACCAATGCTGCTCGACCAAAATAGTAATGAAAAACGAAAAACTTACACTTTGAGGTGTTTCCGCGGGTGAAATTATCTCGCGCGGTCCGAGTGGACTGTTGGCTTGGCGAGTGAGGGTGACGTGAAATAGTGGGAGACTTTCGTCCACCTTGCTTTTTTTTACTTTCTGTCCAGTTCGACGGGGGGCGAGAAGAGGCTAAAACAAACTATCCAAACATTCCGTCGCGCACGGCAGCGATGGATGGATGGATGAATATGTGTGAATACTCGGCACGGCCCGTCTCTGAGGCCGCGTGGTCAGGGCGGAAAGGTAACCTACTTTCTCCCCGTTCGCGGACGGGCCGCAAACCCTCCCCGTCGGTGGAGTTCAGCCCAGCCTTCGGTTGCGTACGCGCGGCTCAGTTCGGCTCGCTCGTGCCCAATTTGCCCACAAACACGCACGCCGTCGCGGCATTGGGCTGCCGAAATAAAACGTTTCGCCTTGGAGAGAGAGAGAGGGAGGGAGGACAACACCGTAGCCCAAAACACTTCTTCTCCAAGCTCATTGGCATGCTTACGCATGGAAGCTATAAACTCTGGGCTGGATCGAATAGACCCACGAGACACGACCGGCGTGGGATCGCACCAGTATCGGACTACTTCCTAGTTCCTGACGATTCTGGCAGTTCCCTGAACTCGACTCGACGCTCGAGGTACTAATGCTTCCCCTTGGTCTCTTGGTGGGGGTCCAGAATGGTAGAAGACTTCTTCCAAACTGATTTCCATATCTTGGTATTCAATCCATTGGTCTTCAAGCCCTTCGTCCGACCTTCTGGGGGGAACGTGAATGGCCGATAGTGTGCCTAACGCGCTAGGAAATTGGGAACAGCGTTTAGCTAACGGTTGTTGGAGTTTTATTCCCGAGTACCGGACTGCACCATTCCGTGCTTCAAAACCTCCCTCTTTGAGCTGTGAATCTTTGAATTCGGCATTATCGATGTCGGGAGTTCGACGTTTGGCAGCCATTTATCGACGAACCGTCGGAACAGGTTGTGCGGTGCCAGGTTAACACACAAGCCTTGGAAGTAGCACAGCCGGCACAACGAATCGCCGTTTGAACCTGAATCGTTCGATTGTTTCGCCTCTCGCTCGTGGTGTACCTCCTCGGGGGACTGACATAGATTCGAAGCGAATCATAAAACCCGATAGCAGCATGTCTCGGACCGACGTGCATTTTATGATGTCGGCATGATATCGCCAACGATACATCCACGCGGTGTGGACAAGATCCAGTCGGTTGCATAAAGTGCTTCTTGAGCAATAGCCGCTTATGATATAACCGCCTGTCGTAGAGAGCAGCCGGTCCCGGCTATGGTCGAGATTGTTTTTGCCGCATTCATTGCCCGCCGGAGGGTCTCTGCTCTGCTACTCTCTTTAGGTAACCCTGTAAGCTGGGTTCGCCTCCGCCGGTTGGAATGCCGGTCACCTGGTAGACGACCAGTGTATCCCCCGCGTTATGTGGGCCACCTTAAGGCGACTCTGCTCGGGAGGTTTCGTCATCCGTCATCCGCTAAAGGTATGGTTTCGATCTCCTTGGTTTGGAACAACTCAGCTATCAAAGGGAAGCAATGTGTGAAGGCACGTCGACACATCCATAAGAAGCAGTCCACGATCCAAACAGCTGGAAATGGAAAGTATTTCTTCGGTTCGAGCTTTCGGAGAGTATCTGTACTAAGGAGGGACCAAAGCAGCGTTTGGGTGCGCTATCGTTTGTTTTAATGAGGATCTATGTTTGGGAGATTTAGTTGCTCGGGAAGAGTTTGCAACAGAGTACTTGAGAATGATTTTGGTACCGTTGATGCGTAAGCCTTTGACTGAGTACTTTTTCGAGCTTAATTATAACATCATGAATATGTAGTCTCAGCATATCGCAGATCTTTACCAGAGTAATAATTCAAATCTCCTGGCGTGTCCAACAATCAGCGCATAGGCCGCATTCTATTCCTCCCGGAGCAGAATAGAAAGTCCAAGCGCTTAAACGAGCTCAAAATTTAAGGGCGAATAAAATAAATTATTCCACCCTAGGTTTCGTGCTTTTAACTGAAACACCGATAACAATCTGTTAACCAGGAAAGCGAAGGAAAGCTGTGGCCGTCGCTAATGTTATGGCGCCAATTGATTTCCGAAACGAACCGTAACGAACGCACCCATCGCTGGTCGCTTGGTCGCTGATGATGATGACGATGATGATGGTGATTGTGGGGCCCGCGTGATCTTACAATGTCGGCCTCGGCGAGCCTGACGTTTCCTCACCTCCGATGTCGATGCTATGCATGTTTCGAAATCGGGACCGCCATGTTTCGTCGTCGAAAGCACAGCAACAACGCTGACGCCCGAGCTCTAGTCACATTATGTGGACTTTGAAAAATTCGTACAATTTTGGTGCTGCTCCGATGTTGGTGATGGTTGCGACGGTGGAGTGTGTGGTCACGAAAAATCACTCAAAAATACGACGTGTGAGCCTCCACCCCTCGTATGTCATGTCATTTGCAGGTGAGCTGACGACATTCCTGATCCGCGGTGCGTGTGCAAGCGAGTTTCTCGTGCTGTTTTTGCTCCAAGAGTCCACTAATTGCCGATAGATTGGAGCAACATGATGTTGGATTGCGGTGATCTAGCTGAAAGAGAAATGATGCATCGATGGTTTTGGACATACATACGCACACACATGCACACGACGCCGTATGAGAAATGGAAATTACCCTCGAGCAACATGTTTTTCCCCGGAGCGCGCTGACCACATCGAAACATTGGTCCGTTTCGCCAAAACGACACTCAACCGCAGAAACCGATCGACGGACCGTTTGCGTCACGGAGCAATCGGAATATTGGAATAAACGATTGCTCTGCCGTATGCTGGTGTGTGGTTTGTCGTTTTGCTGCGGTTGGTCTCCGGCTCGGGTTTGAGGCTCGAAGGTTTTTTTTCCCCTCCGTTTTCTGGTTTGGGGTGGAGCCGCGCGCAACGACATTCAAGGTTGCTCACCTTGAACCGGATAGTGGTCCGTAAAACATGAACCCCCTTCTCTGCTGCGCTGTCACGGACTCACGCAGGGGTGGACCCGTGTGTGTCCCAACCCCAACGCCACTGTGCAGTGAAAACTATGCAGCACAACCCGAATGACAAAGGTGCAACTGAGGTGCAGCCTCGTGGCCTCGTAGTTCACGAATGCTCTTGCGGCACACCTTCTGCGTTCCGGTGCCAAAAACGAGATTGCATGGCCACACTTCCAGTTGCAACGTTGTTCGGTGTATAACGTATTGTGTTGTTGCCGGTTGTCGCTCGTTTGGAATTGTCATACCGTGTCGGGTGGGCTTTCGGGCACGGGTTGTCCGGCGTGGCCTCGAACTTTGACACCTTCCAGTCGTCAACAACCCCGGACCCTAGTGCCAGTGGATTCGTCGTGTATGACAAATCTAGGGTCACCGCACCGGTTCTGAAGGAGTTCGAAGGGGTTGGATGCTCTCCTTCATCCCCCCCAACTCTTCTCCCTCCCCACCTTGGTTGTTCTGCCATTGATTATCGATTGTTGAACCCGGTGCGCCACGACGACGTCGACAACTTGGCACGGATCCGAACCTCTCCCACGATTGTTTGCCTCGAGGAAATCGACAGCCCGTGGTTGGGTGGTACACGTGGCAAGGAGCTTCTTTTGGTTTGTTTATATTTTCCAATGGATTTTTTGTTTCCTGCACCGCCCAGAACTTTCCGAAAGAGATTGCGCAACTTTTGTCCGCTCCTGTGTCGAACTATGCCGCTTGTGCAAAAAAGGATGCCTAGAGCATCGGTTTGGCAACAACCGCATCGTTTGTTAATGCCGAACAACCAGGCTGGCCAATTTGAGGATGATGTACGATACGATACTGTTGTCCTCGAGGAAAACCGCTCCAGCTCCAGCTTTATGTTTGGGTCAACATAATTTATGGTGGAAAATAAGTGCTTCGGTTTAAATCAAATTAATGCTTTATAGTTCCATAAATTGTTCTATTTTGGTTAACTGTCAAACCGATACAATTTAAGGTTCTTCGTTAGCCCTTTTTTGGTACTTAGTATCTTTAAAAAATGTTCGTGTATCCAGATGTCAGTTCAGCTGTTCCTTTTGCTTCCAAAGAAATAGTTTAAACAGAAGAACTGTCAAAACACGTCTATGGTTTGGTGTCGATGTTGTCCGTCGTACATACGTGTGTGTCTCTCTATTGGTAGCAATTATCCAAACGTACATAAATTGTTGCTAATTGCCCTTTGGCCCGCCCTAAGCCTCTCGAAACTCCCTCCCTCCTTTTCGGACGTTCGTACGTCATCCGTTGGTATTCGGCAGGTGGCGTGGAATTTGCGGCGTCAGTGCAATCGTGTTGCAATGGTGCATCATCTTTTGTGCCCTCTTTCGCCAGCGGGGGACGGTTTCGTCTTCGTCCGCTATTTCTTTGGGTAGGCGGTTTTTGTGCGGCCCTCTGTTCGTATTTCCCTCCCCCATCGTCTTAAGCACCTAGGGGTGGAGCATCATCGTGTTTCAATTCCAGAGAAGCGAGCGATTCAGTCGGCATGACATGAAATGAAGACGATGATCACTATCATTAGCGGGATGCATCATCGTTGCTGCACCGGCAATTGCACTCACACACACGCTCATAGTTCGTTCGTTAGAGCAATGTGCATTGGGCGATCGTTCACTCGCAAACTATGTGTGCTACTGTGCGTGCATAATTTGCACAATACGACCATCATAGTTGCACACCGCATGGGGCCGCGTTCTTGGTCATCTTTTCCTACATTTTCTTCACGGTAGGCAAGAATGATTGACCGTTTTTTCCAACGATCCAAACGCCACGGTGCATTGCGGTGGAGCTTTGCGCAAGGGTCGGATGATTTACGACGGTCCTCGGGCGAATCGATGGTACACCGAAAGTAAAAATGTTTGCAGAGGGATGATTCGGTTCGGACAAGTTCATGTAACCATGTTTTCCAGGTGAAGTCTTTCAGGTGTGTGGCGAACACTCACCGGTCAATGCCGGTGGGGAAGTGCTGCGGAATTTCTGGACGACCTTCTCTCACTCACTGCAGGTTGAAGACTCCCTCTCCGCTAGCAAAACCCAAAACTCCGGAGGGAGTGCTTATGCTCACCTCCTATTCGCAACGACAGCTAGGAAGTGTGGTGCCTTACACTGCACCGGTTATTAAACTACTTGATAGCCCTGAGCCCCGTGCTGCCGCAACACGATTGAACCAGGTTAATGTAGGCGTTTGACATGTAATTGAACTAAACGAAACGGGCGAAAAAATGGTCAATCACGTGGTGGACGTCATGTACTGCAACTTTGCCTTAGAAATGTTTAGCTCGAATTTTGTAGTTTAATGAGTTTTACCAGTTTCATGAGTTCAGGTACATGACTCAGTAAGAAAATTTTTAAATATTGAAAAGGCCCAGCAATATTGTTTTATGTGTCTTAGCCACATCACGTTACATATTAGACTCGGTTGATTATTTTTAGCTTGTTTTTTCTCTTGATATACAGTTCTGTAAACCAAAAACCTCTTCAATATAAGTTTTACCACTTGTCTATGCTTTTTCCCTTGAATAATATTTAGGACAAATCATGTGATGTAAATCATGAATCTTTCGACGAGATTCAATCATGTGGATTTTTGATCCGATTCTGATTCATTCGTTTACTTTAAAGAATCATTCTGAGTCATGAATGTGACTCTGTATTGCCCAACTCTAGAACTCCAGGCAAAATCCTTGATCACTTCGTGATTTGTCTGACATTTTCTAAAAGGTTCATGTAAGCTTTACTTTCAATTTACTATTTTCAGTCGCATGACAAATGACCACATAAGAGCAGCTTTTGTTATTCCGCTAGAAATGTAGATACGCAGGAAATGAACCATTCAGGATGTTCAAATCAATATCCTTGTCTGCTTTTGACCTATTTTTGTGGTTCCATCGGCAGAGGAGGATTTCGTTTTCTTGCTCGTCCCTGATAAACCCGCTCGCAAGTGTCACTTGACTGTGCATAATCCTTCGGGAACGCTGCTAGGAAACTTTGTCTGGATCCGATCCGAACCCCGGTTTCCATGGCCACATAGACACACACACGCACGCACGTCAGCTTGCAATCGGGTCGTGCACATATTCAAAGCAGCTGTGTGCATCAGGCTCTCGTGGCTCCGATAGTGGTTCGTTGTCGCTAAGCTCACGCTCTCAGGCGCTTGTGGCCCCGAATAGCCCTGCAGGGAACGGTGTGCGAAAGCCAAGCTACTGACTCCTGGCACGCAAATGCTGCGTTGTGGTGTGGTACCTGGTTCATAAGCATGCCGTGCCGCCGTCGCAGGTGGAAGGAAAGCGATAGTTGGAAGGTCGTTTAGGGTTGGGTTTTGTAGAGTCATACCAATCGGTCCGTGACATATTCGTCCATCGCATAGTTGCAGTTTCATCGTCGTAAACTCCAATCATCCACCGAAACTCGTCGCCATGGAAAGTCACATACACACACAAACCCTGTGTCTATCCAAACGGGGGTTGTTGATGGGTGCTCCAACCCCAATGGAACAACAGCTCTCGTCTACAACCATTTTTTGTTTCCTCTCCGCCTTTTTCAACAACCTGTTGCATTGGGAACGGAGAGCCAAAGCTCATGCTGAGCCCGCGAGTTTGTTATGTGTTTTGTTGTTGGTGTGCTGTTTTTCGAACCGAGGGGGGAGATTTGTTGTATTTTTTATGCCTCCCCAGCTTTGGATCGATTGAAGTGGTTGTACCACTTTCTGCCGTCGTTAGGCCTTCCTCCACCTTTTGCACCCCGGAGAGGTCCCGGAGCTGGTCGGACATATTTTGTTACTGCCGTTCCGCGTCGACGCCGCTGCTCGGTGGAAAGGCCGAGTTGGCTGACTGACCGACCGACTGACCTCAGGACGGGAGCTGTGGCCATCAGCAGACACACCGGTCTCGCGACAGCCATCGGCTTCCTGCACAGCGTAAGGTGTGTCGTGTGCACGTGGAGCATGGTGAACCGGCTCTAACCTACATTCCACCGCAACCCACGGAACATTGCTGCTGAAGGTGTCACTTTGCTGCTGAACCGAGCGAAACAGCTCATAAAACACCTCACCGAGCGCTAACGAAGCGACCACGTCGACTTCCTAACCCGCACGCCTAACCTTGGTCAAGTGTTTCTAACCTTCCTATAAATCGTTTACTGGGGTGGAAAATATTGTTTTTCAATTTTCATTTCCGGACCACGACCACGAGAGTGGGAATGGAATCTCAGGCAGGATTTCCCGAAAAAAACCACACCCCTCCTTCACCACCACGAAGTTGTAGTTCCGAAGTCATCCGAAGTGGAAAAACTAGCGAGAAAGAATGAAAAATAAAACAAAGCGAAAGGGAAACGCTAGCCTCGGGCGGCAGTTAGAGTTCGCGTTGTTGCCGCAAACAATGGTCTTGTTTTTCAAAATTTATGTCCGCGTTGTCTTCGAGCTTTTCTCGCTGGCGAAGTTTTCCTCCCTCGAAGACGAAGTTGCAAAGCAGTTTTGGCAAAGAATGAAATGGAGCTTTCGCAGTTTCAACGCCAGAGTTGATGGTGGGTTTGAGAAAAAACAAAATCCTACCCCCAAGATTTTATTCTTCACAAGCACACACAGAGACACACAAATACACATTACTTACCAACCAGCGGGACCGTGAAGCTTCTGCCTTCAGACCAGTCCGGCTGGGTCGTGGGAAACTGAAAGTTTTCACGTCCCCCAAAGTGCTCTGGTACGAGTTTCCATCGTTCACAAGCCACCCAGTTTGTGTGTGTGTATAAGTATGTGCTGGTGGAGAAAAGGCCATAGAACAATTTCCGTCCACGAGCGCCCGGGAGGAAATCAAAATCTTCTCTAGCTTCCTCTCGACTGCTCGTTCTGTGCCTGAAAACTCTTCGCAGCTCTTTCTCGCTTTCGCTGTGTCGGATCGCTCGAACGAATGGATTGTGCTCGGGTTGTTCTTTTACCCTTTTTTTCTTCTCTAAGTGGGAGGTGACCTCCTCAAGCGAGGGAGGTTGGGAAAGGTACACTCGGAACCTTTAACTCAATTACAGCTTTTGCTCGATTTCTTCATCGCTAAATTATACTTCACGGTGGCGCGGACGGCGTACCGAGTAAGTACCGCGCCGGTTGGAGACTGGCGAATGATTCTGCTACTTCCCCACCCCCTTCCTTGCCGCCGGTATTACGTCCTCCAGTTAGTTTCCCTCTCGGTACTCACTGTGTTATGATTGCATTTGGTTTGGATTGCTGTAAATGTCTGTTTTTTCCTTTGCTCTGCTCATGGAAACATCATCCGCAGAAGCTTCATCTTTTAGCACGAACGAAGGCGAGGAGGGTCTTTGGAGCAGAAAGCGATGAGAATCGCTTGTTAGAGGCAAGAGGACTGTTACGCCTTTTACTTCTTACGTCCAGCGTTCCGATTCCCGGCCACTTTCTTGAGGTGTCTCCGGCAAGGACGGCCATTCTAATTGGATTTGAAGTACTGCCCGCCACCATCTTCAGGAATATTCAAAGGTTGGTTGGTGTTGTCCTCTGCATTTCCTAAGTGGATGCAGTTGAGCTCTGGAAAGGGTTCGACCCTGTGAAGCTGTATAAATGATGGCCGTAAACATTATTATTTATTTACGAGCTCTGTCCCGAATACGTAATCAACACCACTTGGGAATGGATTAGTCGTAACTTCCGTGCCAAAGTTTTGCTTTACAAACGATTTAAATTTTAAATCAGCTGCAAAAGATCTAGGTCAAGATCGATTTCGGGAAGGGTGCCAAATTGCACCGTTGCAGGCCTGTGTGATCTAACGGTATTGACATTTGCTGATTGGAACATAAAATATTCACATTCTGAAGGCAAACTACCAGAACCTCAAGTGGCAGATCCGTAGGACGGGTAATTTATGTAAAACCCAACGGTAGTATCGTCACCATTGGGGGGTCGATAGGCGATAACCATCTCTCCTCGCCACGCGGTCATTTACAGCAAAATCGGGGAAATTGTTCATAATGTTCTCACCCCCCGGAGGCGAGGCTGGCCCTCGACCGTAATACCCCGGTAGTCGTAATAATGTTCCCATCCCCCCATTTATTAATCATGGAAATGAGGTTGAATGCAGTAACGAGATTCCGAACGCCCCGGGAAGTGGCGCTGTGTGCACCAAAGAAAAGCCATGCCTTGGGATGTAAACCCGTTCCCGGAGCTTCCTTCAACCGTAAAATCAATCAACTGCGCATTGTGGAGACAAGGGTTGCGAAGGGAGCTTCATCTTTGGTTAGCGTCAATTTAAAGAGCTTTTCTTCCACGTTTCCCTTTTGTTTCGTTCTCGGTGAAGCATACGCATGTCCGCACGCCTTATGCTGTGGAGACCCTTTAGTGACGGTGATTTACATGTTTTTGGTTGCCGTTTACGACTCGGTTTTCTGAACTGAAGCCATGGAACAGCGCTTGGTTGAGGTGCCGATTGTGTGCATTGTGCACCCAGTGCAGGCGAACGTAAGGCGGGTCCCTTTGCGTGCCTGAAAACCTTCTCCAACCTGCACACACACACACACACCGATCGATATGGTTGATTGATTTTCAGCAATTTATCGCCGCCGGGCGTACGGCGTAGTCTCATCCATTTTCCACGCCGTTCGGACACCCATTTCCAGTGGTACGATTTTTTAATTACATCTGATCCATAACTGTACCACATCGGGTTCGATGTTGTTTCCCGCGACGCCTCGCACGGTTGTGGCACAGATTGTTGATTGATGTATGGTCGCCAGGTGGTGCTGGTGCTTTGCCACTAATGGCCCTTGGACCAGGGGGCGGAGGGAAGGAAATGGCGCACCAAATGTTGCACAAAACGAAAGAAAACAAACTAAATGTGAAAATGATTGGAAGTGAAATCTGTGAAGCCCCCGCTTCCAGGCAACCCACTCCTCCACTCTCCCACCGGTCTCATGTGGAAAGCCCTACAGAGGCTCACTACCTGTTGCATTTGTGGTCGGGGCGTGTTTGTTTGGCAAGATTTGGAACACCTACTTCATCATCATTAGCTGTTGACATGTGGTGGAATGTTGATGGAGCCATACTTTGGAGGGCCGGTGAATTTGGGGCTAATTTGTGCGACCTTGTCATCCAAATGGTGATCTTTACGCCAAAGTTTTGGAACTCATTTATGGTCTTTGTTAAGCAAGTTTATGAGAACTCCAAATGTGGTAAATACAAATTAATAATGTAGCGTACACAACAAGCTATATAAATTGTCGTCTAAGTACTCTAGGCCATTGTTACAAAGCGATCGGAAAAATTAAAATGTTCGGAAATTGCGTTGGAGAAATAATTAATTTTTTGTCTTTATTTAACCAATATTACTTGTAACAAAAAGGGCCCGTTTTCTGCTTTCTGCACCTATTTGAGCTCTTTTCCTCTCTCCAATAGTTCCCTTTTTTATGACAGATGCTTTAGAGCGAGTCCGGACTCGCAGTTCCGGACTGTCTCTAACAGCCATATTATTTAAAAGAGTTCAATTCTAGATCAGATGATACTATGGAGCTAGTACTACTGTGAAGCGTCTAGTTTTCTACTCGACAATACATTTTAGTTTTAATTTTTTGAGGTAAGCAATTTCGGGGCATAGGAAGAAGTTGAGAGAAACAATTTGACAAATAATGTGTTGGCCTGAATAGACTAGTTCTTCACTCAAAGCATAATTTCATGGTATTATGCACGATTCTCTTGAGAATTTACAACCCGGGAAAGATATCGCACAGCCCAGCAGACAATCTTTAATATTTACCTACCTGTCTTTAAAATTAATCTTCTCCACCACGCGCCCTTCTCCAAACGCTAATCGTACGTCACTTCTCGACGAACTAATCTTATCAGTGGAACGGTGCGTGAAGTTAGATGACATTTGGACACGGCATCTGCACATTCCAAGTCCAACGACGACGACGAAGACGGTGACGCCAAGTGAGCGTGTAGGATCATCAAGGGCTCTCGAGAATGCATCAGTGGAGTGGAAAATACGAGTGGTGAAAAGAAGGAAATCGTAAAAAGAAGCGAATGCAACAGGTGTGTGAACGATGCACATCATATCGAAGCTGAGAAGTGAGAAGTGAGTTCGTGTTACATATCCCCGCCGCGACAGTTCAGACCATCGGGTTTTGGTGTGCCATCTCGGGTTGGCGGTTGGAGGAGTGTTTTGTGGTTGTGGTCGTGGTTGTGGGTACGGTACCGGGCCTCTAGTCAGCACGTTTCGTCCCGCAAGGTGTATCTCGATATCGTCGAGCCTCCGTTTCCACGCGGGGGTCGAATGCTGTGTGCGAATCATGAGCTCCATTACTGATGAGCGATCGTGAGTAATCAGAGCACGTACGAAAGTGTTGTTGTTGTTGTTGTTGGGAGTGTCACAGAAACGAAGCGCGCGAAGGAGGAGAAAATTACTGAAGTAGTAACCAAAGCGAAGTGGGGATGAAGCGCGACGAGGAAAGGGCCCGCAAGATGTGGCGGGACATTGGCGTGGCGGCGATGCAGCATGGGCCGAATTCGCTCCACCACCATCAGCCGCCGATGTACGGAGCGGCCGTCGGGAATGGGGCGGCCACGACACTCCCGAACAATCCGCACTGGAACCAGCCGGGCTACCGGAACTCGTACAGCTTGCCACATCCGAGCTCACAGAACGGGGGTGGTGAGAGGAATGGCGGTGGGGGAGGTGTCCGAAGGAGCGATCCGGGAGGAGATCCGGGAGGACGCTATCCACACTACGACATCAAGCCCCTCTCGCAGGCACCCTCGTTTCCGGAGATTTCGTCCGCCAGCTACACCGGCAACGGGTACCACCATCCGGTGCACCACCACCACGCCCCCCCGCACCTGCTCCCCCAACAGGGTGGAGGTCAGCACGGCATGAAGCCACCCCGGCCCCTCTCGATGTACGAGCTGCATCACAACGGAGGCGGTGGTGGCGGTCCCCAGCAGCTGCACTCCCTTCCGCCGAACTTTGTGCCACACCAACAGCGCGCCCCCAACGGCCGCTCACCCCCGCTGGCGAACGGGGGAGCCAATGGCCACCACCAGCACGGCATGGGCCCACGGTCACCGACGGCTTACGATGGTGGTGGAGGAGGTGCCGGACGCACGCTTTTACAGCAACCGGAAGAACTGGTGAGTTGGAGGGTTTCACCCTCTGCCTAAGCGGATCTTGAATGGCGACTTATCGTGGTTCTGGTGACGCGATTTAAAAAAAAACCCCGCTCCGAAACGAAAACATAAAACGAAAAGAAGGTCTTGTCTTGGGCCGTTCGCGTGCGACGGCGCGTTATGTCCACCTCGCCAGTCGCGTTCTCACGTCGGTTGCGGCCGTGCGCAGTGCACTGTTCTGCGTTTTTGTTGATTTATTATTTACGTAACCTACATCGGACGGCGGGGGGTGCGATGCATTTCTGAAATGGCGTGCGGCCGAAGTAAATAAATAAAATAAGTTATTATCCACAGGGGGAGAGGGGGAAGGCGAGGAGCGCACATGCTGCCATTTGCCATGTTCGTTTGCTTTGGCCTGGCCCCTTCAGGGCTCTTCAGGTAGTGCTCAACAATTACACCTGGAACCCGGCAATTAAAGGCTTGACGTTGAACGCTCTTCGTGGAGGGAAGAAGGTAGTGGTCATTAATTAATCAAGAGTGGTAGTATGCGGATGTTTGTGTTATTCGATATATCGTTTTTCATATTTTACGCAATTGTCACGATGTTGGATTTATCGACGGCAATGAAACACCAGAAATGAGTTGTTGTTCGAGTGTAGGAACAAATTTTTCTCATTTTACCCTTCAAAACCAAAACGCAAGAAGTTCTAGCCAACTTTATTTATCAACCTTTCTATGGACCTTAAAATAATTGAAAAATTGTAAAGTAGCCTTTATAATGATTATTAATTTGCAAAAAAGATTAATTGTTTGGATGAAAAATTCAAGATATCTAAGTGGTATGCTACTTTGAAGATTGAAAACTAAATCAATTTTCTTAGATGGTTTAACATTGGCAATTCCCATTTCAAATTAAAAGTAAATTGTAGTAATTACCTTATTAAAAATATTACTCATGAAAAAAAGAGAAACAATTTATCTACAAAATAGAAAAAAATAGCTCAATTACATCCCGTCCTTTGAGACTTTTTCTGGAACTGATAACCATCAATCGATTTTAAAACTTGTAATGAATATTTCTAATGCTTTCGAAGAGTTTAAATGATGAAATTTTTTATTGGTTTTCCATGGAGTTTTATTGAAATTTCACCTCAACCACGATGACTAAATATTAATACCGAGAGTTTTGCTTGATATTACTTGGAACAAAATTTGACAAAAGTTCAAAAGGCTTGACATCGAAAGTGTATTTGAATAATTAAGCTTCTCCACACTGCACACAAATAATAAACACTTTTGTTTGCCAAACATGAGCGATGATGGAATAATTGGAAACATGCGTTCATGAACAAAAACACAAATGTAAAAACACAATTACCCTCCATAGAGTAATTTGTGGATTTAATTCGTAAATTTAACTGACGATTACATAAAGCCGCGAGAACGGCCGTGTGACCTGTTCCACTTTCGGCTTGCAGCGAGTAATGATTCCGAGGTTCAATCGAAGCCACAAATCGTGATCCGTTTATTCGATCGGTCGGCAGCGCAAGGGACTCGCCGCTTTCCGACATGAAAGATTGTGGGCCTCCTTCGCTCGGCGTGCCGTTCGCTGTCGTAACCTTTTCGTCAGTTGTTCTTCTTTTTTTTTGTCGCAGCCGCGCGAAGTTCGCGCTCAAGAAACCTCAAACCACGCGGAATTTAACCATTTTGGAGGCCCGGTCGGGCCCGTGTCACCTTTAGCAAGGTTGCGCCGGTTCGTTGGATGGCCGGATGAGAAGGTTGGAAACCGGAGGTGCCGGGTGTTGTGCCAAGAACTGAAAGTTGAGACCTTCACGGCAGGGTGAGTTTTCCATCCACCGTGTTTCGTCGCGTTAAATCTTCCGCGCATATTCTGCTATCTGCCCTTTTGCTTTAGCAGCGGAGTGTTGTTTGGTGTTAAGTTTACGCTGAGCGACGATCGTTACGTGGCGTTGTGCCTTGTTCGGTTGGGAAATAGCTAAGGACCCTTAAAAGGCATCGTTTACTGCCTGTCCCGAAAGGGCTGCAGTTCTTATTGGGTGGCCCTTTCGTTTGTTGAAATGCCCGATTAAAGACAACAGTGTGAAAAAGCATAAGCATTTAAAGAATTTTGTTCCAAATTTATTTTCATTTAAAGGGTTTCCCGCCTCACACTTAATTCCCTCTCGATCAAATTCGCGTTTATCGATGCTTTCTACTCCGGACCCTTTTACTTCTACCATTGCAGCCTCAATCGGACGATCTCTCTCTCTCTCTCTCTCTCTCCCTCTCTCCCGCCCTTCGGAATGAAATCGTCAAACTTTCCATGCCGGGCGGCGGAATTTATGTTTGTAAAATTGTCTAAAAACGCAAAACACTGAACACGACTGATTTCACTTTTCACTCGTCTCGCTAATGCCCCCTTTCCCTTTCTTGGCGTGGGGGTTGGAAAATCTAATGGCCTGCGTCTGGTGCGGAAGAAAAGAAAAGAAAAGAAAAGAAAAAAAAAGTAAAGCGGCCGGAATGGAAACGATCCGCTCGCCGGCGTATCGAAAGTTGTGATTTTCCATTTCATGTTACTACTCCCCGGGCGAACGTTATGCTAACGGAAGATTTCATCATTACGGTGTGCTTAGGTTTAGTCTGCTTCGTTTTTTTTCTTCTTCTTCTTTTGTCTCCCCAACCTCCGCAGGATGTCGGCGACGGCTTCCCTTCCCCGCCACCGCCACCACCGCCGGCGCAGGTATTTATCTTTCAAATCTCGCGGCAATAATGTGCAGGAGAACTCCTCCGCCGAGATTCGCCTCAGCAAAGAGAATCCAAATTGGCTCCGAAACTCATTCGTACGGATCACGATTTTTTTCCGATTCGAGTTCCGATTCGGAAGCGCCACGAGCGCCTACTACTGCTGCTAATCGCTTCTGTATGAGTTTTTCCTCCGCTGGGTTGTGGGTAGTGGCGCGTACGATGTGTTTTCCGGCGCGCGATGGTCGCCTGATATCGGTAACACACAAGGCTCCAATGTATGTAAATATCGACATTGAAAAAGCCCCTTTCGCGACGTTCGAGGGTTTCGAAACGGTTGTAAACAACCCATCCTTCCACCCTATCTTCCCGCGGGGTGCAGTCATTGTTTAGCGAACGATTTTCCCTCACACCCTGTTTTCGCGAGATTGTTTTAATTGGCGACGCGATAAAAAATACATTAAATGATAAGGGATTAGAGATTGATTGACGGATGCAATAATGTTTTTTTTCTGTTTTTGCAATGAGCGCTTGTTGATGCATTCATGTTATTCTGACAATCAAAATGGGGTGTATATTACTATAAGCAATGGCAGGTTTGTTATTTTGTGAAGCAATGATTTAGGTGAGTTAATAAAATGTTTTTTATAAGAAAAATACTTCTGAAGTAACGGGAAAATATTCGATTATTGACCGACTTTAGACTCGACATGGGTTGTTGATTCTGTAGGGGCAAAGTCAATTACCGAATAATTTATTAGCTTCGAAAGTTTCAATGAAAAGAAATAGAAATAGAACTGTTTTGAATCCATTTCTATTTGAGTAAATAAAGAAAATACAATTTCTTTATGACATCCGTGTTGATCGGTTCTTTTTCTCCTTACTTCAATGCGGATGTTTTGAATCGACACGGTATCATGATCGTTGATTACTTGATAATATTTCGGATTCTCTTTTTTCATTGTGTATGTGCGTTGAACACGTATAATCATTCCTGCTAAGATCTGCGATAAATGGATGATTTTCTCGGTAACATACGCCGTCGATAGAAAACATTATATAATTCTGTAAATTTTTGAATCTACAAAGCTTCGGTGACCATTTATTTCAATCATTTTAATGACTGACAATGATCGTCGCGATTGATCTGCGATATGAAGATTGGAAACACGAGCACGATTTCAATTTTGAAGAAAAAAAAGCAACACTCCCTTCTTCCGTTATCTGGTCGTCGATCCAAAAAGTAACGTTACCCACTCTGCTGACCCTTGGTACAGATAAAACAATCATTAGGAAAATGAGTACACCTTGGCGGGCGGGGTTTGGGTGATGGGTAGTGTGGGGCAACGCAATGTTGTTTCTCCGGGTATGAGGTGGCGTAGATAGCGCACGAATGGAAAACGTCACCCACATTCCGATGCTATCTGTACCGGGTGGTGGCACTTTACCTATACACGGGGGGCGGTGCCGGCCTCCCCCCTATTCGGAGGTGTTTCACTTCCTTCCCCTTCCATGGCCGAACATCGTTGGCCCTCGCGCGTTGGCGTTGATGCTTCTGGTGGTGGCGAACACTTGAACAGTGTTATTGTTTGGTGGCTTGCTGCGCTAGTGTCGCGTAAGATAAGATAGTGGATTCTTTGTTTTGCCACCTCCCGTCCGGTGTTAAACACACTAAACGCGGCCCACAGGAACCCACCACCCTGTGTGTGCTGCTGCTGTTGTATTTCCTTATTTGGTAGTATTATGCTTATGCCCTTTCCCTTTCTACGGCCCGGCCTGGCGAAGCGTTAGGCTTGCCCACGGTTTGACTCACGCCTTGACATAATTTTACGAGTCCGCGCCAGAGTGTGGCATAATGGCGGTCCAGAACAATAATAGAGTACGGAGAGAAAAACTTCACGCCAAACAAGACGTCGCTTTCCGATTCGACCGCCATTTGGCAATGAGTAATTTGATCGTTATCCTACGGTTTGGACAACGGTTTTTCAAACGTTGAAGTAGTGAAAGGGCTACAATGTGGAGCATCGTTCCCGTGCGGTACCAGGCCACTCAAGTAGACCTTTCCTGTCAAGCGAAACTTATCTAACTACTGCCCCATTGACATAAATAAGTTATGCTGTCGCACATGGGCTCAGTGTTCCGGGGGTAAAGTAACGCTAGAAAATGATTCAGCGCAAATGAACCTTTGGCATAGGAAGGAAAAAGAGTATGAAATTTAAATAAAAACAACCCCAACACCAAGAACCTCGAGCGACGTTCCCGAAGTTGTCACGCCGCTCCACTATGACGTTGTGCAATAATGTGGCTCGGCCTGGGGAAGGCTCGGCGTAATTGTACGGTTCTGCGGCGAAATCATCGCCTCCACGAACGTCAGCTGTGTGTGTGTGTGTGGAGGGCCACCAAAAGGCTATGCAAACGTATGTAAAGTACGCAGAGAGTCTAATGCGCATACCACTCCCTTTGCGGAGGGCGATTGAATTTCATTGGGTGCTATTGTTTTCTGGTTTCCTACTCCTTTTCCTAACGCTCCTCCGAACGAGCCATTTTCTGGCTGCTCGAGGAAAGAATTGAGACGGCTCCTCGTCCGGGCCACAAATATCAAGGTACGGTTTACGTTATGAGTCAAATGTAAACGCCAAGATCCGTCCGACGTCACGATGATGGGTTGGGGCCGTGAGTGGGATAAAAGTGTTTCTTTTTTCTCACTAATAATGTGAAGCCGATCGAACCTCCGTGCCGCCATTAGGAGTAATTTAACTTTCATTTTTTCCTCGCCAATTTGCTGCCCACCTACCTTCCTCCGCAGCGTTTTCTTCGTTCGCTCCGTTTGCATGATATGGTGGTGATGGGCACGACGGTACCTTCAACCCAAAACCCCCGCGGGTGAAGTGTGTTTAGAAACACGGGGAATAAAAAATGTACAACCTTGCCTTGCCGACTATCGAACCTTCCTACATCATATATTTAGCAACGTCGGTGCGACGTCTTAGCCCTTAGTTCGGTGCAATACTCCTGCATCGGATTTCGTTGGCGGAGACTCCGGCTTTAAGTCAGCTGACTCACCCCGAAGGGTTTTTACGGACGCGTGACGTCAGCTTGTTGTGACTTCGGCCTCAAAGAAGAACATCCAGGCGAACGGGACATTCTCCCCATAGTTTATCGCTCAATCACCACGATGTTGGCCGGAGTGAGAAATGTATCCTTGTTGACCTTTCAAAGTGGACATTCATTAGTTGTCCCCTAGTTGAGTCGTTTGCTCCGTCTATTTGGTTGTTCGGTCAAGAAGAGTTGACGATACTAGCAAAATGGATGTCATCAAACCAAACGGACAACTCTATTACTTTAGTCTATCAAGTACTAAGGGTTCCAAGAGGCTTAACTCTAAATTTTTGCGTTTTACTTCATTTTTCTGGTTGAGTCTCAGTATGTCCTGCCAATAAAATATAGCAACTATGTGTTGAAGACTATATTAATCTCCGCGCAAGTTGATCACTTCTTGTACAATTCATCATAACGCCATGGAAATTGATTCAAGAGTCTCCGCTCTCTACGTTTTAGAAGCCGCAAGTATGCACTTTCTTCATCATGAACCTTTGCCTTATGGAAACGATGAAAGTCTGAACGAACATGTCGGGGACGTTCCAAGGCCATACATCACTGACATCTCGTTTAGCTCGACATGTGCGCTCTCGAGAACGAACGCTTCTAGTCTCCACTAGGTCCCAATTCCTAACGACTACGTTATACTTAGACACTTAAACGAATTAAAGTTTAATTGAAAAGTTTTTAATTAAATCACATACACATACACTCGGACGGTGTGAGGAGGCAGCAACACACACTGTACGAAGATTGCTTGTCGCCATGGCCATTGTTTGTCCCGGAGTACACCATTCATTTCACCGAATGGAGGAGCGAATGGAAAATGGACTCTCTAACAAACCGTTCTTGGTGTAGTGTAGTTAACTGGGTCGCTTCACGTCTGGAGCCGAGGTCTGCTGACAACCGGACTAATATCTCATTTCCTTTCTTCTCCTCCCGTTGCAGAAAGTCGACCCAGAGCTTATCTTCACCAAGCAGGAGCGCATCGGCAAAGGATCCTTCGGCGAAGTGTTCAAGGGTGTTGACAACCGGACGCAGCAGGTAAGCACCACCAGGCAATGGTTGACAATTGGTCCTATTTCGCCGGCTCTCGCCGGTGCTGGCGGGGTAGGGAGCCCGATTTATCTGGCAATCGTTTGCTGTTGGTGATAAATATCCTCCCTCTCCCTACCGTTCGTAACCCGCGCGCGAGGAAGTAATGCAATCCTTATGTCGCAAGGATGGAGTATTCAGAACCTCCCGTCTGTCTACTCCATCCTTGGCGGTGGTGGAATAGTGTCGTTCAGTCGTTGTCAGAAACGGATGGCAACATACTTTCCACCAGCAGCTGGAGTTCACAGCCGACCAGTTGTTCCACGATAACACGACGCGACTTGCGAACTGTGAACATGGGATTGTAATTATCCATCCACCTATCGCAGACACTCCTTCCTATTTTAACTTTCTATCTGGCTACCAACCTTACCGTATCTCACGGATGCTTTTTTTCCACGTCTACCGCAGGTGGTTGCAATAAAGATCATCGATCTAGAAGAGGCCGAAGATGAGATCGAGGACATACAGCAGGAAATTATGGTGCTATCGCAGTGCGACTCACCGTACGTCACCAAGTACTTCGGTTCATACCTCAAGGTAAGTGTGCGATTAAATTGGATTTCATTTTCGACGGTGGCGTTATTCTAAGCGAAAGATAACTATCGAAACGGGGTTGATTAGGAGGTGGTGTCATTTAAAATGTGAGAGTAATAAATTCCATCCAGCCATATCCGCTTTCCATGCCAACTGTCCTCCGGTCGTACCTTTCCGTGGTGAATTTATGGTGACGTCAGGAGACAGGCAAGGTGATAGTGATCTAATCAGTTACAAGATGTCATATACGAACGTCTCCTACGAGACATGCGTTGTCCATCTCCAGTGAGCCCCGGCCCCCCATTGAAGGGGTGTTGTATGTTTATCTCCTCGTATTTTTCTTTTCGTTGACGCGTTGACCATTCGTCGTCCCACTAGAGACGCAGTTTTCGTCCACCACCGAACGACTCCATCTGTTGTCCGCCCCTTACCCCCGTCCCCGGGGATCGTTTGCCCCGGTGGCAACGGTAAACAAATACCTTCACATCTGTACCCGAGAATTAGCATACAAACCCCTCGCCACAGATAAACACACTCTCGTTATGGCTCGTAGGCAGCAGCATACTTAAAATTGCTAATTCGAATTCGACGTTCGGCAAAACTCCCCCCCCCCCCCTCCCACTTCGGTTGGTTCGATTTCTCCGCGTTCCGAAAGGGTGGTAGGTTGGGTAGTGGGGTACCTTTGGTTAAAATGGAACCTTGAACATGGAGGCAATATTTGACGGAGCTTTAAAAATAAACCGTGACCCATCGGAACAAGCGGGGGGAAGTGGCTGGACACTACTTTCAGTATCGGTGACATTATTCAATGGACGAATGAATGTGACGAACTGACTTACGGCTTTACCCCAGCGGTTGTCATTTGTTATTAACAATTTATCCGTCGTTCGGTTCCATGTAAGTTTTGCAACAAAAACTGCAATCAAACATTTATGACCGCAATCTACGGTCGCAGTTGATCGTTTGAGAATGGACGCATTTGCGATCGAATGTCGTTCTAATGAAATGCATATTTTATAAGTTCGTTGCGATTTGTCATTTATAAAGTAACTGACACCTCCCCGGAATGGGTTCGAACTTGAATTGCAAATAAAAATGTGTTAACCTGTTTAGCTTTCGTGGTTTCGGAACCATTTTGGAAGCTTAAGAAGCCATTCATGCAGGTTGTAAAGTGCATCGCCGTTGTTTGTGTACATCCGTCAATATCCGGTGCTCATTCACTATTCTATTACGCACTTCGTATTCTCCTCATGTAGATGTATGCGGTATCCAAAATGGTATTGCAATTTGTTTAATGCCACATATAGACCCGTGCAAGCTAGTTGACTATTCACGATCCCCAAGGAAAGATACCGGGAGCTCTGGAGGTCGCCACACTGGATCAGGATGAGCAGCGCACAAGCCGTTGTTTGTTCGTTCAACCTAGCCACGTACGATGAACCATAGTTCACCGGGCCCGGGAATTTAGCATCGCTAGCCATTCCCTCTTCGTCTAATTTTTGTCTGAAATATTCAACCGCACCATTCGGTGAAGCTCTAACGCAGAGAGAGAGTAGCATTTGAAATCCTTTAACGGACAGCTTTCTTCTTCGACCCTTCTGTCAGTGGATGGCGAGCGTTACGCAGGGTGAATGTCAATTGGCATGTTATTGTGTTCGGCCTCGGCCCCACCCTCCCCATGGTCGGGAAGCGCTCATGTTTGCCCGTGATGCCAGAACGATAATGGATGGGGTTGTCAGAAGCATAATTAACGCGCGGGTATCCATCATCAGCTCCATGGCTGGCAGGTTGAGGTGTATTCCCAACGTCGCTTCGCTCGGAATTGGGTGGTGAACTTGCGGCTTGGTTCGGGGGATTATTTCAAGTGTCTATTTCCGCACGGCACGGGAACCCATGTCCCACCGTGGAGTCCCGGTTCAAAATCACTTTTATCTAAATCAGTACAAAGCTGGTCGCGCGCGGCACTTTATAGTGCCTGGTTCCCTAACCCTAGGTACCCCTGGGGGGAGGACTGTGTGCCGGCTGTGCGTGTTTGTTTTAATAACGACCGCGGTCGTGCCGCCGTAAACTCGAAACAACGGTGAACTGTAGAACTCACCCCAGCGAACGCAAAAGGGAAGGAGGGTGGGTTCACTCTACGACGCGAGTGTGGTTTATGAGTCATACCCTAGCGGTAGTCATACGCCACTATCGTCCATGTTCAAGCCCCCAAGTGGTCGGTTCGCTGCCGTGACCCTTTCCGATATGCTGGCAAAATATGGTCGCACATGGTTTTGTTACCTTTGCCTTTGGTTTTCGACTTCGCTTTCGCCGCGAGTTTTGGCCGTGCGTGAATGTCACCGCGGAATCGCTTTCCATACCGAAGGTGTGCTTGGGGGGAGGGCTATTTTTGTGTGGCACGCGCTTTAGGAGGTGTGTTTGTCCGTTGGGTTTGGCAATTCGCATCTATAATCGGCCAATCAAAATACGGTAAACCCACAGGCCACAAACAAGCAAAGGGGTCCAAAAAGTAGCACAACGGGTTTTGCTTGGCACATTGGAATTCGGCGCAAATTTACTTATTTTTCGGAACACTCTGGACTTGGCTTTAAAGATGGCTTTACACAGACAGAGAGATGGCTTTAAAGACATTTTTTTTAGACTATTTCAATGTATTGCTACTGTTAAATTTTAATTTTAAAAAGTTTTATTTTACGTTTTGAGTTATTTGCTTGTTTGAAAGAGTAATGCCAACAAATTTTAATTTAAGATTCCGTTAATTTTTGTTTTATGTAATTCTTATAACTTGCACACGTGTATAGCCTTTTTTTATAATACACTTTTTTTAGAGCTAGAGTAACTCCTTTTAAAAATAGATTTTGTGAATTCCAACAAATTTGGGTTTCCATCGTTTAGATTCGTTGATGTGAAAATCAACTTTATTACTCCCGTCTCAGCCATACATTTATCATATCGTGCAATATTCATTGCCACATTTTCGCATACAGATGTAGAAGATATCATCAGAATGCATAGAGGAAAGTTTAACCAACTGCCGATGGCATCGGACTGCACTTCTACCTGGCAATCGAATGCATTCCCTTTGATGTGTCTTGCTAGCACTTTCCCCTTTCATCGGAAGGGAAACCCACGATACTGTGGATAGAGTTTTTATTTTCATTCCCAACGAAAAGCGAAAGAAGCACGCGCTGCTGCAACAATGAACGAAATTTTCCGCCTCACTGTGCACAGTATATCCATCGTGGAGGGAAAAAAGATTATCACGGTCCGGGGTGGATGTTGGAGTGGAAAAAGAATGCGTTAAATATGGTACCGTCTGGCGTTCGGTTCCGTGCGGTTGCACACCAGACAAATGTGTTCGGTGGAGAAATCCATGTAAACCACCTCCACTGCCCTCACGGTGAGAGAAGATGATCGTGCGGTCAGATATCTTTCGATTAAAACGATTCTTCCATGCCACTGAAAAGATGTTAAAAAATGAAACGGTGAGAGTTTGCTAATTTGAATTTTTTACATACCATTTCGCGGTCAGGGCACCAAGCTATGGATCATCATGGAGTACCTCGGGGGCGGGTCCGCCCTGGACCTGATGAAGGCGGGCCTGTTCGAGGAGATGCACATTGCCATCATCCTGCGCGAGGTGCTCAAGGGTCTGGACTACCTGCACTCCGAGCGCAAGCTGCACCGGGACATCAAGGCGGCGAACGTGCTGCTGAGCGAGCTGGGCGACGTCAAGCTGGCCGATTTCGGCGTGGCCGGCCAGCTCACCAACACCACCTCCAAGCGGAACACCTTCGTCGGCACGCCGTTCTGGATGGCGCCGGAGGTGATCAAGCAGTCGATGTACGACTCGAAGGCCGACATCTGGTCGCTCGGCATCACGGCGATCGAGCTGGCCAAGGGCGAGCCGCCCAACAGCGAGCTGCACCCGATGCGGGTGCTGTTTCTCATTCCGAAGAACAATCCACCGCAGCTGACCGGTAGCTACACGAAGCCATTCAAAGATTTTGTCGAAGCGTGCCTAAACAAAGATCCAGAAAATGTAAGTCATACAACTGAGGTGGGGTTGGATTGGGGTACACGAAACTCACAAGTCTTGTTGTTCCTTGTTTTTCCAACCCAATTTTAGAGACCAACAGCCAAGGAGCTGCTCAAGTTTCCATTCATCAAGAAGGCGAAGAAGAATTCCTACCTGATCGATCTGATCGATCGGTACAAGAAGTGGAAAACGCAGAAGGGCGAAGAGAGTGAAACGGAGTCGGAAAATTCAGACTCGTAAGTTGAAAACGTGACTGCAAGAAAATTAGAAGAAGAAGAAGCTTGAATACATATGTGTGTGTGTGTGTGTGCGTTTTGTTTTGTTTCCAGTGAGGATTCCAAGCAGGACAGTGATCTCGACGAACCGTGGATCATGACGGTGAAGGGATTGAATTTTAACAACTTTAACAAAAATGTGATGGAAGACCCGCTCGGTTCACCGGTGAAGCATAACGGCACCAGCAACGTCGGAGTGAGCTCAAACCGTGATAGGGATTACAATTTGAATCAGCAAAAAACGAGTCAGGTAGGCAGAGCGGTTGAGACGGACTCTCCGATGGAAACTCAGACTAACTTTGTGCTTGTTTTCCGTTTCTGAAACAGCCACGTACGTCCACATCGCCATCGCACCAGTCTTCGTCGACGCTGGTTGCGGCCAACAATGCCACCAACAACAGCAGTAGCACCACCAGCCCGATCATCGTGGAATCGAGGAAGGAGCGCGAGATGCAGAACCAGTTCTCCGCCATGCAGCTGCAGAAGGAGAAGGAAGCGAGCTTAGAGCGGCAGCAGCAGCGTGATCACCATCGGCTCGAGCGCGAGGCCGAGTGGGAGAAGGATCGCGAGAAGGAGCGGGAGCGGGAGCGCGATCGTGATCGTGAGCGGGAACGCGAACGGGACCGGGAGCGTGAACGGGAGCGCGATCGCGAGAGGGATCACCGCGAGCGGATAGAGCGTGCGGAAAAGGATCGGGATCGTGATAGCAAGGAGCAGCGGAAGCTGATCGCCTCGGACGGTGGTCACCACAATCACGGTGGATCGGCGGGAGGAGCAGGAGGCAGTGAACCGGAAAAGCGTAGCAGCAGTTTGCGGCGCGCCGAACGGGAATCGCCGAGCCACACCAACAGCAACAGCAATGGCAACCCGCGAACCAACAGTATTACGAGTGTAAATAATAACTCCAGCAAAGGCTCCAGTCGGACATCGTCCACGACGGCGTCGACGGCAAACAGTGGCTGTCTTAAGGCGATTATCTTCCCCCTGCTTTCGGAGGTAGGAGACAATCCCAAACGTAACATCTTGGAATGGGATACAGTTCCAGAATGCAGATATACAACAAAGTAACTCCAATTTTTATACTTTTAGATGCAGCGAAACTACAACAGCGGCTCAGATATGGGTGACCTGCGGCTGGCCTTCGAGAGCGCCGAGCGGAGTAGTCCGGGTGTGAGCGATCTGTTCGTGAAGGAGATCATCCACAAACTCGTGCCCGGATTTTCCGAGACGCGAATCAATACGCTTATAGACAAGGTGACACGGTAGGTTCTGTTCCGTCTGGACACAGGTGGTCGGTCTCGGTCTACCCGGACGGTGCGCCGTTGTTGGTGTCTGGCTGGGATGATCATGATGGTGATGATGGTGATGATGGTGAACGATAGTGGTTGATGGTGATGGAACGGTGTTTTAGAGCTAAAGTTCGATTGTTGGTTACTACTATGTATTTAATATTTTATCATGTAAACAAAAAACTCGTGACAGTTTTGCGCATGCGGTTCAACACACACACTCTCTCACCCACGAAAAGGCATCCTTATTTTTGTACGAAAACTCAGTTTGCTAAACTTTTCTGGATAGAATGCCCACTCTCACTCAAAACTAACACACCCCACTTTTGCAGTGGTTAGATGTTGTAACTCCCCTCACATATAACTTCTTTACACTACCGATACCTGACCTGGTTGGGACGCGTAACCATGTCTTGCAGCAAGCAACTTATCCCACGACAATATTTTCTAGTGCACCTCCAAAATTAACCCAAAAGGAAAGGCTCGGGTCACAGTTCCTAATAGCCGAAAAGCAAAAACGAAAATCTGCATTCCGAATTTCTATTTCTTGCTGCCTTACGTCTACTTTCAGCGATTCCCGGATAAAGCGATAGAGACCGAATCGGTTAACCGCTTTTAGTTTGACACGCCAAGCCAGAAATGTGGTCCATTTTACGTTCACCATTTTGCCAGCTATCCGAACTGGAAATGAGTTTTATCCTGGTTTATATCTACACACTTAAAATCATTCGTTGTTTAAAGAACTTATAAACTGTTTGCGTGAAATTGTCGGCTTTTCCATTCGAGAGCAGTAGATTGTGATTCGCAATGAGAAGGTTTGGGGGGCTGTGGGGAGACAAAGGTGTCCCCGATGGCGTTCGAATTTGGAACGTACCGATATGCAAAGAAAAGTAACAGTAAAACGAAGATGAAACGTATAAAGAAGTAATCACAGTTCAGAAGTCGATGACAATATTGTCCGTTTTTTGCTATTTAGACATTAAGTGGGATCGCTATCCCCCGGGCTGGATTCAAGAGTAACATGAAATAGAAACATAAAATTCACGGGACAACAAAATGGAATATGGTGAAACAAACGATGTGTTGCATGTTCGATGATAACGTGTTTAGCAGAACTAAAGCAGGGAAAGGAGAAAGGTGAAAGGGGTTGCTGAAAATCATATTCAAATGTAATCTTTTGAGCTAAACGACACAATAAAAGAGTTAAAAGTGTTTGCTTTGGGTAACTTTAACCCCGCCACGAGCAAGTTCTACGTGACATGCTTTTGATTCGTTTTGTAACCTGTAAATTATATTTCCTTGTTTTGCTACAATGTTTTAAATATTCCACCCATTTGCGTCCCTTTTCCAGAAACGAACAAATGCAGTACCATGCTCTGTTACTCCTTTCTTGTAAATAGCTGTATAGCTTTTTTTTTTTAAATCTTATTTTCAGAAGTGCAGATAAAAGACAGTAGAGAAATGTATTGTTGAATAATTTTCTATTTTTTCTCCCTATTGTTTATCTGTAATTTTGACTCTACTTCTTTTCTTTAGCTTCTGCAGTCAAGAATCAAGAAAATCAATGCAAACCACGTAAACGATCCAAAATATGTAAAGGTTTTTTCTACCGTGCCTTCCTTTCAGTTCAATAACCAACCCCTCTCTGTAATGATACCAATAACCGTTGATAATAGTTTAATTTCCAATCAAATCACTTAAAAACTAAACGAAAGATTGACACAACACACCAACTGCATTCTTTGTACTGTATAGTAACATATAAATTAGGTCTGTGAATATTAGCAATCGATGCAACAAACGGTGTTTGAGATCACGTGTTGTTTCTTTTTTTCCTACGAAAGCAAATATTTTTATATCATTTTGTTCTTTCTCGTTCTCTTTTCCTCCACCCCTTTCCGTTTAGACGAGCTTCCGGTAACTCTTCCAAGATGACCGTCCTTTACTAGGTTTCACATGTACATACATGTTTTCATTTTGCCAGCGAGAAATGGTTTTGGAACGCAAAGGTCATGATTTGTCTGTTAGCGGCAAATACAAAAAAACAAAAACAAAAATATGGTTAATTTAGCTTTTCATGATTCAAGTTGATCTTTCTCTCATCGACACAACACAATGTACATCCCTGATTTTGCCTGATAGGTAGAGTTAAGAAGTTAGCTAGCTTCTATTGTTCTATTTTGTTTGTTCCTGTTTGCTTTTGTTTTTACTGCGATATGGCGATATTGATATTACCATTCTGAAACGATGAACGATTAACAATTCCTACGGGTGCGTGTTGATCGTGAAAAGCATTGTTGTTAGGGGTTTTGTTTTGTTGTTTGTTTTCTTTTCGTTCAATCCATTCGAGATAATACAGAAAGCATGATCACTTTTCTAACACCGTCGTCTCCCGTGCGCGGTGTATGCATGTTTGTTTCTGATTGGTTGTACTGTCGACCGAATGCGTAGAGTTTAATGCTGTGGTAAAACAGGTAATCAGACTAATTGGTGTAAGAAAAGCGCGTCGAAATGAAGATGGGGTTAGGATCGGTAGGAAAGTGAATTTTATTTTGTACAATAAACGACATGTCAGTTGAAAGTGGAAGACACGACGTGGGTAAGACGGTAGTAGATATACTTTCAAACACCTGTGGAAACGATGGTTTATTTATAATACTAGAACAAATCTAAAAACTGACAAATGCATAAAAGAGACACAGCTCAACACATAGCGTTCAGTTGACGATGTTCGAACAAAAGGGTGTCCCGTTATGTGGGGATTCATCCTTTGCGGTAAATCCCTGCTTGAATCATGATAATCCTGCTCTACAAGACCCCCAAAAAAAAAACCCGGTTGACCGACAAAGGCAAAAAACGATCTAATAAGACAAACTCTAGCGTTCATGATACAAAGTAAGACTTACTATACACCAAGACATAAATGCAACATTGAATCCCATTACACAACACCTGCGGCCGAGCGGTACCCCGGCTCGGATAAAAACTAGGGAGCCTTCGTACTGCGGAGTGACTAGTTGAATCAATTAACAATGATAAAAACAAACTAATACACAATAAGAGCACACACACACACACAAAAGAAGAAAGGAGAGTTCGTGTTGAAACGGTGGCGTGTAATGATAGAGAATAAAATGTATTAAATAAAAAGAAGGTAGCAGCAATGCAAAGATGAATGCAATGATGTGGATGAATGTCTAGAGGAAAAACTGTACTTGTTTGCACGATGTAACACACCTTCCCTTACACAGACACACACACACACACACATACACACGAACAACAACACGTACATACCGAACGTTTGTACCCGACGGTATATGTTAAGGGACGAGAATGAGCGAAGATAAAGGTAATTATAAAATATGCGAAGGAGAATAAGAACTAGGAATACAGAACGAATGCCAAGAAAAAAAAAGTAAGTGCAGAATAAAACATTACTGAAGGAAAACAAGAAAACGAATGAAAAACAATAAAATCACATATGGAGAAAACGAAATATTTTATTAATACAATTGAACCGCGAATTACACATGTTCGGTAATGTTTGCCTTCGATCCGAACGTGTGTCTTGTGTTATTGTGTTGTTAGTAAGAAAAATAGGACCGTTTTTTTATCTTTAGTTCGTATATTTATTCACTTAACACTATGACTTTTGCACTCCGTACAACAGAGGCCAACAAATGCACAATTTATATTTCGTTATTGTTTGTTTTTACTAGTAAGAGTTTTTGTTCTTTCAGCTCTTTTGTTCTCACCTGCCTTTTCTCTTCAGCTCTCTTCGCTTAAAACCTCTTCAACACGACACAATACAAACTACCCGTGAAGGGGGGAAATTAAAACCTACGAAGGGCACTCTAGTTACAACGACGATATATGGGAGCGCCAATGGCGAAGAAATGATACAGGGAAAAAAAAAGAAGGAAAGAAACCGAATAACATCTTTTGCTTACGTTTATAGTGTATAAATTGGTGTATATATATAAATCTATCGACGATGCATGCACCTAAGCCGTCCGGAAGCGGAAAACGGGAGACAGAACCGCGAACGGGCGTTTGGATATATGTATATATATTCTCTATATAACGTACGAGCTACGGTAGAGGCAACGGTTAGATATTCGGCGCGCTTCCCTGCGCCACTTGGT